>NW_027669822.1:0-506952 GCF_964146895.1 Miniopterus schreibersii | reverse complement strand
AAACGCACACTGCATCACTCTTGCCAAAGCACGCTCTTTCTCCTAATGTGTTGAGAACATTCAAGAAACCAGAAAAGAAGGGCATTTTGCAGTGAAATTCAGACGGGTATGTTCAAAAGGACATTTCTATTGGTAGCAGAGTGCAAAAGCACGATTGACGTCATGTTCTCGATGACACCCTTACTTTTCCAAGTGACCTGAAGTAGGACTTTCACAAAAAGATGTCTTTGCGTGTCTGTGGTGAAAGTAGCTCTTAGTTGAGTATTAAGTGCTGGAGAGTGACACACTATACGTAGCTTACACAGCGTTTTGAGAGCAGCAACATGTTTCAAACTGAAACTGCTACAAGGTGTGTGTAGCATGCAGGAAGAAGGCTTGTCATTTCAAAGAAGGAAGAGGAAACCAAAATCCAGATAGTGAAACGAGCACACCAGTATGGGAGATGTGCATGTGGACACTTTCAAGCAGCAGCTCCTTCTGGACACTTGGAAACAGCAATGTAAAAATATTTCGTTCGAAGCGGGATTTGTCCAAAGTTGAAAGACCTTCCAACACCAACCCTAAAGAACTTAGCCAAACAATGAATGTTGCAATAAGCTCCTGTAGGAAAGGCGCTTCTATGACACAAACCCCAAACAGGTAGCTACATTCTGCACAGTACAAATGCATATGAATTCCAGGCTGAAAACTCACTCCAGAAGGAAGAAATGCGTGTGTTTTTCTCTGAAAGAACACTCAGCCACTATTCTTTTGCTTGCTCCTTCAAAGTCTTTGTAGAAACGTGTGTTTTCACTGGTGGAATACGTTTTGGGATGCATTGTTTCAATCTCTTCCAATCCTCATGTTGTTTCGTAGACAATGTGGAAAAACGCGGATTATGTTTCCCAAATCACTTGAAATCCAGGAAAACGTACCCTGCATCAGTCTTGCTCAAACACGCTCTTTCACCTAATGCATTGAGAACATTCAAGAAAGCAGAAAAGAAGGGCCTTTTGCAGTGAATTTCACACTGGTATGTACAAAAGCCATTTATTTCGGTTGCAGAGTGCAAAAGCATGATTGACTTCATGTTCTCTATGAAACCCTTACATTTCCAAGTGACCTGAAGTAGGAATTTCACAAAAACATGTGTTTGCGTGTCTGTGGTGAAAGAAAATCTAAGTTGTGTATTCAGTGCTGGAGAGTGACACACTCTACACAGGTTAGACAGCGTCCTTAGAGCACCAACATGCTTAAAATAGAAACTGCTACAAGATTTGTGTAGCATGCTGAATGAAGGCTTGTCATTTCAAAGAAAGAAGAGGAAACCAAATTCCAGGTAGTGAAACGCGCACACCAGTATGGGAGATGTGCATGTGGACAGTTTCCAGCAGCAGCTCTTTGTGGACACTTGGAAACAGCATTGTGAAAATATTTCGTACGAACCGGGTTTTGCAAAAGTTGAAAGACTTGCCAAAAGCAACCCTAAAGGACTTAGCCAAACAATGAATGTTGCAATAAGCTCCTGCAGGAAAGGTGCTTCAATGACACAACTCCTGAGCAGGTAGCTACATTCTGCACAGTACAAAATGCATATGAATTCCTGGCTGGAAACTCACTCCAGAAGGAAGGAATGCGTGTGTTTCTCTCTGAAAGAACACTCAGCCACTAGGCTTTTGCTTGCTCCTTCAAAGTCTTTGTAGAAACATGTGTTTTCACTGGTGGAATACGTTTTGGGATGCATTGTTTCAATCTCTTGCAAGGCTCATGTTCTTTCTTAGACGAAGTGCAAAAACAAGGAGTATGTTTCCCAGATCACTTGCAATCCAGAAAAACACATACTGCATCACTCTTGCCCAAACATGCTCTTTCTCCTAATGTGTTGAGAACATTCAAGAAAGCAGAAAGGAAGAGCATTTGGTAGTGAAATTCAGACTGGCATGTACAAAAAGCCATTTCTTTCGGTTGCAGGGTGTAAATGCATGATGGTCTTCATGTTTTCGATGAAAGCCTTAAATTTCCAAGTGACCACAATTAGGACTTTCCCAAAAAGATGTTTGCGTGTCTGTGGCAACGGAGCTCTAAGTTGTGTATTCAATGCTGGAGAGTGACACACTCTACATAGGTTAAAAAACGTTCTTAGAGCACCAACATGCTTAAAATTGAAACTGCTACAAGATGTGCGTAGCATGCTGAATGAAGGCTTCTCATTTCAAACAAAGAAGAAGAAACCAAATTCCAGGAAGTGAAACGAGCCCACCAGTATGGGAGATGTGCATGGGGACAGTGTCAAGCAGCAGCTCTTTTTGGACACTTATAAACATTGCTGTGAAAAAAATTCGTACGACGCGGGATTTGGCCAAAGTTGAAAGTCTTTCCAAAACCAAACCTAAAGGACTTAGCAAAACAATGAATGTTGCAATAAGCTCCTGCAGCCAAGGTGCTTCAATGACACAACTCCCGAGCAGGTAGCTACATTCTGCACAGTACAAAATGCATATGAATTCCAGGCTGAAAACTCACTCCAGAAGGAAGAAATGCGTGTGTTTCTCTCTGAAAGAACACTCAGCCACTATTCTTTTGCTTGCTCCTTTAAGGTCTTTGTAGAAACGTGTGTTTTCACTGCTGGAATACGTTGTGGGATGCATTGTTTTAATCTCTTGCAGGCCTCATGTTCTTTCTTACACAACGTGGAAAAACACGGATTATGTTTCCCAAATCACTTGAAATCCAGAAAATCGCAACCTGCATCACTCTTGCTCAAACACGCTCTTTCACCTAATGCGTTGAGAACATTCAAGAAAGCAGAAAATAAGGGCCTTTTGCAGTGAATTTCAGACTGGTGTGTACAAAAAGCCATTTATTTCGGTTGCAGAGTGCAAAAGCATGATTGACTTCATGTTCTCTATGAAACCCTTACATTTCCAAGTGACCTGAAGTAGGACGTTCAAAAAAACATGTGTTTGCGTGTCAGTGGTGAAAGAAAATCTAAGTTGTGTATTCAGTGCTGGAGAGTGACACACTCTACACAGGTTAGACAGCGTTCTTAGAGCAACAACATGCTTAAAATTGAAATTGCTACAAGATGTGTGTAGCAGGCAGAAAGAAGGCTTCTCATTTCAAAGAAAGAAGAGGAAACCAAAATCCAGGTACTGAAACGAGCACACCAGTATGGGAGATGTGCATGTGGACAGTTTCAAGCAGCAGCTCCTTCTGGACACTTGGAAAAAGGAATGTAAAAACATTTCGTTCGAAGCGGGATTTGGCCAAAGTTGAAAGATCTTCCAACACCAACCCTAAAGAACTTAGCCAAACAATGAATGTTGCAAAAAGCTCCTGTACGAAAGGTGCTTCTATGACACAACCCCCGAGCAGGTAGCTACATTCTGCACAGAACAAAATGCATATGAATTCCAGGCTGAAAACTCACTACAGTAGGAAGAAATGCGTGTGTTTCTCTCTGAAAGAACACTCAGCCACTATTGTTTTGCTTGCTCCTTCAAAGTCTTTGTAGAAACGTGTGTTTTCACTGTTGGAATACGTTTTGGGATGCATTGTTTCAATCTCTTGCAAGCCTCATGTTCTTTCTTACACAATGTGGAAAAACAAGGAGTATGTTTCCCAAATAACTTGAAATCCAGGAAAACGCACCCTGCATCACTCTTGCTCAAACACGCTCTTTCACCTAATGCATTGAGAACATTCAAGAAAGCAGAAAAGAAGGACTTTTTGCAGTGAATTTCACACTGGTATGTACAAAAAGCCATTTATTTCGGTTGCAGAGTGCAAAAGCATGATTGACTTCATGTTCTCAATGAAACCCTTACATTTCCAAGTGACCTGAAGTAGGACTTTCACAAAAACATGCGTTTGCGTGTCTGTGGTGAAAGGAGCTCTAAGTTGTGTATTCAGTGCTGGAGAGTGACACACTCTACACAGGTTAGACAGCGTTCTTAGAGCACCAACGTGCTTAAAATAGAAACTACTACAAGATGTGTGTAGCATGCTGAATGAAGGCTTGTCATTTCAAAGAAAGAAGAGGAAACCAAATTCCAGGTAGTGAAATGACCATGCCAGTGTGGGAGATGTGCATGTGGACAGTTTCAAGCAGCAGCTCTTTGTGGACACTTGGAAGCAGCGCTGTGAAAAAATTTCGTAGGAAGCGGGATTTGGCAAAAGTTGAAAGACCTTCCAAAACCAATCCTAAAGGACTTAGCCAAACAATGAATGTTGCAATAAGCCCCTGCAGGAAAGGTGGTTCAATGACACAACTCCCGAGCAGGTAGCTCCATTCCGCACAGTACAAAATGCATATGAATTCCTGTCTGGAGACTCACTCCAGAAGGAAGAAATGCGTGTGTTTCTCTCTGAAACAACACTCAGCCACTATTGTTTTGCTTGCTCCTTCAAAGTCTTTGTAGAAACGTGTGTTTTCACTGCTGGAATACGTTTTGGGATGAATTGTTTCAATCTCTTGCAAGCCTCCTGTTCTTTCTTACACAATGTGGAAAAACGCGGATTATATTTCACCTAATGCATTGAGAACATTCAAGAAAGCAGAAAAGAACGGAACTAACCCATGGTCCAATCCTAAACCGAACCGTCTCCTTAAACCTAGCCGTCAACATAACCCTAACTCTCGGTCCAATCCTAAGCCTAATCGTGTACCTAACCGTAGCCCTCAACATAACCCTAACCCTAGCTCCAATCCTAAGCCTAATCGTCTACCTAACACTAGCCCTCAACATAACCCTAACCCTAGGTCCAGTCCTAACCCTAATAGTATCTCTAGCCCTAGCCCTCAACAAAACCCTAACCGTAGCTCCAATCCTATCCCTAATCGTTTATCTAAAACTAGCCCTAAACATAACACTAACCCTAGGTAGAATCCTAACCCGAACCGTCTCTCTAACCTTAGCCCTCAACATAACCCTAACACTAGGTCCAATCCTAACCCTAAATGTAGACGTAACCCTAGCCCTCAACATAACCCTAACCCTAGGTCCAATCCTAAAACTACTCGTCTATCTAACCCTAGCCCTAAACATAACCCTAACCCTAGGTCCAATCCTAACCCTAATTGTCTATGTAACCCTAGCCCTCAACATAACCCTACCCCTAGCTCCAATCCTAACCCTAATCGTCTACCTAACCTTAGCCCTCAACACAACCATAACCCTAGGTCCAATCGTAACCCTAATCATCTCTCTAACCCTAGCCCTCAATATAACCCTAACACTAGTTCTGATCCTAACCAGAATCGTCTATCTAACTCTATCAATCACCAATACCCTAGCCCTAGGATCAATCCTAACCGTAATCGTCTATTTAACCCTAGCCCTCAACATAACACTAACCCTAGCTCCAATCCTAACCCTAACGTCCACCTAAACCTAGCCCGCAACATAATGCTAACCCTAGCTTCAATCCTAACCCTAATAGTCTCTCTAACCCTAGCCCTCAACACAACACTAACCCTAGGTCCAATCCTAACCCTAATCGTCTACCTAACCCTAGCCCTAAACATAACCCTAACCTTAGGTCCAATCCTAACGCTAATCGTCTATCTAACCATAGCCCTCAAAATAACCCTAATCCTAGCTCCAATCCTAACCCTAATCGTCTACCTAACCCTAGCCCTCAACATAACCCTTACCCTAGGTAAAATCCTAACCCTATTTGTCTATCTACCCTAGCCTTAAACATAACCCTAACCCTAGGTCCAATCCTAACCCTATTCGTCTACCTAACCCTAGCCCTGAACACAACCCTAACACTAGGTCCAATCGTAACCCTAATCGCCTACCTAACCCTAGCCCTCAAATTAACCCTAACCCTAGCTCCAATACTAACGCTAATCGTGTCTCTAATCCTAGCCCTCAACATAACCCTAACCCTATCTCCAATCTTAACCCTAATCGTCTCTCTAATCCTACCCCTCAACATAACCCTAACCCTAGGTACAATCCTAGCCCTAATCGTCTATCTAACCCTAGCCCTAAACATAACCCTAACCCTAGGTCCAATCCTAACCCGAACCGTCTCTCTAAACCTAGCCTTCAAGATAACCCTAACGCTAGGTCTAATCCTGACCCTAATTGTCTACCTAAGCCTAGCCCTCAAATTAACCCTAACCCTAGCTCCAATCCTAACCCTAATTGTCTCTCTAATCCTAGCCCTCAACATAACCCTAACCCTAGGTACAATGTTAACCCTAATCGTCTATCTAACCCTAGCCCTCAACATAACCCTAACCCTAGGTCCAATCCTAAAATTAATCATCTATCTAACCCTAGCCATCAACATAATCCTAACGCTAGGTCCAATCCTAACGCTAATCGTCTACCTAACCCTAGTATTCAACATAACCCTAACCCTAGCTCAAATCCTAACCCTAATCGTCTACCTAACCCTAGCCCTCAACATAACCCTAACCCTAGCTCCAATCCTAACCCTATTCGTCTATCTAACCCTAGCCCTCAACATAACCCGAACACTAGCTCCAATCTTAACCCTAATCGTCTCTCTAATCCTACCCCTCAACATAACCCTAACCCTAGGTACAATCCTAACACTAATCATCTACCTAAGCTTAGCCCTCAAATTAACCCTAACCCTAGTTCCAATCCTAACCCTAATCGTCTCCCTAATCCTAGCCCTCAACATAACCCTAGCCCTAGGTACAATGTTAACACTAATCGTCTATCTAACCCTAGCCCTAAACATAACCCTAACCCTACTTCCAATCCTAAACCGATCTGTCTCTCCAAACATAGCCCTCAACATAACCCTAACCCTAGATCCAATCCTAACCCGAACCGTCTCTCTAAACCTAGCCCTTAACATAACCCTAACCCTAGGTCCAATCCTAACCATAATCGACCCTCTAACGTAGCCCTCAACATAACCCTAACCCTAGGTTGAATCCTACCCGAATCGTCGCTCTAACCCTAGCCCTTAACATAACACTACCCCTAGGGCCAATCCTAACCCTAATAGTCTCTCTAACCCTGGCCCTCAACGCAACCCTAACCCTAGGTCCACTCCTAACCCGAACTGTCTCTCTAAACCTAGCCCTCAACATAACCCTAACCCTAGCTCCAATCCTAACCCTAATCGTCTACCTTACCCTAGCCTTCAACCTAACCGTAACCCTAGCTCCAATGATAACCCTAACCATCTCTCTAACCCTAGCCTTCAATATAACCCTAACCCTAGGTCTGATCCTATCCCTAATCGTCTTTCTAACCCTATCCCTCACCATTACCCTAACCCTAGGCCTGATCCTAACCCTAATCGTCTATCTAACCCTAGCCCTCAACATAACACTAACCCTAGCTCCAATCCTAACCCTAACGTCCACCTAACCCTTGCCCTCAACATAATGCTAACCCTAGCTCCAAACCTAACCCTAATAGTATCTCTAACCCTACCCTCAACACAACACTAACCCTACGTCCAAACCTAACCCTAATCGTCTACCTAACCTTAGCCCTAAAAAAAACCCTAACCTTAGGTCCCATCCTAACCCTAATCGTCTATCTAACCCTAGCCCTCAAAATAACCCTAGCCCTAGCTCCAATCCTAACCCTAATCGTCTACCTAACCCGAGCCCTCAACATAACCCTAACCCTAGGTAAAATCCTAACCCTATTTGTCTATCTACCCTAGCCCTAAACATAACCCTAACCCTAGCTCCAATCCGAACCCTAATCGTGTTTCTAATCCTAGCCCTCAACATAACCCTAACCCTAGGTCCAATCTTAAGCCTAATCGTCTCTCTAATCCTACCCCTCAACATAACCCTAACCCTAGGTAAAATCCTAACATTAATAGTCTACCTAAGCTTAGCCTTCAAATTAACCCTAACCCTAGCTCCAATACTATCCCTAATCGTCTCCCTAATCCTAGCCCTCAACATAACCCTAGTCCTAGGTACAATGTTAACACTAATCGTCTATCTAACCCTAGCCCTAAACATAACCCTAACCGTAGGTCCAATCCTGAACCGATCTGTCTCTCTAAACATAGCCCTCAACATAACCCTAACCCTAGATCCAATCCTAACGCGAACCGTATCTCTAAACCTAGCCTTCAACATAACCCTAACCCTAGGTTGAATCCTAACCCTAATTGTCGCTCTAAACCTAGCCCTTAACATAACCCTAACCCTAGGTCCAATTCTAACCCTAATCGACTCTTTAACGTAGCCCTCAACATAAGCCTAACCCTAGGTCCAATCCTAACCCTAATCGTCTACCTAACCCTAGCCCTCAACATAACCCTAACCCTAGCTCCAATCCTAACCCTAATCGTGTCTCCAATCCTACCCCTCAACATAACCCTAACCCTAGGTACAATCCTAACATTAATAGTCTACCTAAGCTTAGCCTTCAAATTAACCCTAACCCTAGCTCCAATCCTAACGCTAATCGCCTCCCTAATCCTAGCCCTCAACATAACCCTTGTCCTAGGTACAATGTTAACACTAATCGTCTATCTAACCCTAGCCCTAAACATAACCCTAACCTTAGGTCCAATCCTAAACCTAAACGTCTATCTAACCCTAGCCCTCAACATAACCTTAACCCTAGCTCCAATCCTAACCCTAATCGTCTACCTAATCCTAGCTCTCAACATAACCCTAACCCTAGGTCCATTCCTAACCCTATTTGTCTACCTACCCTAGCCCTAAACATAACCCTAACCCTAGGTCCAATCCTAACCCTAATCGTCTACGTAACCCTACCCCTCAAAATAACCCTAACACTAGCTCGAATCCTAACCCTAACAGTCTCTTTAACACTAGCCCTCAACACAACCGAAACCCTAGGTCACATCCTAACCCGAACCGTCTCTCTAAACCTAGCCCTCAACATAACCCTAACCCTAGGTCCAATCCTAAACCGAACCGTCTCTCTAACCCTAGCCCTCAACCTACCTTCACCCTATGTTCAATCCTATCCCGAACTGTCTCTCTAACCCTACCCTCAACATAACCCTAACCCTAGGTCCAATCCTAACCCTAATCGTCTACCTAACCCTAGCCCTAAACATAACCCTAACCCTAGCTCCAATCCTAACACTAATCGTCTACCTAAACCTAGCCCCCAACATAACCCTAAACCTAGCTCCAATCCTAACCCTAATCGTCTCTGTAACCCTAGCCCTCAACATTACCCTAACCCTAGGTCCAATCCTAACCCTAATCATCTATCTATCCTTAGCCCTAAACATAACCCTAACCCTAGGTCCAATCCTATCCCGAACCGTCTCTCTAACCCTAGCCGTCAACATAACCCTAACCCTAGGTCCAATCATAACCCTAATCGTCTACATAACCTAGCTCTCAACATAACCCTAACACTAGCTCCAATCCTAACCCTAATCGTCTACCTAACCCTAGCACTCAAATTTACCCTAACCCTAGCTCCAATCCTAACCCTAATCGTCTCTCTAATCCTAGCCCTCAACATAACCCTAACCCTAGCTCCAATCCTAAAGCTAATCGTCTACCTAACCCTAGTCCTAAACAAAACCCTAATCCTAGGTCCAATCCTAACCCTAACAGTCTCTCTAACCCTAGCCCTCAACACAACCCTAACCCTAGGGCCAATCCTAACCCGAACCGTCTCTATAAACCTAACCCTCAACATAACCCTAACCCTAGGTCCAATCATAAACCGAACCGTCTCTCTAACCCTAGCCCTCAACCTACCCTAACCCTAGGTTAAATCCTATCCCGAACCGTCTCTCTAACCCTAGCCCTCAACATAACCCTAACCCTAGGTCCAATCTTAAACCTACTCGTCTATCTAACCCTAGCCCTCAACATAACCCTAACCCTAGGTCCAATCCTAACCCTAATTGTCTATGTAACCCTAGCCCTCAACACAACACTAACCCTAGGTCCAATCCTAACCCTAATCGTCTACCTAACCCTAGCCCTAAACATAACCCTAACCTTAGGTCCAATCCTAACGCTAATCGTCTATCTAACCATAGCCCTCAAAATAACCCTAATCCTAGCTCCAATCCTATCCCTAATCGTCTACCTAACCCTAGCCCTCAACATAACCCTTACCCTAGGTAAAATCCTAACCCTATTTGTCTATCTACCCTAGCCTTAAACATAACCCTAACCCTAGGTCCAATCCTAACCCTATTCGTCTACCTATCCCTAGCCCTCAACACAACCCTAACACTAGGTCCAATCGTAACCCTAATCGCCTACCTAACCCTAGCCCTCAAATTAACCCTAACCCTAGCTCCAATACTAACGCTAATCGTGTCTCTAATCCTAGCCCTCAACATAACCCTAACCCTATCTCCAATCTTAACCCTAATCGTCTCTCTAATCCTACCCCTCAACATAACCCTAACCCTAGGTACAATCCTAGCCCTAATCGTCTACCTAACCCTAGCCCTAAACATAACCCTAACCTTAGGTCCAATCCTAATGCTAATCGTCTATCTAACCCTAGCCCTAAACATAACCCTAACCCTAGGTCCAATCCTAACCCGAACCGTCTCTCTAAACCTAGCCTTCAAGATAACCCTAACGCTAGGTCCAATCCTGACCCTAATTGTCTACCTAAGCCTAGCCCTCAAATTAACCCTAACCCTAGCTCCAATCCTAACCCTAATCGTCTCTCTAATCCTAGCCCTCAACATAACCCTAACCCTAGGTACAATGTTAACCCTAATCGTCTATCTAACCCTAGCCCTCAACATAACCCTAACCCTAGGTCCAATCCTAAACTTAATCATCTATCTAACCCTAGCCATCAACATAATCCTAACGCTAGGTCCAATCCTAACGCTAATCGTCTACCTAACCCTAGCATTCAACATAACCCTAACCCTAGCTCCAATCCTAACCCTAATCGTCTACCTAACCCTAGCCCTAAACATAACCCTAACCCTAGCTCCAATCCTAACCCTAATCGTCTATCTAACCCTAGATCTCAACATAACCCGAACCCTAGCTCCAATCTTAACCCTAATCGTCTCTCTAATCCTACCCCTCAACATAACCCTAACCCTAGGTACAATCCTACCACTAATCATCTACCTAAGCTTAGCCCTCAAATTAACCCTAACCCTAGTTCCAATCCTAACCCTAATCGTCTCCCTAATCCTAGCCCTCAACATAACCCTAGCCCTAGGTACAATGTTAACACTAATCGTCTATCTAACCCTAGCCCTAAACATAACCCTAACCCTACTTCCAATCCTAAACCGATCTGTCTCTCCAAACATAGCCCTCAACATAACCCTAACCCTAGATCCAATCCTAACCCGAACCGTCTCTCTAAACCTAGCCCTTAACATAACCCTAACCCTAGGTCCAAGCCTAACCATAATCGACCCTCTAACGTAGCCCTCAACATAACCCTAACCCTAGGTTGAATCCTAACCCTAATCGTCTACCTAACCCTACCCTCAACATAACCCTAACCCTAGGTCCAATCCTAACCCTAATCGTCTACCTAACCCTAGCCCTAAACATAAGCCTAACCCTAGCTCCAATCCTAACCCTAATCGTCTACCTAAACCTAGCCCTCAACATAACCCTAACCCTAGGTCCAATCCTAACCCGAACCGTCTCTCTAACCCTAGCCCTCAACATAACCCTAACCCTAGGTCCAATCCTAACCCGAACAGTCTCTCTAACCCTAGCCCTCAACATAACCCTAACCCTAGGTCCAATCCTAAGAATAATCGTCTGCCTAACCCTAGCCCTCAACATAACCCTAACCTTAGCTCCAATCCTAACCTTAATCATCTCTCTAACCCTATCCCTCAATATAACCCTAACCCTAGGTCTGATCATAACCCTAATCGTCTATCTAACCCTTGCCCTCACCATTACCCTAACCCTAGGACCAATCCTAACCCTAATCGTCTATCTAACCGTAGCCCTCAACATAACACTAACCCTAGCACCAATCCTAAACCTAATCGTCCACCGAACCCTAGCCCTCAACATAACGCTAAACCTAGCTCCAATCCTAACCCTAATAGTCTCTCTAACCCTAGCCCTCAACACAACCCAAACCTAGGTCCAATCCTAACCCTAATCGTCTACCTAACCCTAGACCTAAACATAACACTAACCTTAGGTCCAATCCTAAACCTAAACATCTATCTAACCCTAGCCCTCAACATAAACTTAACCCTAGCTCGAATCCTAACCCTAATCGTCTACCTAATCCTAGCTCTCAACATAGCCCTAACCCTAGGTCCAATCCTAACCCTAATCGTCTACCTACCCCTAGACCTAAACATAACCCTAACCCTATGTCCAGTCCTGACCCTAATCGTCTACCTAACCTTAGCCCTCAAAATAACCCTAACACTAGCTCCAATCCTAACCCTAATCGTCTACCTAACCCTAGCCCTCAAATTAACCCTAACCCTAGCTCCAATCCTAACCCTAATCGTCTCACTAATCCTAGCCCTCAACATAACCCTATCCGTAGGTACAATCCTAACACTAATCGTCTATCTAACCCTAGTCTTCAACATAAACCTAACCCTATGTCCAATACTAAACCTAATCATCTCTCTAACCAGAGCCCTCAATATAACCCTAACACTAGGTCCAATCCTAACCTTAATCATCTATCTAACCCTAGCCCTCAACATAACCCTAACCCTAGGTCCAATCCTAACCCTAATCGTCTACCTAACTCTAGCCCTCAACATAACCCTAACCCTAGCTCCAATCCTAACCCTAATAGTCTACCTTACCCTAGCCCTCAACATAAGCCTAACCCTAGCTCCAATCCTAACCCTAATAGTCTCTCTAACCCTAGCCCTCAACACAACCCTAACCCTAGGTCCAATCCTAACCCGAACCGTCTCTCTAACCCTAGCCCTCAACATAACCCTAAACCTAGGTCCAATCCTAACCCTAATCGTCTACCTAACCCTAGCCCTCAACCTAACCCTAACCCTACCTCCAATCCTAACCCTAATCATCTTTCTAACCCTAACCCTCAATATAACCCTATCCCTAGGTCTGATACTAACCCTAATCGTCTATCTAACCCTATCCCTCACCATTACCCTAACCCTAGGACCAATCCTAACCCTAATCGTCTATCTAACCGTAGCCCTCAACATAACACTAACCCTAACTCCAATCCTAACCCTAACGTCCACATAACCCTTGCCCTCAACATAATGATATCCCAAGCTCCAATCCTAACCCTGATAGTCTCTCTAACCCTAGCCCTGAACACAACACTAACCCTAGATCTAATATTAACCCTAATCGTCTACCTAAACCTAGCCCTAAACATAACCCTAACCTTAGGTCCAATCCTAACCCTAATCGTTTATCTAACCCTAGCCGTCAAAATAACCCTAACCCTAGCTCCAATCCTAACCCTAATCGTCTACATATCCGTAGCCCTCAACATAACCCTAACACTAGGTAAAATCCTAACCCTATTTGTCTATCTACCCTAGCCCTAAACATAACCCTAACCCTAGGTCCAATCCTAACCCTAACGTCTACCTAACCCTAACCCTCAACACAAACCTAACACTAGGTCCAATCCTAACCCTAATCGTCTACCTAACCCTAGCCCTCAAATTAACCCTAACCCTAGCTCCAATCCTAACCCTAATCGTGTCTCTAATCCTAGCCCTCAACATAACCCTAATCCTAGCTCCAATCCTAACCCAAACCGTCTCTGTAACCCTAGCCTTCAACATATCCCTAACCCTAGCTCCAATCCTAACCCTAATAGTCTCTCTAACGCTAGCCCTCAACACACCCTAACCCTAGGTCCAATCCTAACCTTAACCGTCTCTCTAAACCTAGCCTTCAACATAACCCTAACCCTAGATCCAATCCTAACCCGAACCTTCTCTCTAACCCTAGCCCTCAACATAACAATAACCCTAAGTCCAATCCTAACCATAATCGTCTACCTAACCCTAGCCCTCAATATAACCCTAACCCTAGGTCCAATCCTAAACCGATCCGTCTCTCTCAACATAGCCCTCAACATAACCCCAACCCTAGATCCAATCCTAACCCGAACCGTCTCTCTAAACCTAGCCCTCAACATAACCCTAACCCTAGGTCCAATCCTAAACCGAACCGTCTCTCTAACCCTAGCCCTCAACCTACCTTCACCCTATGTCCAATCCTATCCCGAACTGTCTCTCTAACCCTACCCTCAACATAACCCTAACCCTAGGTCTAATCCTAACCCTAATCGTCTACCTAACCCTAGCCCTCAACATAACCCTAACCCTAGCACCAATCCTAACCCTAATCATCTGTCTAACCCTATCCCTCAATATAACCCTATACCTAGGTCTGATCATAACCCTAATCGTCTATCTAACCGTAGCCCTCACCATTACCCTAATCCTAGGACCAATCCTAACCCGAATTGTCTATCTAACCCTAACCCTCATCATAACCCTAACCCTAGCACCAATCCTAAACCTAATCGTACCTCTAACCCAGCCCTGAACATAATCCTAACCCTAGGTCCAATCCTAACCCTAATCGTCTAACTAACCCTAGCCCTCAACATAACCAGAACACTAGCTCCAGTCCTAACCCTAATCGTATCTCTAACCCTAGACCTCAACATAATACTAACCCTAGGTCCGATCGTAACACCAATCGTCTATCTAACCCTAGCCCTAAACATAACCCTAACCCTAGATCCAATAATAACCCTAATCATTTTTCGAACCCTAGCCCTCAACATAACCCTAACCCTAGGTCCAATCCTAACCCTAATCGTCTATCTAACCCTAGCCGTCAACATAACCCTAATCCTAGGTCCATTCCTAACCCGAACCGTCTCTCTAAACCTAGCCCTCAACATAACCCTCACCTAGGTCCAATCCTAACGCAAACCGTCTCTCTAACACTAGCCCTCATCATAACCGTAACCCTAGGTCCAATCATAACCCTAATCTTCTACATTACCCTACCTTCAAATTAACTCTAACCCTAGCTCCAATCCTAAACCTAATCGTCTCTGTAACCCTAGCCCTCAACATAACCATAACCCTAGGTAGAATCCTAACACTAATCGTCTATCTAACCCTAGCCCTAAACATAACCCTAACCCTAGATCCAATAATAACCCTAATCATTTTTCGAACCCTAGCCCTCAACATATCCCTAACCCTAGGTCCAATCCAAACCCTAATCGTCTATCTAACCCTAGCCGTCAACATAACCCTAATCCTAGGTCCATTCCTAACCCGAACCGTCTCTCTAAACCTAGCCCTCAACATAACCCTCACCTAGGTCCAATCCTAACGCAAACCGTCTCTCTAACACTAGCCCTCATCATAACCGTAACCCTAGGTCCAATCATAACCCTAATCTTCTACATTACCCTACCTTCAAATTAACTCTAACCCTAGCTCCAATCCTAAACCTAATCGTCTCTGTAACCCTAGCCCTCAACATAACCCTAACCCTAAGTACAATCCTAACACTAATCATCTATCTAACCCTAGCCCTAAACATAACCATAACCGTAGGTCCAACAAGAACCCTAATCCTTTCTCGAACCCTAGCCCTCCACATAACCCTAACCCTAGGTCCTATCCTATCCCTAATTGTCTACCTAACACTAGCCCTCAACGTAACGCTAACCCTAGGTCCAATCCTAACCCTAATCGACTCTCTAACCGTAGCCCTCAACATAACCCTAACCCTAGCTCCATCCTAACCCTAATAGTCTCTAACCCTAGCCCTCAACACAACCCAAACCCTAGGTCCAATACTAACCCGAACCGTCTCTCTAAACCTAGCCCTCAACATAACCCTAACCCTAGCTCCAATCCTAACCCTAATCGTCTACCTAATCCTAGCTCTCCACATAACCCTAACCCTAGGTCCAATCCTAACCCTATTTGTCTACCTATCCTAGGCCTAAACATAACCCTAACCCTAGGTCCACTCCTAACCCTAATCGTCTACCTAACCGTAGCCCTCAACATAACCCTAACACTAGCTCCAATCCTAACCCTAATCGTCTACCTAACCCTAGCCCTCAAATTAACCCTAACCCTAGCTCCAATCCTAACCCTAATCGTCTCTCTAATTCTAGCCCTCAACATAACCCTAACCCTAGCTCCAATCCTAACCCTAACCGTCTACCTAACCCTAGCCCTCAACATAACCCTAACCCTAGGTCCAATCCTAAACCGAACCGTCTCTCTAACCCTAGCCCTCAACCTACCCTACCCCTAGGTTCAATCCTATCCCGAACCGTCTCTCTAACCCTAGCCCTCAACATAACCCTAACCCTAGGTCCAATCCTAAACCGAACCGTCTCTCAAACCCTAGCCCTCAACATAACCCTATCCCTAGGTCCAATCCTAACCCGAACAGTCTCTCTAACCCTAGCCCTCAACATAACCCTAACCCTAGGTCCAATCCTAAGCCTAATCGTCTACCTAACCCTAGCCCTCAACATAACCCTAACCCTAGCACCAGTCCTAACCTTAATCATCTCTCTAACCCTATCCCTCCATATAACCCTAACGGTAGGTCTGATCCTATCCCTAATCGTCTATCTAACCCTTGTCCTCACCATTACCCTAACCCTAGGACCATTGCTAACCCTAATCGTCTATCTAACCCTAGTCCTCAAGATAACACTAACCCTAGCACCAATCCTAACCCTAATCGTCCACCTAACCCTAGCCCTCAACATAACGCTAAACCTAGCTCCAATCCTAACCCTAATAGTCTCTCTAACCCTAGCCCTCAATACAACCCAAACCTAGGTCCAATCCTAACCCTAATCGTCTACCTAACCCTAGCCCTAAACATAACCCTAACCTTAGGTCCAATCCTAAACCTAAACGTCTATCTAACCCTAGCCCTCAACATAACCTTAACCCTAGCTCCAATCCTAACCCTAATCGTCTACCTAATCCTAGCTCTCAACATAACCCTAATCCTAGGTCCATTCCTAACCCTATTTGTCTACCTACCCTAGGCCTAAACATAACCCTAACCCTAGGTCCAATCCTAACCCTAATCGTCTACGTAACCCTACCCCTCAAAATAACCCTAACACTAGCTCCAATCCTAACCCTAACAGTCTCTTTAACCCTAGCCCTCAACACAACCGAAACCCTAGGTCACATACTAACCCGAACCGTCTCTCTAAACCTAGCCCTCAACATAACCCTAACCCTAGGTCCAATCCTAAACCGAACCGTCTCTCTAACCCTAGCCCTCAACCTACCTTCACCCTATGTCCAATCCTATCCCGAACTGTCTCTCTAACCCTACCCTCAACATAACCCTAACCCTAGGTCTAATCCTAACCCTAATCGTCTACCTAACCCTAGCCCTCAACATAACCCTAACCCTAGCTCCAATCCTAACCCTAATCATCTGTCTAACCCTATCCCTCAATATAACCCTATACCTAGGTCTGATCATAACCCTAATCGTCTATCTAACCTTAGCCCTCACCATTACCCTAATCCTAGGACCAATCCTAACCCGAATTGTCTATCTAACCCTAGCCCTCAACATAACCCTAACCCTAGCACCAATCCTAAACCTAATCGTCCCTCTAACCCAGCCCTGAACATAATCCTAACCCTAGGTCCAATCCTAACCCTAATCGTCTAACTAACCTGAGCCCTCAACATAACCAGAACACTAGCTCCAGTCCTAACCCTAATCGTATCTCTAATCCTAGACCTCAACATAATACTAACCCTAGGTCCGATCGTAACACCAATCGTCTATCTAACCCTAGCCCTAAACATAACCCTAACCCTAGATCCAATAATAACCCTAATCATTTTTCGAACCCTAGCCCTCAACATAACCCTAACCCTAGGTCCAATCCTAACCCTAATCGTCTATCTAACCCTAGCCCTCAACATAACACTAATCCTAGGTCCATTCCTAACCCGAACCGTCTCTCTAAAACTAGCCCTCAACATAACCCTCACCTAGGTCCAATCCTAACGCGACCCGTCTCTCTAACACTAGCCCTCATCATAACCGTAACCCTAGGTCCAATCATAACCCTAATCTTCTACATTACCCTACCTTCAAATTAACTCTAACCCTAGCTCCAATCCTAAACCTAATCGTCTCTGTAACCCTAGCCCTCAACATAACCATAACCCTAGGTACAATCCTAACACTAATCGTCTATCTAACCCTAGCCCTAAACATAACCCTAACCTTAGGTCCAATAATAACCCTAATCGTCTCTCTAACGCTAGCCCTCAACATAACCCTAACCCTAGGTCCAAGCCTAATCCGAATCGTCTACCTAACCCAGGCCTCAATATAACCCTAACCCTAGCTCCAATCCTAACCATAATCCTCTACCAAACCCTACCCCTCAACATAACCCTAACCCTAAGTACAATCCTAACACTAATCATCTGTCTAACCCTAGCCCTAAACATAACCATAACCGTAGGTCCAAAAAGAACCCTAATCCTTTCTCGAACCCTAGCCCTCCACATAAAACTAACCCTAGGTCCTATCCTATCCCTAATTGTCTACCTAACACTAGCCCTCAACATAACCCTAACCCTAGGTCCAATCCTAACCCTAATCGACTCTCTAACCGTAGCCCTCAACATAACCCTAACCTTGGCTCCATCCTAACCCTAATAGTCTCTCTAACCCTAGCCCTCAACACAACCCAAACCCTAGGTCCAATACTAACCCGAACCGTCTCTCTAAACCTAGCCCTCAACATAACCCTAACCCTAGCTCCAATCCTAACCCTAATCGTCTACCTAATCCTAGCTCTCCACATAACCCTAACCCTAGGTCCAGTCAAACCCTAATCGTCTACATAACCGTAGCCCTCAACATAACCCTAACACTAGCTCCAATCCTAACCCTAATCGTCTACCTAACCCTAGCCCTCAAATTAACCCTAACCCTAGCTCCAATCCTAACCCTAATCGTCTCTCTAATTCTAGCCCTCAACATAACCCTAACCCTAGCTCCAATCCTAACCCTAATCGTCTACCTAACCCTAGCCCTCAACATAACCCTAACCCTAGGTCCAATCCTATCCCGAACCGTCTCTCTAACCCTACCCTCAACATAACCCTAACCCTAGGTCTAATCCTAACCCTAATCGTCTACCTAACCCTAGCCCTCAACATAACCCTAACCCTAGCTCCAATCCTAACCCTAATCATCTGTCTAACCCTATCCCTCAATATAACCCTATACCTAGGTCTGATCATAACCCTAATCGTCTATCTAACCTTAGCCCTCACCATTACCCTAATCCTAGGACCAATCCTAACCCGAATTGTCTATCTAACCCTAGCCCTCAACATAACCCTAACCCTAGCACCAATCCTAAACCTAATCGTCCCTCTAACCCAGCCCTGAACATAATCCTAACCCTAGGTCCAATCCTAACCCTAATCGTCTAACTAACCCGAGCCCTCAACATAACCAGAACACTAGCTCCAGTCCTAACCCTAATCGTATCTCTAATCCTAGACCTCAACATAATACTAACCCTAGGTCCGATCGTAACACCAATCGTCTATCTAACCCTAGCCCTAAACATAACCCTAACCCTAGATCCAATAATAACCCTAATCATTTTTCGAACCCTAGCCCTCAACATAACCCTAACCCTAGGTCCAATCCTAACCCTAATCGTCTATCTAACCCTAGCCCTCAACATAACACTAATCCTAGGTCCATTCCTAACCCGAACCGTCTCTCTAAAACTAGCCCTCAACATAACCCTCACCTAGGTCCAATCCTAACGCAACCCGTCTCTCTAACATTAGCCCTCATCATAACCGTAACCCTAGGTCCAATCATAACCCTAATCTTCTACATTACCCTACCTTCAAATTAACTCTAACCCTAGCTCCAATCCTAAACCTAATCGTCTCTGTAACCCTAGCCCTCAACATAACCATAACCCTAGGTACAATCCTAACACTAATCGTCTATCTAACCCTAGCCCTAAACATAACCCTAACCTTAGGTCCAATAATAACCCTAATCGTCTCTCTAACGCTAGCCCTCAACATAACCCTAACCCTAGGTCCAAGCCTAATCCGAATCGTCTACCTAACCCAGGCCTCAACATAACCCTAACCCTACCTCCAATCCTAACCATAATCGTCTACCAAACCCTACCCCTCAACATAACCCTAACCCTAAGTCCAATCCTAACACTAATCATCTATCTAACCCTAGCCCTAAACATAACCATAACCGTAGGTCCAACAAGAACCCTAATCCTTTCTCGAACCCTAGCCCTCAACATAAAACTAACCCTAGGTCCTATCCTATTCCTAATTGTCTACCTAACACTAGCCCTCAACATAACCCTAACCCTAGGTCCAATCCTAACCCTAATCGACTCTCTAACCGTTGCCCTCAACATAACCCTAACCCTAGCTCCATCCTAACCCTAATAGTCTCTCTAACCCTAGCCCTCAACACAACCCAAACCCTAGGTCCAATACTAACCCGAACCGTTTCTCTAAACCTAGCCCTCAACATAACCCTAACCCTAGCTCCAATCCTAACCCTAATCGTCTACCTAATCCTAGCTCTCCACATAACCCTAACCCTAGGTCCAATCCTAACCCTATTTGTCTACCTACCCTAGGCCTAAACATAACCCTAACCCTAGGTCCAGTCCTAACCCTAATCGTCTACATAACCGTAGCCCTCAACATAACCCTAACACTAGCTCCAATCCTAACCCTAATCGTCTACCTAACCCTAGCCCTCAAATTAACCCTAACCCTAGCTCCAATCCTAACCCTAATCGTCTCTCTAATTCTAGCCCTCAACATAACCCTAACCCTAGGTCCAATCCTAAACCGAAACGTCTCTCTAACCCTAGCCCTCAACCTACCCTAACCCTAGGTTCAATCCTATCCCAAACCGTCTCTCTAACCCTAGCCCTCAACATAACCCTAACCCTAGGTCCAATCCTAACCCGAACCGTCTCTCAAACCCTAGCCCTCAACATAACCCTAACCCTAGGTCCAATCCTAACCCGAACAGTCTCTCTAACCCTAGCCCTCAACATAACCCTAACCCTAGGTCCAATCCTAAGCCTAATCGTCTACCTCACCCTAGCCCTCAACATAACGCTAACCCTAGCACCAAACCTAACCTTAATCATCTCTCTAACCCTATCCCTCCATGTAACCCTAACGGTAGGTCTGATCCTAACCCTAATCGTCTATCTAACCTTTGTCCTCACCATTACCCTAACCCTAGGACCAATCCTAACCCTAATCGTGTATCTAACCCTAGTCCTCAAGATAACACTAACCCTAGCACCAATCCTAACCCTAAACGTCCACCTAACCCTAGCCCTCAACATAACGCTAAACCTAGCTCCAATCCTAACCCTAATAGTCTCTCTAACCCTAGCCCTCAATACAACCCAAACCTAGGTCCAATCCTAACCCTAATCGTCTACCTAACCCTAGCCCTAATCATAACCCTAACCTTAGGTCCAATCCTAAACCTAAACGTCTATCTAACCCTAGCCCTCAACATAACCTTAACTCTAGCTCCAATCCTAACCCTAATCGTCTACCTAATCCTAGCTCTCAACATAACCCTAACCCTAGGTCCATTCCTAACCCTATTTGTCTACCTACCGTAGCCCTATACATAACCCTAACCCTAGGTCCAATCCTAACCCTAATCGTCTACGTAACCCTACCCCTCAAAATAACCCTAACACTAGCTCCAATCCTAACGCTAACAGTCTCTTTAACCCTAGCCATCAACACAACCGAAACCCTAGGTCCCATCCTAACCCGAACCGTCTCTCTAAACCTAGCCCTCAACATAACGCTAACCCTAGGTCCAATCCTAACCTGAACATTCTCTCTAACCGTAGCCCTCACCATAACCAGAACCCTAGGTCCAATCCTAACCCTAATCGTCTCTCTAACCCAGCCCTGAACATAACCCTAACCCTAGGAACAATCCTAACCCTAATCGTCTACCTAACCCTAGCCCTCAACATAACAAAAACACTAGCTCCAATCCTAACCCGAATCGTATCTCTTACCCTAGACCTCAACATAATCCTAACCCTAGGTCCGATCCTAACACCAATCGTCTATCTAACCCTAGCCCACACCATAACCCTCACCTAGGTCCAATACTAACGCGAACCGTCTCTCTAACACTAGCCCTCAACATAACCGTAACCCTATTTCCAATCCTAACCCTAATCGTCTACCTAACCCTAGCCCTCATCATAACCCTAACCCTAGGTCCAATCCTAACCCTAATCGACTCTCTAACCGTAGCCCTCAACATTACCCTAACCCTAGGTCCAATCCTAACCCTAATCGTCTACCTAACCCTAGCCCTCAACATAACCCTAACCCTAGCTGCAATCCTAACCCGAACCTTCTATCTAACCCTAGCCCTCAACATAACCATAACCCTAGGTCCAATCCTAACCTTAGTCTTCTACCTAACTCTAGCCCTCAACATGACCATAACCCTAGGTCCAATCCTAACCTTAATCGTCTACCTAACCCTATCTCTCAACATAACACTAACCCTATCTCCAATCCTAACCCTAATCGTCTACCTAAACCTAGCCCTCAACATTACCCTAACCCTAGGTCCAATCCTAACCCTAATCCTCTATCTAACCTTAGCCATAAACATAACCCTAACCCTAGGTCCAATCCTAATCCGAACCGTCTCTCTAACCCTAGATCTCAACATAACCCTAACCCTAGCTCCAATCATAACCCTAATCGTCTACATAACCCTAGCCCTCAAATTAACCCTAACCCTAGCTCCAATTCTAACCCTAATCATCTCTAACCCTAGCCCTCAACATAACCCTAACCCTAGCTCCAATCCTAACCCTAATCGTCTACCTAACCCTAGCCCTCAACATAACCCTATTCCTAGCTCCAATCCTAACCCTAACAGTCTCTCTAACCCTAGCCCTCAACACAACCCTAACCCTAGGGCCAATCCTTACCCGAACCGTCTCTCAAAACTTAACCCTCAACATAACCCTAACCCTAGGTCCAATCTTAAACCGAACCGTCTCTCTAACCCTCGCCCTCAACCTACCCTAACCCTAGGTTAAATCCTATCTCGAACCGTTTCTCTAACCCTAGTCCTCAACATAACCCTAACCCTAGGTCCAATCCTAACCCGAACCGTCTCTCTAACCCTAGCCCTCAACATAACCCTAACCCTAGGTCCTATCCTAAACCGAACAGTCTCTGTAACCCTAGCCCTCAACATAACCCTAACCCTAGGTCCAATCCTAAGCCTAATCGTCTACCTAACCCTAGCCCTCAACATAACCCTAACCTTAGCTCCAATCCTAACCTTAATCATCTCTCTAACCCTATCCCTCAATATATCCCTAACCCTAGGTCTGATCATAACCCTGATCGTCTATCTAACCCTTGCCCTCACCATTACCCTAACCCTAGGACCAATCCTAACCCTAATCGTCTACCTAACCCTAGCCCTCAACATAACCCTAACCCTAGCTCCAATCCTAACCCTAATAGTCTACCTTACCCTAGCCCTCAACATAAGCCTAACCCTAGCTCCAATCCAAACCCTAATAGTCTCTCTAACCCTAGCCCTCAACACAACCCTAACCCTAGGTCCAATCCTTACCCGAACCATCTCTCTAACCCTAGCCTTCAACATAACCATAAACCTAGCTCCAATCCTAACCCTAATCGTCTACCTAACCCTAGCCCTCAACCTAACCCTAACCCTACCTCCAATCCTAACCCTAATCACCTTCTAACCCTAACCCTCAATATAACCCTATCCCTAGGTCTGTACCTAAACCTAACCGTCTATCTAACCCTATCCCTCACCATTATCTAACCCTAGGACCAACCCTAAATCTAATCGTCTATCTAACCGTAGCCCTCAACATAACACTAACCCTAACTCCAATCCTAACCTTAACGTCCACATAACCCTAGCCCTCAACATAATGATATCCCTAGCTCCAATCCTAACCCTGATAGTCTCTCTAACGCTAGCTCTCAACACAACACTAACCCTAGGTCCAATATTAACCCTAATCGTCTACCTAACCCTAGACCTAAACATAACCCTAACCCTAGGTCCAATCCTAACCCTAATCGTCTCTCTAATCCTAGCCCTCAAATAACCCTAACCCTAGGTACAATCCTAACACTAATCGTCTATCTAACCCTAGCCCTAAACATAACCCTAACCCTAGGTCCAATCCTAACCCTAATCGTCTACCTAAACCTAGCCCTCAACATAACCCTAAACCTAGCTCCAATCTTAAGCCTAATCGTCTACCTAAACCTAGTCCTCAACATAACCCTAACCCTAGCTCCAATCCTAACCCTAATCGTTTCTCTAATCCTAGCCCTCAACATAACCCTAACCCTAGGTACAATCCTAACACTAATCGTCTATCTAACCCTCCCCTCAGCATATCCCTAACCCTAGGTCCAGTAATAACCCTAATCGTCTGTCTAACCCTAGCCCTCAACATAACCCTAACCCTAGCACCAATCCTAAACCTAATCGTCCACCTAACGCTAGCCCTCAACATTACGCTAACCATAGCTCCAATGCTAACCCTAATAGTCTCTCTAACCCTAGCCCTCAACACAACTCTAACCCTATGTCCAATCCTAACCCTAATCGTCTAACTAACTCTACCGCTCAATATAACCCTAACCCTAGTTGCAATCCTAACCCTAATCGTCTACCTAATCCTAGCTCTCCACATAACCCTAACCTTAGGTCCAATCCTAACCCTATTTGTCTACCTACCCTAGGCCTAAACATAACCCTAACCCTAGGTCTAATCCTAACCCTAATCGTCTACATAACCCTAGCCCTCAACATAACCCTAACACTAGCTCCAATCCTAACCCTAATCGTCTACCTAACCCTAGGCCTCAAATTAACCCTATTCCTAGCTCCAATCCTAACCCTAATCGTCTCTCTAATTCTAGCCCTCAACATAACCCTAACCCTAGGGACAATACTAACACTAAGCGTCTATTTAACCCTAGCCCTAAACATAACCCTAACCCTAGGTCCACTCCTAACCTGAACCGTCTCTCTAACCCTAGCCCTCAATATAACCCTAACCCTAGGTACAATCCTAACACTAATCGTCTATCTAACCCTAGTCCTAAACATAACCCTAACCCGAGGTCCAATAATAACCCTAATCGTCTCTCTAACCCTAGCCCTCAACATAACACTAACCCTAGGTCCAATCCTAAACCTAATCGTCTACCTAACCCTAGCCCTCAACATAAGCCTAACCCTAGCTCCAATTCTAACCCTAATAGTCTCTCTAACCCTAGCCCTCAGCACAACCCTAACCCTAGGTCCAATCATAACCCGACCTGTCTCTCTAATCCTAGCCCTCAACATAACCGTAACCCTAGGTCCAATCCTAACCCTAATCGTCTACCTAACCCTAGCCCTCAACCTAACCGTAACCCTAGCTCCAATACTAACCCTAATCGTCTACCTAACCCTAGCCCTCAACATGAGCCTAACCCTAGCTCCCATCCTAACCCTAATAGTCTCTCTAACCCTAGACCTCAACACAACCCTAACCCTAGGTCCAATCCTAACCCGAAATGTCTCTCTAACCCTAGCCCTCAACATAACCCTAAACCTAGGTCCAATCCTAAACCTAATCGTCTACCTAACCCTAGCCTTCAACCTAACACTAACCCTAGCTCCAATCCTATCCCTAATCATCTCTCTAACCCTAAACCTCAATATAACCCTAACCCTAGGTCTGATCCTAACCCTAATCGTCTATCTAACCCTATCCCTCACCATTACCCTAACCCTAGGACCAATCCTAACCCTAATCGTCTATCTAACCCTAGCCATCAATATAACACTAACCCTAGCTCCAATCCTAACCCTAACATCCACCTAACCCTAGCCCTCAACATAATGCTAACCCTAGCTCCAATCCTAACCCTAATAGTCTCTCTAACCCTAGCCTTCACCAGAACACTAACCCTAGTTCCAATCCTAACCCTAATCGTCTACCTAACCCTAGCCCTAAACATAACCCTAACCTTAGGTCCAATCCTAACCCTAATCGTCTATGTAACCCTAGCCCTCAAAATAACCCTAACCCTAGCTCCTTTCCTAACCCTAATCGTCTACCTATCCCTAGCCCTCAACATAACCCTAACCCTAGGTAAAATCCTAACCCTATTTGTCTATCTACCCTAGCCCTAAACATAACCCTAACCCTAGGTCCAATCGTAATCCTAATCGACTCTCTAACGTAGCCCTCAACATAACCCTAACCCTAGGTTGAATCCAAACACGAATTGTCGCTCTAACACTAGCCCTTAACATAACCCTACCCCTAGGTCCAATCCTAACCCTAATCGACTCTCTAACCGTAGCCCTCAACATCACCCTAACCCTAGGTCTGATTATATCCCTAATCGCCTATCTAACCCTAGCCCTCAACATGACCCTAACCCTAGCACCAATCCTAACCCTAATCGTCCACCTAACCTTAACCCTCAACATAACGCTAACCCTAGCTCCAATCCTAAACCTAATAGTCTCTCTAACCCTAGCCCTAAACACAACCCAAACCCTAGGTCCAATCCTAACCCTAATCCTCTACCTAACCCTAGCCCTAAACATAACCCTAACCTTAGGTCCAATCCTAAACCTAATCGTCTATCTAACCCTAGCCCTCAACATAACCCTAACCCTAGCTCCAATCCTAACCCTAATCGTCTACCTAATCCTAGCTCTCCACATAACCCTAACCTTAGGTCCAATCCTAACCTTATTTGTCTACCTACCCTAGGCCTAAACATAACCCTAACCCTAGGTCTAATCCTAACCCTAATCGTCTACATAACCCTAGCCCCCAACATAACCCTACCACTAGCTCCAATCCTAACGCTAATCGTCTCCCTAACCCTAGCCCTCAAATTAACCCTAACCCTAGCTCCAATCCTAACCCTAATCGTCTCTCTAATTCTAGCCCTCAACATAACCCTAACCCTAGGTACAATCCTAACACTAAATGTCTATCTAACCCTAGCCCTAAACATAACCCTAACCCTAGGTCCACTCCTAACCTGAACCGTCTTTCTAACCCTAGCCCTCAACATAACCCTAACCCTAGGTACAATCCTAACACTAATCGTCTATCTAACCCTACCCCTAAACATAACCCTAACCCGTGGTCCAATAATAACCCTAATCGTCTCTCTAACCCTAGCCCTCAACATAACACTAAGCCTAGGTCCAATCCTAAACCTAATCGTCTACCTAAACCTAGCCATCAACATAAGCCTAACCCTAGCTCCAATTCTAACCCTAATAGTCTCTCTAACCCTAGCCCTCAGCACAACCCTAACCCTAGGTCCAATCCTAACCCGAACTGTCTCTCTAAGCCTAGCCCTAAACATAACCCTAACCCTAGCTCCAATACAAACCCTAATTGTCTACCTAACCCTAGCCCTCAACATAAGCCTAACCCTAGCTCCAATCCTAACCCTAATAGTCTCTCTAACCCTAGCCCTCAACACAACCTTAACCCTAGGTCCAATCCTAACCCGAAATGTCTCTCTAACCCAAGCCCTCAACATAACCCTAAACCTAGGTCCAATACTAAACCTAATCGTCTACCTAACCCTAGCCCTCAACCTAACACTAACCCTAGCTCCAATCCTATCCCTAATCATCTCTCTAACCCTAACCCTCAATATAACCCTAACCCTAGGTCTGATCCTAACCCTAATAGTCTCTCTAACCCTAGCCCTCAACATAACCCTAACCCTAGCTCCAATCCTAACCCTAATGCTCTACCTAATCCTAGCTCTCAACATAACCCTAACCCTAGGTCCAATCCTAACCCTATTTGTCTACCAAACCTAGCCCTAAACATAACCCTAACCCTAGGTCCAATCCTAACCCTAATCGTCTACTTAAACCTAGCCCACAACATAACCCTAACCATAGCTCCAATCCTACCACTAATCGTCTCTCTAACCCTAGCCCTCAACATAACCCCAACCCTAGCTCCAATCCTAACCTTAATCGTCTATCTAACCATAGCCCTCACCATAACCCTAACCCTAGGACCAATCCTAACCCTAATCGTCTATCTAACCCTAGCCCTCAACATAACCCTAACCCTAGCTCAAATCCTAACCCTAATCGTCTCTCTAACCCTAGCCCTCAACACAACCCTAACCCTAGGTCCAATCCTATCCCGAACCGTCTCTCTAACCCTAGCCCTCAACATAACCCTAAACCTAGGTCCAATCCTAACCCTAATCGTCTACCTAACCCTAGCCCTCAACCTAACCCTAACCCTACCTCCAATCCTAACCCTAATCATCTTTCTAACCCTAACCCTCAATATAACCCTATCCCTAGGTCTGATCCTAACCCTAATCGTCTATCTAACCCTATCCCTCACCATTACCCTAACCCTAGGACCAATCCTAACCCTAATCGTCTATCTAACCGTAGCCCTCAACATAACACTAACCCTAATTCCAATCCTAACCCTAACGTCCACATAACCCTAGCCCTCAACATAATGATATCCCAAGCTCCAATCCTAACCCTGATAGTCTCTCTAACCCTAGCCCTGAACACAACACTAACCCTAGATCCAATATTAACCCTAATCGTCTACCTAAACCTAGCCCTAAACATAACGCTAACCTTAGGTCCAATCCTAACCCTAATCGTCTATCTAACCCTAGCCGTCAAAATAACCCTAACCCTAGCTCCAATCCTAACCCTAATCGTCTACCTATCCGTAGCCCTCAACATAACCCTAACACTAGGTAAAATCCTAACCCTATTTGTCTATCTACCCTAGCCCTAAACATAACCCTAACCCTAGGTCCAATCCTAACCCTAACGTCTACCTAACCCTAACCCTCAACACAAACCTAACACTAGGTCCAATCCTAACCCTAATCGTCTACCAAACCCTACCCCTCAACATAACCCTAACCCTAAGTCCAATCCTAACACTAATCATATATCTAACCCTAGCCATAAACATAACCATAACCGTAGGTCCAACAAGAACCCTAATCATTTCTCGAACCCTAGCCCTCAACATAACCCTAACCATAGGTCCTATCCTATCCCTAATTGTCTACCTAACACTAGCCCTCATCATAACCCTAACCCTAGGTCCAATCCTAACCCTAATCGACTCTCTAACCGTAGCCCTCAACATAACCCTAACCCTAGCTCCATCCTAACCCTAATAGTCTCTCTAACCCTAGCCCTCAACACAACCCAAACCCTAGGTCCAATCCTAACCCGAACCGACTCTCTAAACCTAGCCCTCAACATAACCCTAACCCTAACTCCAATCCTAACCCTAATCGTCTACCTAATCCTAGCTCTCCACATAACCCTAACCCTAGGTCCAATCCTAACCCTATTTGTCTACCTACCCTAGGCCTAAACATAACCCTAACCCTAGGTCCAGTCCTAACCCTAATCGTCTACATAACCGTAGCCCTCAACATAAACCTAACACTAGCTCCAATCCTATCCCTAATCGTCTACCTAACCCTAGCCCTCAAATTAACCCTAACCCTAGCTCCAATCCTAACCCTTATCGTCTCTCTAATTCTAGCCCTCAACATAACCCTAACCCTAGCTCCAATCCTAACCCTAATCGTCTACCTAACCCTAGCCCTCAACATAACCCTAACCCTAGGTCCAATCCTAAACCGAACCGTCTCTCTAACCCTAGCCCTAAACCTACCCTAACCCTAGGTTCAATCATATCCCGAACCGTCTCTCTAACCCTAGCCCTCAACATAACCCTAACCCTAGGTCCAATCCTAACCCTAATCGTCTAACTAACCCTAGCCCTAAACATAACCCTAACCCTAGCTCCAATCCTAACCCTAATCGTCTACCTAAACCTAGCCCTCAACATAACCCTAAACCTAGCTCCAATCCTAACCCTAATCGTCTCTGTAACCCTAGCCCTCAACATTACCCTAACCCTAGGACCAATCCTAACCCTAATCCTCTATCTAACCTTTGCCCTAAACATAACCCTAACCCTAGGTCCAATCCTAACACTAATCATATATCTAACCCTAGCCATAAACATAACCATAACCGTAGGTCCAACAAGAACCCTAATCATTTCTCGAACCCTAGCCCTCAACATAACCCTAACCATAGGTCCTATCCTATCCCTAATTGTCTACCTAACACTAGCCCTCATCATAACCCTAACCCTAGGTCCAATCCTAACCCTAATCGACTCTCTAACCGTAGCCCTCAACATAACCCTAACCCTAGCTCCATCCTAACCCTAATAGTCTCTCTAACCCTAGCCCTCAACACAACCCAAACCCTAGGTCCAATCCTAACCCATACCGACTCTCTAAACCTAGCCCTCAACATAACCCTAACCCTAACTCCAATCCTAACCCTAATCGTCTACCTAATCCTAGCTCTCCACATAACCCTAACCCTAGGTCCAATCCTAACCCTATTTGTCTACCTACCCTAGGCCTAAACATAACCCTAACCCTAGGTCCAGTCCTAACCCTAATCGTCTACATAACCGTAGCCCTCAACATAAACCTAACACTAGCTCCAATCCTATCCCTAATCGTCTACCTAACCCTAGCCCTCAAATTAACCCTAACCCTAGCTCCAATCCTAACCCTTATCGTCTCTCTAATTCTAGCCCTCAACATAACCCTAACCCTAGCTCCAATCCTAACCCTAATCGTCTACCTAACCCTAGCCCTCAACATAACCCTAACCCTAGGTCCAATCCTAAACCGAACCGTCTCTCTAACCCTAGCCCTCAACCTACCCTAACCCTAGGTTCAATCATATCCCGAACCGTCTCTCTAACCCTAGCCCTCAACATAACCCTAACCCTAGGTCCAATCCTAACCCTAATCGTCTAACTAACCCTAGCCCTAAACATAACCCTAACCCTAGCTCCAATCCTAACCCTAATCGTCTACCTAAACCTAGCCCTCAACATAACCCTAAACCTAGCTCCAATCCTAACCCTAATCGTCTCTGTAACCCTAGCCCTCAACATTACCCTAACCCTAGGACCAATCCTAACCCTAATCCTCTATCTAACCTTTGCCCTAAACATAACCCTAACCCTAGGTCCAATCCTAACCCGAACCGTCTCTCTAACCCTAGCCCTCAACATAACCCTAACCCTAGGTCCAATCATAACCCTAATCGTCTACATAACCTAGCCCTCAACATAACCCTAACACTAGCTCCAATCCTAACCCTAATCGTCTACCTAACCCTAGCCCTCAAATTTACACTAACCCTAGCTCCAATCCTAACCCTAATCATCTCTAATCCTAGCCCTGAACATAACCCTAACCCTAGCTCCAATCCTAACCCTAATCGTCTACCTAACCCTAGCCCTCAACATAACCCTAACCCTAGGGCCAATCCTTACCCGAACCGTCCACCTAAACCTAGCCCTCAACATTACGCTAACCCTAGCTCCAATGCTAACACTAATAGTCTCTCTAACCCTAGCCCTCAACACAACCCTAACCCTAGGTGGAATCCTAACCCGAACCGTCTCTCTAACCCTAAGCCTCAACATAACCCTAACCCTACGTTGAATCCTAACCCGAACTGTCTCTCTATCCCTAGCCCTCAACATAACCCTAACCCTAGGTCCAATCCTAACCCTATTTGTCTACCTACCCTAGGCCTAAACATAACCCTAACCCTAGGTCCAATCCTAACACTAATCGACTACATAACCCTAGCCCTCAACATAACCCTAACACTAGCTCCAATCCTAACCCTAATCATCTATCCAACCCTAGCCCTCAAATTAACCCTAACCCTAGCTCGAATCCTAACCCTAATCGTCTCTCTAATCCTAGCCCTCAACATAACCCTAACCCTAGGTACAATCCTAACACTAATCGTATAACTAACCCTAGCCCTAAACATAACCCTAAACCTAGGTCCACTCCTAACCTGAACAGTCTATCTAACCCTAGCCCTCAACATAACCCTAACACTAGGTCCAATCCTAACCCTAATCGTCTCTCTAATCCTAGCCCTCAACATAACCCTAACCCTACGTACAATCCTAACACTAATCATCCATCTAACCCTAGCCCTCAACAGAACAGTAACCCTAGGTCCAATAATAACACTAATCGTCTCTCTAACCCTAGCCCTCAACATAACCCTAACCCTAGGTCCAATCCTAAACCTAATCGTCTCTCTAACCCTAGCCCTTAAGGTAACACTAAACCTAGGTCCAATCTTAACCTTAATCATCTATCTAACCCTAGCCATCAACATAACCCTACCCTAGGTCCAATCCTAACCCTAATCGTCTATTTAACCCTAGCCCTCAACATAACCCAACCCTAGCTCCAATCCTAACCCTAATCATCTCTCTAACACTAGCCCTCTACTCAACACTAACCCTAGGTCCAATCCTAACCCGAACTGTCTCTCTAACCCTAGCCCTCAACATAACCCTCACCTAGGTCCAATCCTAATGCGAACCGTCTCTCTAACACTAGCCCTCATCATAACCGTAACCCTAGGTCCAATCATAACCCTAATCTTCTACATTACCCTACCTTCAAATTAACTCTAACCCTAGCTCCAATCCTAAACCTAATCGTCTCTGTAACCCTAGCCCTCAAAATAACCATAACCCTAGGTACAATCCTAACACTAATCGTCTCTCTAACCCTAGCCCTCAACATAACCCTAACCCTAGGTCCAAGCCTAACCATAATCGTCTACCAAACCCTACCCCTCAACATAACCCTAACCCTAAGTCCAATCCTAACACTAATCATCTATCTAACCCTAGCCCTAAACATAACGATAACCGTAGGTCCAACAAGAACCCTAATCGTTTCTCGAACCCTAGCCCTCCACATAACCCTAACCCTAGGTCCTATCCTATCCCTAATTGTCTACCTAACACTAGCCCTCAACATAACCCTAACCCTAGGTCCAATTCTAACCCTAATCGACTCTCTAACCGTAGCCCTCAACATAACCCTAACCCTAGCTCCATCCTAACCCTAATCGTCTCTCTAACCCTAGCCGTCAACATAACACTGACCCTAGGTCCAATCCTAACCCTAATCATCTATCTAACCCTAGCCCTAACCATAACCCTTACCCTAGCACCAATCCTAATCCTAATCGTCTATCTCACCCTAGCCCTCAAAATAACCCTAACCCTAGCACCATTCCTAACCCTAATAGTCTCTCTACCCTAGCCCTCAACACAACCCTAACCCTAGGTCCAATCCTAACCCTAATCGTCTACCTAACCCGAGCCCTAAACATAACCCTATCCTTAGGTCCAATCCTAACCCTAATCGTCAATCTAACCCTAGCCCTCAACATAACCATAAGCCTATCTCTAATCCAAACCCTAATCGTCTACCTAACCCTAGCCCTCAACATAACCCTAACCCTAGCTTAAATCCTAATCGTAATCGTCTCTCTAACCTTAGCCCTCAACATAACACTAACGCTAGGTCCAATCCTATCCCGAACCGTCTCTCTAACCCTAGCCCTCAACCTAACCATAACCCTAGGTCCAATTCTAACCCTAATACTCTATCAAACCCTAGCCTTAAACATAACCCTAACCCTAAGTCAAATCGTAACCCGAACCGCCTCTCTAACCCTAGCCCTCAACATATTCCTAACCCTAGGTCAAATCCTAACCCGAACCGTCTCTCTAACTATAGCCGTCAACATAACCCTAACCCTAGGTCCAATTCTAACACGAACTGTCTCTCTAAACCTAGCCCACAACATAACCCTAACCCTAGGTCCAATCCTAACACTAATCGTGTATCTAACCCTACCCTAAACATAACCTTAACCCTAGGTCCAATTCTAACCATAATCGTCTATCTAAGCCTAGCCCTCAACATAACACTAACACTTGCTCCAATCCTATCCCTAATCCTCAACCGAAACCTAGCCCTCAAAATAATCCTAACCGTAGCTCCAATCCTAACCCTAATCGTCTCTCTAACCCTAACCCTCAACATCACCTTAACCCTAGGTCCAATCCTAACCCTATTCGTCTCTCTAAACCTAGCCCTAAACATAACCCCAACCCTCGGTCCAATCCTAACCCGAACCCTCTCTCTAACCCTAGCCCGCAACATGACCCTAACGCTAGGTCCAATCCTAACCCTAGTCGTGTCTCTAAACCTAGCCCTCAACATAACCATAACACTGGGTCCAATCCTAACCAAAACCTTCTCTCTAACCCTAGCCCTCAATATAACCCTAATCCTACTTCCAATCGTAACCCAAATCGTCTACCTAACCCTAGGCGTCAACATAACCCTAATCCTAGCTCCAGTCCTAACCCTAATCGTCTCTCTAACCCTAGCCGTCAACATAACACTGACCCTAGGTCCAATCCTAACCCTAAACATCTATCTAACCCTAGCCCTCACCATAACCCTAACCCTAGGACCAATCCTAACCCTAATCGTCTATCTCACCCTAGCCCTCAACATAACCCTAACCCTAGGTCAAATCCTAACCCGAACCGTCTCTCTAACTCTATCCCTCAACATAACCCTAACCCTAGGTCCAATTGTAACACGAACCGTCTCTCTAACCCTAGCCCACAACATAGCCCTAACCCTAGGTCAAATCCTAACCCAAATCGTGTATCTAACGCTACCCTAAACATAACCTTAACCCTAGGTCCAATTCTAACCATAATCGTCTATCTAACCCTAGCCATCAACATAACACTAACACTTGCTCAAATCCTATCCCTAATCGTCAACAGAAACCTAGCCCTCAAAATAATCCTAACCCTAACTCCAATCCTAACCCTAATCGTCTCTCTAACCCTAGCCCTCAACATAACCCTAACCCTAGCTACAATCCTAACCCTAGTCGTCTACCTATCCTTGGCCCTCAACAAAACCCTAACCCTAGGTGCAATCCTAACCCTATTCGTCTCTCTAAACCTATCCCTCAACATAACCCTAACCCTCGGTAAAATCCAAACCCTAACCTTCTCTCTAACCCTAGCCCTAAACATAACCATCACCCTAGGTCCTTTCATAAACCCTAATAGTCTACCTAGCCCTAGCCCTCAACATAACCCTAACCCTAGCTCCAATCCTAACCCGAACTGTCTCTCTAACCCTAGCCCTCAACCTAACCCTAACCCTAGGTCCAATCCTAACCTGAACCGTCTCTCTAACCCTAGCCCTCAAAATAATCCTTTCCCTAGGTCCAGTCCTAACCCTAATCGTGTATCTAACCCTAGCCCTCAACATAACCCTAACCCTACCTCCAATCCTAACCCTAATAGTCTCTCTACCCTAGCCCTCAACACAACCCTAACCCTAGGTCCAATCCTAACCCTAATCGTCTACCTAATCCTAGCCCTAAACATAACCCTAACCCTAGGTCAAATCCTAACCCGAACCTTCCCTCTAACCCTAGCCCTCAACATATCCCTAACCCGAGGTCAAATCCTAACCCTAATCGTCTATCTAACCCTAGCCCTAAACATAACCCTAACCCTAGGTCCAATCCTAACCCTAATCGTCTATCTAACCCTAGCCCTAAACATAACCCTAACCCTAGATCAAATCCTAACCCGAACCTTCCCTCTAACCCTAGCCCTCAACATATCCCTAACCAGAGGTCAAATCCTAACCCGAACCGTCTCTCTAACCCTAGCCCTCAACATAACCCTAAACCAAGCTCCAATCCTAACCCTAATCGTGTATCTAACCCTAGCCCTAAACATAACCCTAACCCTATGTCCAATTCTAACCATAATCGTCTATCTAACCCTAGCCCTCAACATAAACCTAAACCTAGCTCCAATCCTATCCCCAATTGTCAACCGAACCCTAGCCCTCAAAATAACCCTAACCCTAGCTCCATTCCTAACCCTAATCGTCTCTCTAACCCTAACCCTCAACATAACCTCAAACCTAGGTCCAATCCTAACCCTAACCTTCTCTCTAACCCTAGCCCTAAAGATAACCATAACCCTAGGTCCATTCATAAACCCTAATTGTCTACCTAGCCCTTGCCCTCAACATAACCCTAACCCTAGCTCCAATCCTAACCCTAACCGTCTCTCTAACCCTAGCCCTCAACCTAACCCTAACCCTAGGTCCAATCCTAACCCTAATCGTCTCTCTAACCCTAGCCCTCAACATAACCCTAACCCTAGCTCCAATCCTAACCCTAACCGTCTCTCTAACCCTAGCCCTCAACCTAACCCTAACCCTAGCGCCAATCCTAACCCTAATCGTCTACCTAACCCTAGCCCTCAACAAAACCCTAACCCTATGGTCCAGTCCTAACCCTAATAGTGTATCTAACCCTAGCGCTAAACATAACCATAACCCTAGGTCCAATCCTAACCCTAATCGTCTATCTAACCCTAGCCCTGAACATAACTCTAACACTAGCTCCAATGCTATCCCTAATCGACAACCGAACCCTAATCGTCTCTCTAATCCTAGGCCTCAATATAACCTTAACCCTAGGACCAATCCTAACCCAACGTGTGTTTTCACTGCTGGAATAAGTTTTGGGATGCATTGTTTCAATCTCTTGCAAGCCTCATGTTGTTTTTAGAGAATATGGAAAAACAAAGAGTATGTTTCCCAAATCACTTGTAATCCAGAAAAAGGCACACTGCATCACTCTTGCTGAAACACGCTCTTTCTCATAATGTTTTGAGAACATTCAAGAAACCTGAAGAGAATTGCATTTTGCAGTGAAATTCAGACGGGTATGTTCAAAATGACATTTCTATTGGTTGCAGAGTGCAAAAGCACGATTGCCTTCAAGTTATCCATGACACCCTTACATTTCCAACTGACCTGCAGGAGGACTTTCACAAAAAGATGTGTTTGCGGGTCTGTGGTTAAAGGAGCTCTAAGTTGTGTATTCAGTGCTGGAGAGTGACACACTCTACGTAGGTTACACAGCATTTTGAGAGCAGCAAAATGCTTCAAACTGAAACTGCTACAATGTGTGTAGCATGCAGAAAGAAGGCTTGTCATGTCAAAGAAAGAAGAGGAAACCAAATTCCAGGTAGTGAAACGAGCACACCAGTATGGGAGATGTGCATGAGGACAGTTTGCAGCAGCAGCTCTTTGTGGACGCTTGGAAACAGCGCTGTGAAAAAATTTCGTAGGAAGCGGGATTTGGCCAAAGTTGAAAGACTTTCCAAAACCAGCCCTAAAGAACTTAGCCAATCAATGAATGTTGCAATAAGCTCCTGCAGGAAAGGTGCTTCTATGACACAACCCCCGAGCAGGTAGCTACATTCTGCACTGTACAAAATGCATATGAATTCCTGGCTGGAAACTCACTCCAGAAGGAAGGAATGCGTGTGTTTCTCTCTGAAAGAACACTCAGCCACTAGGCTTTTGCTTGCTCCTTCAAAGTCTTTGTAGAAACATGTGTTTTCACTGCTGGAATACGTTTTGGGATGCATTGTTTCAATCTCTTGCAAGCCTCATGTTCTTTCTTGGACGAAGTGGAAAAACAAGGAGTATGTTTCCCAGATCACTTGCAATCCAGAAAAACACACACTGCATCACTCTTGCCCAAACATACTCTTTCTCCTAATGTGTTGAGAACATTCAAGAAAGCAGAAAGGAAGAGCATTTGGTAGTGAAACTCAGACTGGCATGTACAAAAAGCCATTTCTTTCGGTTGCAGGGAGTAAATGCATGATGGTCTTCATGTTTTCGTTGAAAGCCTTACATTTCCAAGTGACCACAATTAGGACTTTCCCAAAAAGATGTTTGCGTGTCTGTGGCAAAGGAGCTCTAAGTTGTGTATTCAATGCTGGAGAGTGACACACTCTACATAGGTGAAAAAACGTTCTTAGAGCACCAACATGCTTAAAATTGAAACTGCTACAATGTGTGTAGCATGCTGAATGAAGGCTTCTCATTTCAAACAAAGAAGAGGAAACCAAATTCCAGGAAGTGAAACGAGCCCACCAGTATGGGAGATGTGCATGTGGACAGTTTCAAGCAGCAGCTCTTTGTGGACACTTGGGAACAGCGCTGTGAAAAAATTTCGTACGTAGCAGGATTTGTCCAATGTTGAAAGACCTTCCAAAACCAGCCCTAAAGAACTTAGCCAATCAATGAATGTTGCAATAAGCTCCTGCAGGCAAGGTGCTTCTATGACACAACCCCCGAGCAGGTAGCTACATTCTGCACAGTACAAAATGCAAATGAATTCCAGGCTGAAAATTCTCCACAGAAGAATGAAATGCATGTGTTTCTCACTGAAAGAACACTCAGCCACTAGGCTTTTGCTTTCTCCTTCAAAGTCTTTGTACAAACGTGTGTTTTCACTATTGGAATACGTTGTGGGATGCATTGTTTCAATCTCTTGCAAGCCTCATGTTGTTTCTTAGACAATGTGGAAAAACAAGGAGTATGTTTCCCAAATCACTTGTAATCCAGAGAAACGCACACTGCATCACTCTTGCTCACACACGCTCTTTCTCCTAATGTGTTGATAACATTCAAGAACCCAGAAAAGAAGGGCATTTGCAGTGAAATTCAGACGGGTATGTTCAAAAGGACATTTCTATTGGTTGCAGTGCGCAAAAGCACGATTGACTTCATGTTCTCCATGACACCCTTACATTTCCAAGTGACCTCAATTAGGACATTCCCCAAAAGATGTGTTTGCGTGTCTATAGCGAAAGGAGCTCTAAGTGGTGTATTCAGTGCTGGAGAGTGACACAGTCTACATAGGTTTAACAGCGTTTTAAGAGCACCAACATGCTCAAAGGTGAAACTGCTACAAGGTGTGTGTACCATGCAGAAAGAAGGCTTGTCATTTGAAAGAAAGAAGAGGAAACGAAAATCCAGGTACAGAAACGAGCACACCAGTATGGGAGATATGCATGTGGACAGTTTCAAGCAGCAGCTCTTTGTCGACGCTTGGGAACAGCGCTGTGAAAAAATTTAGTAGGAAGCGGGATTTGGCTAAAGTTGAAAGACCATCCAACCAGCCCTAAAGAACTTAGCCAAACAATGAATGTTGCAATAAGCTCCTGCAGGAAAGGTGCTTCTATGACACAACCCCCGAGCAGGAAGCTACATTCTGCACAGTACAAAATGCAAATGAATTCCAGGCTGAAAACTCTCCGCAGAAGAATGAAATGCATGTGTTTCTCTCTGAAAGTACACTCAGCAACTAGGGTTTTGCTTGCTCCTTCAAAGTCTTTGTAGAAACGTGTGTTTTCACTGTTGGAATACGTTTTGGGATGCATTGTTTCAATCTCTTGCAAGCCTCATGTTGTTTCTTAGACAATGTGGAAAAACAAGGAGTATGTTTCCCAAATCACTTGTAATCCAGAGGACCGCACACTGCATCACTCTTGCTCAAACACGCTCTTTCTCCTAATGTGTTGAGAATATACAAGAAATCAGAAAAGAAGGGCATTTTGCAGTAAAATTCAGACGGGTATGTTCAATAGGAATTTCTATTGGTTGCAGAGTGCAAAAGGACGATTGACTTCATGTTCTAGATGACACCCTTACATTTCAAAGTGACCTGAAGTAGGACTTTCACAAAAAGATGTGTTTGGGTGTCTGTGGTGAAAGGAGCTTTAAGTTGTGTATTCAGTGCTGGAGAGTGACACAGTCTACATAGGTTTAACAGCGTTTTAGGAGCACCAACATGCTCAAAGGTGAAACTGCTACAAGGTGTGTGTAGCATGCAGAAAGAGGGCTTGTCCTTTCAAAGAAAGAAGAGGAAACCAAAATCCAGGTACTGAAACGAGCACACCAGTATGGGAGATGTGCATGTGGACAGTTTCAAGCAGCCCATCCTTCTGGACACTTGGAAACAGCAATGTAAAAACATTTCGTTCGAAGTGGGATTTGGCCAAGTTGAAAGACCTTCCAACACCAACCCTAAAGAACTTAGCCAGACAATGAATGTTGCAATAAGCTCCTGTAGGAAAGGCGCTTCTATGACACAAACCCCAAACACGTAGCTACATTCTGCACAGTACAAATGCATATGAATTCCAGGCTGAAAACTCACTCCAGAAGGAAGAAATGAGTGTGTTTCTCTCTGAAAGAACACTCAGCCACTATTCTTTTGCTTGTTCCTTCAAAGTCTTTGTAGAAACGTGTGTTTTCACTGGTGGAATACGTTTTGGGATGCATTGTTTCAATCTCTTCCAATGCTCATGTTGGTCCTTAGACAATGTGGAAAAACGTGGATTATGTTTCCCCAATCACTTGAAATCCAGGAAAACGCACCCTGCATCAGTCTTGCTCAAACACGCTCTTTCACCTAATGCACTGAGAACATTCAAGAAAGCAGAAAAGAAGGGCCTTTTGCAGTGAATTTCACACTGGTATGTACAAAAGCCATTTATTTCGGTTGCAGAGTGCAAAAGCATGATTGACTTCATGTTCTCTATGAAACCCTTACATTTCCAAGTGACCTGAAGTAGGAATTTCACAAAAACATGTGTTTGCGTGTCTGTGGTGAAAGGAACTCTAAGTTGTGTATTCAGTGCTGGAGAGTGACACACCCTACACAGGTTAGACAGCGTCCTTAGAGCACCAACATGCTTAAAATAGAAACTGCTACAAGATTTGTGTAGCATGCTGAATGAAGGCTTGTCATTTCAAAGAAAGAAGAGGAAACCAAATTCCAGGTAGTGAAACGAGCACACCAGTATGGGAGATGTGCATGTGGACAGTTTCCAGCAGCAGCTCTTTGTGGACACTTGGAAACAGCACTGTGAAAATATTTCGTACGAAGCGGGTTTTGCAAAAGTTGAAAGACTTGCCAAAAGCAACCCTAAAGGACTTAGCCAAATAATGAATGTTGCAATAAGCTCCTGCAGGAAAGGGGCTTCTATGACACAACCCCCGAGCAGGAAGCTACATTCTGCACAGTACAAAATGCAAATGAATTCCAGGCTGAAAACTCTCCGCAGAAGAATGAAATGCATGTGTTTCTCTCTGAAAGTACACTCAGCAACTAGGGTTTTGCTTGGTCCTTCAAAGTCTTTGTAGAAACGTGAGTTTTCACTGTTGGAATACGTTTTGGGATGCATTGTTTCAATCTCTTGCAAGCCTCATGTTGTTTCTTAGACAATGTGCAAAAACAAGGAGTATGTTTCCCAAATCACTTGTAATCCAGAGGAACGCACACTGCATCACTCTTGCTCAAACACGCTCTTTCTCCTAATGTGTTGAGAATATACAAGAAATCAGAAAAGAAGGGCATTTTGCAGTGAAATTCAGACGGGTATGTTCAATAGGAATTTCTATTGGTTGCAGAGTGCAAAAGGACGATTGACTTCATGTTCTAGATGACACCCTTACATTTCAAAGTGACCTGAAGTAGGACTTTCACAAAAAGATGTGTTTGGGTGTCTGTGGTGAAAGGAGCTCTAAGTTGTGTATTCAGTGCTGGAGAGTGACACAGTCTACATAGGTTTAACAGCGTTTTAAGAGCACCAACATGCTCAAAGGTGAAACTGCTACAAGGTGTGTGTAGCATGCAGAAAGAGGGCTTGTCCTTTCAAAGAAAGAAGAGGAAACCAAAATCCAGGTACTGAAACGAGCACACCAGTATGGGAGATGTGCATGTGGACAGTTTCAAGTAGCCCATCCTTCTGAACACTTGGAAACAGCAATGTAAAATCATTTCGTTCTAAGTGGGATTTGGCCAAGTTGAAAGACCTTCCAACACCAACCCTAAAGAACTTAGCCAAACAATGAATGTTGCAATAATCTCCTGTAGGAAAGGCGCTTCTATGACACAAACCCCAAACAGGTAGCTACATTCTGCACAGTACAAATGCATATGAATTCCAGGCTGAAAACTCACTCCAGAAGGAAGAAATGCGTGTGTTTCTCTCTGAAAGAACACTCAGCCACTATTCTTTTGCTTGCTCCTTCAAAGTCTTTGTAGAAACGTGTGTTTTCACTGGTGGAATACGTTTTGGGATGCATTGTTTCAATCTCTTGCAAGCCTCATGTTGTTCTTTAGACAATGTGCAAAAACGCGGATTATGTTTCCCCAATCACTTGAAATCCAGGAAAACGCACCCTGCATCAGTCTTGCTCAAACACGCTCTTTCACCTAATGCGTTGAGAACATTCAAGAAAGCAGAAAAGAAGAGCCTTTTGCAGTGAATTTCACACTGGTATGTACAAAAGCCATTTATTTCGGTTGCAGAGTGCAAAAGCATGATTGACTTCATGTTCTCTATGAAACCCTTACAATTTCCAAGTGACCTGAAGTAGGAATTTCACAAAATCATGTGTTTGCGTGTCTGTGGTGAAAGGAACTCTAAGTTGTGTATTCAGTGCTGGAGAGTGACACACTCTACACAGGTTAGACAGCGTCCTTAGAGCACCAACATGCTTAAAATAGAAACTGCTACAAGATTTGTGTAGCATGCTGAATGAAGGCTTGTCATTTCAAAGAAAGAAGAGGAAACCAAATTCCAGGTAGTGAAACGAGCACACCAGTATGGGAGATGTGCATGAGGACAGTTTCCAGCAGCAGCTCTTTGTGGACACTTGGAAACAGCACTGTGAAAATATTTCGTACGAAGCGGGTTTTGCCAAAGTTGAAAGACTTGCCAAAAGCAACCCTAAAGGACTTAGCCAAAAAATGAATGTTGCAATAAGCTCCTGCAGGAAAGGTGCTTCAATGACACAACTCCCAAGCAGGTAGCTACATTCTGCACAGTACAAAATGCATATGAATTCCTGGCTGGAAACTCACTCCAGAAGGAAGGAATGCGTGTGTTTCTCTCTGAAAGAACACTCAGCCTCTAGGCTTTTGCTTGCTCCTTCAAAGTCTTTGTAGAAACGTGTGTTTTCACTGGTGGAATACGTTTTGGGATGCATTGTTTCAATCTCTTGCAAGCCTCATGTTGTTCTTTAGACAATGTGCAAAAACGCGGATTATGTTTCCCCAATCACTTGAAATCCAGGAAAACGCACCCTGCATCAGTCTTGCTCAAACACGCTCTTTCACCTAATGCGTTGAGAACATTCAAGAAAGCAGAAAAGAAGAGCCTTTTGCAGTGAATTTCACACTGGTATGTACAAAAGCCATTTATTTCGGTTGCAGAGTGCAAAAGCATGATTGACTTCATGTTCTCTATGAAACCCTTACATTTCCAAGTGACCTGAAGTAGGAATTTCACAAAATCATGTGTTTGCGTGTCTGTGGTGAAAGGAACTCTAAGTTGTGTATTCAGTGCTGGAGAGTGACACACCCTACACAGGTTAGACAGCGTCCTTAGAGCACCAACATGCTTAAAATAGAAACTGCTACAAGATTTGTGTAGCATGCTGAATGAAGGCTTGTCATTTCAAAGAAAGAAGAGGAAACCAAATTCCAGGTAGTGAAACGAGCACACCAGTATGGGAGATGTGCATGAGGACAGTTTCCAGCAGCAGCTCTTTGTGGACACTTGGAAACAGCACTGTGAAAATATTTCGTACGAAGCGGGTTTTGCCAAAGTTGAAAGACTTGCCAAAAGCAACCCTAAAGGACTTAGCCAAACAATGAATGTTGCAATAAGCTCCTGCAGGAAAGGGGCTTCTATGACACAACCCCCGAGCAGGAAGCTACATTCTGCACAGTACAAAATGCAAATGAATTCCAGGCTGAAAACTCTCCGCAGAAGAATGAAATGCATGTGTTTCTCTCTGAAAGTACACTCAGCAACTAGGGTTTTGCTTGGTCCTTCAAAGTCTTTGTAGAAACGTGAGTTTTCACTGTTGGAATACGTTTTGGGATGCATTGTTTCAATCTCTTGCAAGCCTCATGTTGTTTCTTAGACAATGTGCAAAAACAAGGAGTATGTTTCCCAAATCACTTGTAATCCAGAGGAACGCACACTGCATCACTCTTGCTCAAACACGCTCTTTCTCCTAATGTGTTGAGAATATACAAGAAATCAGAAAAGAAGGGCATTTTGCAGTGAAATTCAGACGGGTATGTTCAATAGGAATTTCTATTGGTTGCAGAGTGCAAAAGGACGATTGACTTCATGTTCTAGATGACACCCTTACATTTCAAAGTGACCTGAAGTAGGACTTTCACAAAAAGATGTGTTTGGGTGTCTGTGGTGAAAGGAGCTCTAAGTTGTGTATTCAGTGCTGGAGAGTGACACAGTCTACATAGGTTTAACAGCGTTTTAAGAGCACCAACATGCTCAAAGGTGAAACTGCTACAAGGTGTGTGTAGCATGCAGAAAGAGGGCTTGTCCTTTCAAAGAAAGAAGAGGAAACCAAAATCCAGGTACTGAAACGAGCACACCAGTATGGGAGATGTGCATGTGGACAGTTTCAAGTAGCCCATCCTTCTGAACACTTGGAAACAGCAATGTAAAATCATTTCGTTCTAAGTGGGATTTGGCCAAGTTGAAAGACCTTCCAACACCAACCCTAAAGAACTTAGCCAAACAATGAATGTTGCAATAATCTCCTGTAGGAAAGGCGCTTCTATGACACAACTCCCAAGCAGGTAGCTACATTCTGCACAGTACAAAATGCATATGAATTCCTGGCTGGAAACTCACTCCAGAAGGAAGGAATGCGTGTGTTTCTCTCTGAAACAACACTCAGCCTCTAGGCTTTTGCTTGCTCCTTCAAAGTCTTTGTAGAAACGTGTGTTTTCACTGGTGGAATACGTTTTGGGATGCATTGTTTCAATCTCTTGCAAGCCTCATGTTGTTCTTTAGACAATGTGCAAAAACGCGGATTATGTTTCCCCAATCACTTGAAATCCAGGAAAACGCACCCTGCATCAGTCTTGCTCAAACACGCTCTTTCACCTAATGCATTGAGAACATTCAAGAAAGCAGAAAAGAAGAGCCTTTTGCAGTGAATTTCACACTGGTATGTACAAAAGCCATTTATTTCGGTTGCAGAGTGCAAAAGCATGATTGACTTCATGTTCTCTATGAAACCCTTACATTTCCAAGTGACCTGAAGTAGGAATTTCACAAAAACATGTGTTTGCGTGTCTGTGGTGAAAGGAACTCTAAGTTGTGTATTCAGTGCTGGAGAGTGACACACTCTACACAGGTTAGACAGCGTCCTTAGAGCACCAACATGCTTAAAATAGAAACTGCTACAAGATTTGTGTAGCATGCTGAATGAAGGCTTGTCATTTCAAAGAAAGAAGAGGAAACCAAATTCCAGGTAGTGAAACGAGCACACCAGTATGGGAGATGTGCATGAGGACAGTTTCCAGCAGCAGCTCTTTGTGGACACTTGGAAACAGCACTGTGAAAATATTTCGTACGAAGCGGGTTTTGCCAAAGTTGAAAGACTTGCCAAAAGCAACCCTAAAGGACTTAGCCAATCAATGAATGTTGCAATAAGCTCCTGCAGGAAAGGTGCTTCTATGACACAACCCCCGAGCAGGTAGCTACATTCTGCACTGTACAAAATGCATATGAATTCCTGGCTGGAAACTCACTCCAGAAGGAAGGAATGCGTGTGTTTCTCTCTGAAAGAACACTCAGCCACTAGGCTTTTGCTTCCTCCTTCAAAGTCTTTGTAGAAACATGTGTTTTCACTGCTGGAATACGTTTTGGGATGCATTGTTTCAATCTCTTGCAAGCCTCATGTTCTTTCTTGGACGAAGTGGAAAAACAAGGAGTATGTTTCCCAGATCACTTGCAATCCAGAAAAACACACACTGCATCACTCTTGCCCAAACATACTCTTTCTCCTAATGTGTTGAGAACATTCAAGAAAGCAGAAAGGAAGAGCATTTGGTAGTGAAACTCAGACTGGCATGTACAAAAAGCCATTTCTTTCGGTTGCAGGGAGTAAATGCATGATGGTCTTCATGTTTTCGTTGAAAGCCTTACATTTCCAAGTGACCACAATTAGGACTTTCCCAAAAAGATGTTTGCGTGTCTGTGGCAAAGGAGCTCTAAGTTGTGTATTCAATGCTGGAGAGTGACACACTCTACATAGGTGAAAAAACGTTCTTAGAGCACCAACATGCTTAAAATTGAAACTGCTACAATGTGTGTAGCATGCTGAATGAAGGCTTCTCATTTCAAACAAAGAAGAGGAAACCAAATTCCAGGAAGTGAAACGAGCCCACCAGTATGGGAGATGTGCATGTGGACAGTTTCAAGCAGCAGCTCTTTGTGGACACTTGGGAACAGCGCTGTGAAAAAATTTCGTACGTAGCAGGATTTGTCCAATGATGAAAGACCTTCCAAAACCAGCCCTAAAGAACTTAGCCAATCAATGAATGTTGCAATAAGCTCCTGCAAGCAAGGTGCTTCTATGACACAACCCCCGAGCAGGTAGCTACATTCTGCACAGTACAAAATGCAAATGAATTCCAGGCTGAAAATTCTCCACAGAAGAATGAAATGCATGTGTTTCTCACTGAAAGAACACTCAGCCACTAGGCTTTTGCTTTCTCCTTCAAAGTCTTTGTACAAACGTGTGTTTTCACTATTGGAATACGTTGTGGGATGCATTGTTTCAATCTCTTGCAAGCCTCATGTTGTTTCTTAGACAATGTGGAAAAACAAGGAGTATGTTTCCCAAATCACTTGTAATCCAGAGAAACGCACACTGCATCACTCTTGCTCACACACGCTCTTTCTCCTAATGTGTTGATAACATTCAAGAAACCAGAAAAGAAGGGCATTTCGCAGTGAAATTCAGACGGGTATGTTCAAAAGGACATTTCTATTGGTTGCAGTGCGCAAAAGCACGATTGACTTCATGTTCTCCATGACACCCTTACATTTCCAAGTGACCTCAATTAGGACATTCCCCAAAAGATGTGTTTGCGTGTCTATAGCGAAAGGAGCTCTAAGTGGTGTATTCAGTGCTGGAGAGTGACACAGTCTACATAGGTTTAACAGCGTTTTAAGAGCACCAACATGCTCAAAGGTGAAACTGCTACAAGGTGTGTGTACCATGCAGAAAGAAGGCTTGTCATTTGAAAGAAAGAAGAGGAAACGAAAATCCAGGTACAGAAACGAGCACACCAGTATGGGAGACATGCATGTGGACAGTTTCAAGCAGCAGCTCTTTGTCGACGCTTGGGAACAGCGCTGTGAAAAAATTTAGTAGGAAGCGGGATTTGGCTAAAGTTGAAAGACCATCCAACCAGCCCTAAAGAACTTAGCCAAACAATGAATGTTGCAATAAGCTCCTGCAGGAAAGGTGCTTCTATGACACAACCCCCGAGCAGGAAGCTACATTCTGCACAGTACAAAATGCAAATGAATTCCAGGCTGAAAACTCTCCGCAGAAGAATGAAATGCATGTGTTTCTCTCTGAAAGAACACTCAGCAACTAGGGTTTTGCTTGCTCCTTCAAAGTCTTTGTAGAAACGTGTGTTTTCACTGTTGGAATACGTTTTGGGATGCATTGTTTCAATCTCTTGCAAGCCTCATGTTGTTTCTTAGACAATGTGGAAAAACAAGGAGTATGTTTCCCAAATCACTTGTAATCCAGAGGACCGCACACTGCATCACTCTTGCTCAAACACGCTCTTTCTCCTAATGTGTTGAGAATATACAAGAAATCAGAAAAGAAGGGCATTTTGCAGTAAAATTCAGACGGGTATGTTCAATAGGAATTTCTATTGGTTGCAGAGTGCAAAAGGACGATTGACTTCATGTTCTAGATGACACCCTTACATTTCAAAGTGACCTGAAGTAGGACTTTCACAAAAAGATGTGTTTGGGTGTCTGTGGTGAAAGGAGCTTTAAGTTGTGTATTCAGTGCTGGAGAGTGACACAGTCTACATAGGTTTAACAGCGTTTTAGGAGCACCAACATGCTCAAAGGTGAAACTGCTACAAGGTGTGTGTAGCATGCAGAAAGAGGGCTTGTCCTTTCAAAGAAAGAAGAGGAAACCAAAATCCAGGTACTGAAACGAGCACACCAGTATGGGAGATGTGCATGTGGACAGTTTCAAGCAGCCCATCCTTCTGGACACTTGGAAACAGCAATGTAAAAACATTTCGTTCGAAGTGGGATTTGGCCAAGTTGAATGACCTTCCAACACCAACCCTAAAGAACTTAGCCAGACAATGAATGTTGCAATAAGCTCCTGTAGGAAAGGCGCTTCTATGACACAAACCCCAAACACGTAGCTACATTCTGCACAGTACAAATGCATATGAATTCCAGGCTGAAAACTCACTCCAGAAGGAAGAAATGCGTGTGTTTCTCTCTGAAAGAACACTCAGCCACTATTCTTTTGCTTGCTCCTTCAAAGTCTTTGTAGAAACGTGTGTTTTCACTGGTGGAATACGTTTTGGGATGCATTGTTTCAATCTCTTGCAAGCCTCATGTTGTTCTTTAGACAATGTGCAAAAACGCGGATTATGTTTCCCCAATCACTTGAAATCCAGGAAAACGCACCCTGCATCAGTCTTGCTCAAACACGCTCTTTCACCTAATGCATTGAGAACATTCAAGAAAGCAGAAAAGAAGAGCCTTTTGCAGTGAATTTCACACTGGTATGTACAAAAGCCATTTATTTCGGTTGCAGAGTGCAAAAGCATGATTGACTTCATGTTCTCTATGAAACCCTTACATTTCCAAGTGACCTGAAGTAGGAATTTCACAAAAACATGTGTTTGCGTGTCTGTGGTGAAAGGAACTCTAAGTTGTGTATTCAGTGCTGGAGAGTGACACACTCTACACAGGTTAGACAGCGTCCTTAGAGCACCAACATGCTTAAAATAGAAACTGCTACAAGATTTGTGTAGCATGCTGAATGAAGGCTTGTCATTTCAAAGAAAGAAGAGGAAACCAAATTCCAGGTAGTGAAACGAGCACACCAGTATGGGAGATGTGCATGAGGACAGTTTCCAGCAGCAGCTCTTTGTGGACACTTGGAAACAGCACTGTGAAAATATTTCGTACGAAGCGGGTTTTGCCAAAGTTGAAAGACTTGCCAAAAGCAACCCTAAAGGACTTAGCCAAAAAATGAATGTTGCAATAAGCTCCTGCAGGAAAGGTGCTTCTATGACACAACCCCCGAGCAGGTAGCTACATTCTGCACAGTACAAAATGCAAATGAATTCCAGGCTGAAAATTCTCCACAGAAGAATGAAATGCATGTGTTTCTCACTGAAAGAACACTCAGCCACTAGGCTTTTGCTTTCTCCTTCAAAGTCTTTGTACAAACGTGTGTTTTCACTATTGGAATACGTTGTGGGATGCATTGTTTCAATCTCTTGCAAGCCTCATGTTGTTTCTTAGACAATGTGGAAAAACAAGGAGTATGTTTCCCAAATCACTTGTAATCCCGAGAAACGCACACTGCATCACTCTTGCTCACACACGCTCTTTCTCCTAATGTGTTGATAACATTCAAGAAACCAGAAAAGAAGGGCATTTCGCAGTGAAATTCAGACGGGTATGTTCAAAAGGACATTTCTATTGGTTGCAGTGCGCAAAAGCACGATTGACTTCATGTTCTCCATGACACCCTTACATTTCCAAGTGACCTCAATTAGGACATTCCCCAAAAGATGTGTTTGCGTGTCTATAGCGAAAGGAGCTCTAAGTGGTGTATTCAGTGCTGGAGAGTGACACAGTCTACATAGGTTTAACAGCGTTTTAAGAGCACCAACATGCTCAAAGGTGAAACTGCTACAAGGTGTGTGTACCATGCAGAAAGAAGGCTTGTCATTTGAAAGAAAGAAGAGGAAACGAAAATCCAGGTACAGAAACGAGCACACCAGTATGGGAGATATGCATGTGGACAGTTTCAAGCAGCAGCTCTTTGTCGACGCTTGGGAACAGCGCTGTGAAAAAATTTAGTAGGAAGCGGGATTTGGCTAAAGTTGAAAGACCATCCAACCAGCCCTAAAGAACTTAGCCAAACAATGAATGTTGCAATAAGCTCCTGCAGGAAAGGTGCTTCTATGACACAACCCCCGAGCAGGAAGCTACATTCTGCACAGTACAAAATGCAAATGAATTCCAGGCTGAAAACTCTCTGCAGAAGAATGAAATGCATGTGTTTCTCTCTGAAAGAACACTCAGCAACTAGGGTTTTGCTTGCTCCTTCAAAGTCTTTGTAGAAACGTGTGTTTTCACTGTTGGAATACGTTTTGGGATGCATTGTTTCAATCTCTTGCAAGCCTCATGTTGTTTCTTAGACAATGTGGAAAAACAAGGAGTATGTTTCCCAAATCACTTGTAATCCAGAGGACCGCACACTGCATCACTCTTGCTCAAACACGCTCTTTCTCCTAATGTGTTGAGAATATACAAGAAATCAGAAAAGAAGGGCATTTTGCAGTAAAATTCAGACGGGTATGTTCAATAGGAATTTCTATTGGTTGCAGAGTGCAAAAGGACGATTGACTTCATGTTCTAGATGACACCCTTACATTTCAAAGTGACCTAAAGTAGGACTTTCACAAAAAGATGTGTTTGGGTGTCTGTGGTGAAAGGAGCTTTAAGTTGTGTATTCAGTGCTGGAGAGTGACACAGTCTACATAGGTTTAACAGCGTTTTAGGAGCACCAACATGCTCAAAGGTGAAACTGCTACAAGGTGTGTGTCGCATGCAGAAAGAGGGCTTGTCCTTTCAAAGAAAGAAGAGGAAACCAAAATCCAGGTACTGAAACGAGCACACCAGTATGGGAGATGTGCATGTGGACAGTTTCAAGCAGCCCATCCTTCTGGACACTTGGAAACAGCAATGTAAAAACATTTCGTTCGAAGTGGGATTTGGCCAAGTTGAAAGACCTTCCAACACCAACCCTAAAGAACTTAGCCAAACAATGAATGTTGCAATAAGCTCCTGTAGGAAAGGCGCTTCTATGACACAAACCCCAAACACGTAGCTACATTCTGCACAGTACAAATGCATATGAATTCCAGGCTGAAAACTCACTCCAGAAGGAAGAAATGAGTGTGTTTCTCTCTGAAAGAACACTCAGCCACTATTCTTTTGCTTGTTCCTTCAAAGTCTTTGTAGAAACGTGTGTTTTCACTGGTGGAATACGTTTTGGGATGCATTGTTTCAATCTCTTCCAATGCTCATGTTGGTCCTTAGACAATGTGGAAAAACGTGGATTATGTTTCCCCAATCACTTGAAATCCAGGAAAACGCACCCTGCATCAGTCTTGCTCAAACACGCTCTTTCACCTAATGCACTGAGAACATTCAAGAAAGCAGAAAAGAAGAGCCTTTTGCAGTGAATTTCACACTGGTATGTACAAAAGCCATTTATTTCGGTTGCAGAGTGCAAAAGCATGATTGACTTCATGTTCTCTATGAAACCCTTACATTTCCAAGTGACCTGAAGTAGGAATTTCACAAAAACATGTGTTTGCGTGTCTGTGGTGAAAGGAACTCTAAGTTGTGTATTCAGTGCTGGAGAGTGACACACCCTACACAGGTTAGACAGCGTCCTTAGAGCACCAACATGCTTAAAATAGAAACTGCTACAAGATTTGTGTAGCATGCTGAATGAAGGCTTGTCATTTCAAAGAAAGAAGAGGAAACCAAATTCCAGGTAGTGAAACGAGCACACCAGTATGGGAGATGTGCATGTGGACAGTTTCCAGCAGCAGCTCTTTGTGGACACTTGGAAACAGCACTGTGAAAATATTTCGTACGAAGCGGGTTTTGCCAAAGTTGAAAGACTTGCCAAAAGCAACCCTAAAGGACTTAGCCAAACAATGAATGTTGCAATAAGCTCCTGCAGGAAAGGGGCTTCTATGACACAACCCCCGAGCAGGAAGCTACATTCTGCACAGTACAAAATGCAAATGAATTCCAGGCTGAAAACTCTCCGCAGAAGAATGAAATGCATGTGTTTCTCTCTGAAAGTACACTCAGCAACTAGGGTTTTGCTTGGTCCTTCAAAGTCTTTGTAGAAACGTGAGTTTTCACTGTTGGAATACGTTTTGGGATGCATTGTTTCAATCTCTTGCAAGCCTCATGTTGTTTCTTAGACAATGTGCAAAAACAAGGAGTATGTTTCCCAAATCACTTGTAATCCAGAGGAACGCACACTGCATCACTCTTGCTCAAACACGCTCTTTCTCCTAATGTGTTGAGAATATACAAGAAATCAGAAAAGAAGGGCATTTTGCAGTGAAATTCAGACGGGTATGTTCAATAGGAATTTCTATTGGTTGCAGAGTGCAAAAGGACGATTGACTTCATGTTCTAGATGACACCCTTACATTTCAAAGTGACCTGAAGTAGGACTTTCACAAAAAGATGTGTTTGGGTGTCTGTGGTGAAAGGAGCTCTAAGTTGTGTATTCAGTGCTGGAGAGTGACACAGTCTACATAGGTTTAACAGCGTTTTAAGAGCACCAACATGCTCAAAGGTGAAACTGCTACAAGGTGTGTGTAGCATGCAGAAAGAGGGCTTGTCCTTTCAAAGAAAGAAGAGGAAACCAAAATCCAGGTACTGAAACGAGCACACCAGTATGGGAGATGTGCATGTGGACAGTTTCAAGTAGCCCATCCTTCTGAACACTTGGAAACAGCAATGTAAAATCATTTCGTTCTAAGTGGGATTTGGCCAAGTTGAAAGACCTTCCAACACCAACCCTAAAGAACTTAGCCAAACAATGAATGTTGCAATAATCTCCTGTAGGAAAGGCGCTTCTATGACACAAACCCCAAACAGGTAGCTACATTCTGCACAGTACAAATGCATATGAATTCCAGGCTGAAAACTCACTCCAGAAGGAAGAAATGCGTGTGTTTCTCTCTGAAAGAACACTCAGCCACTATTCTTTTGCTTGCTCCTTCAAAGTCTTTGTAGAAACGTGTGTTTTCACTGGTGGAATACGTTTTGGGATGCATTGTTTCAATCTCTTGCAAGCCTCATGTTGTTCTTTAGACAATGTGCAAAAACGCGGATTATGTTTCCCCAATCACTTGAAATCCAGGAAAACGCACCCTGCATCAGTCTTGCTCAAACACGCTCTTTCACCTAATGCGTTGAGAACATTCAAGAAAGCAGAAAAGAAGAGCCTTTTGCAGTGAATTTCACACTGGTATGTACAAAAGCCATTTATTTCGGTTGCAGAGTGCAAAAGCATGATTGACTTCATGTTCTCTATGAAACCCTTACAATTTCCAAGTGACCTGAAGTAGGAATTTCACAAAATCATGTGTTTGCGTGTCTGTGGTGAAAGGAACTCTAAGTTGTGTATTCAGTGCTGGAGAGTGACACACTCTACACAGGTTAGACAGCGTCCTTAGAGCACCAACATGCTTAAAATAGAAACTGCTACAAGATTTGTGTAGCATGCTGAATGAAGGCTTGTCATTTCAAAGAAAGAAGAGGAAACCAAATTCCAGGTAGTGAAACGAGCACACCAGTATGGGAGATGTGCATGAGGACAGTTTCCAGCAGCAGCTCTTTGTGGACACTTGGAAACAGCACTGTGAAAATATTTCGTACGAAGCGGGTTTTGCCAAAGTTGAAAGACTTGCCAAAAGCAACCCTAAAGGACTTAGCCAAACAATGAATGTTGCAATAAGCTCCTGCAGGAAAGGTGCTTCAATGACACAACTCCCAAGCAGGTAGCTACATTCTGCACAGTACAAAATGCATATGAATTCCTGGCTGGAAACTCACTCCAGAAGGAAGGAATGCGTTTGTTTCTCTCTGAAAGAACACTCAGCCTCTAGGCTTTTGCTTGCTCCTTCAAAGTCTTTGTAGAAACGTGTGTTTTCACTGGTGGAATACGTTTTGGGATGCATTGTTTCAATCTCTTGCAAGCCTCATGTTGTTCTTTAGACAATGTGCAAAAACGCGGATTATGTTTCCCCAATCACTTGAAATCCAGGAAAACGCACCCTGCATCAGTCTTGCTCAAACACGCTCTTTCACCTAATGCATTGAGAACATTCAAGAAAGCAGAAAAGAAGAGCCTTTTGCAGTGAATTTCACACTGGTATGTACAAAAGCCATTTATTTCGGTTGCAGAGTGCAAAAGCATGATTGACTTCATGTTCTCTATGAAACCCTTACATTTCCAAGTGACCTGAAGTAGGAATTTCACAAAAACATGTGTTTGCGTGTCTGTGGTGAAAGGAACTCTAAGTTGTGTATTCAGTGCTGGAGAGTGACACACTCTACACAGGTTAGACAGCGTCCTTAGAGCACCAACATGCTTAAAATAGAAACTGCTACAAGATTTGTGTAGCATGCTGAATGAAGGCTTGTCATTTCAAAGAAAGAAGAGGAAACCAAATTCCAGGTAGTGAAACGAGCACACCAGTATGGGAGATGTGCATGAGGACAGTTTCCAGCAGCAGCTCTTTGTGGACACTTGGAAACAGCACTGTGAAAATATTTCGTACGAAGCGGGTTTTGCCAAAGTTGAAAGACTTGCCAAAAGCAACCCTAAAGGACTTAGCCAAACAATGAATGTTGCAATAAGCTCCTGCAGGAAAGGGGCTTCTATGACACAACCCCCGAGCAGGAAGCTACATTCTGCACAGTACAAAATGCAAATGAATTCCAGGCTGAAAACTCTCCGCAGAAGAATGAAATGCATGTGTTTCTCTCTGAAAGTACACTCAGCAACTAGGGTTTTGCTTGGTCCTTCAAAGTCTTTGTAGAAACGTGAGTTTTCACTGTTGGAATACGTTTTGGGATGCATTGTTTCAATCTCTTGCAAGCCTCATGTTGTTTCTTAGACAATGTGCAAAAACAAGGAGTATGTTTCCCAAATCACTTGTAATCCAGAGGAACGCACACTGCATCACTCTTGCTCAAACACGCTCTTTCTCCTAATGTGTTGAGAATATACAAGAAATCAGAAAAGAAGGGCATTTTGCAGTGAAATTCAGACGGGTATGTTCAATAGGAATTTCTATTGGTTGCAGAGTGCAAAAGGACGATTGACTTCATGTTCTAGATGACACCCTTACATTTCAAAGTGACCTGAAGTAGGACTTTCACAAAAAGATGTGTTTGGGTGTCTGTGGTGAAAGGAGCTCTAAGTTGTGTATTCAGTGCTGGAGAGTGACACAGTCTACATAGGTTTAACAGCGTTTTAAGAGCACCAACATGCTCAAAGGTGAAACTGCTACAAGGTGTGTGTAGCATGCAGAAAGAGGGCTTGTCCTTTCAAAGAAAGAAGAGGAAACCAAAATCCAGGTACTGAAACGAGCACACCAGTATGGGAGATGTGCATGTGGACAGTTTCAAGTAGCCCATCCTTCTGAACACTTGGAAACAGCAATGTAAAATCATTTCGTTCTAAGTGGGATTTGGCCAAGTTGAAAGACCTTCCAACACCAACCCTAAAGAACTTAGCCAAACAATGAATGTTGCAATAATCTCCTGTAGGAAAGGCGCTTCTATGACACAAACCCCAAACAGGTAGCTACATTCTGCACAGTACAAATGCATATGAATTCCAGGCTGAAAACTCACTCCAGAAGGAAGAAATGCGTGTGTTTCTCTCTGAAAGAACACTCAGCCACTATTCTTTTGCTTGCTCCTTCAAAGTCTTTGTAGAAACGTGTGTTTTCACTGGTGGAATACGTTTTGGGATGCATTGTTTCAATCTCTTGCAAGCCTCATGTTGTTCTTTAGACAATGTGCAAAAACGCGGATTATGTTTCCCCAATCACTTGAAATCCAGGAAAACGCACCCTGCATCAGTCTTGCTCAAACACGCTCTTTCACCTAATGCGTTGAGAACATTCAAGAAAGCAGAAAAGAAGAGCCTTTTGCAGTGAATTTCACACTGGTATGTACAAAAGCCATTTATTTCGGTTGCAGAGTGCAAAAGCATGATTGACTTCATGTTCTCTATGAAACCCTTACAATTTCCAAGTGACCTGAAGTAGGAATTTCACAAAATCATGTGTTTGCGTGTCTGTGGTGAAAGGAACTCTAAGTTGTGTATTCAGTGCTGGAGAGTGACACACTCAACACAGGTTAGACAGCGTCCTTAGAGCACCAACATGCTTAAAATAGAAACTGCTACAAGATTTGTGTAGCATGCTGAATGAAGGCTTGTCATTTCAAAGAAAGAAGAGGAAACCAAATTCCAGGTAGTGAAACGAGCACACCAGTATGGGAGATGTGCATGAGGACAGTTTCCAGCAGCAGCTCTTTGTGGACACTTGGAAACAGCACTGTGAAAATATTTCGTACGAAGCGGGTTTTGCCAAAGTTGAAAGACTTGCCAAAAGCAACCCTAAAGGACTTAGCCAAACAATGAATGTTGCAATAAGCTCCTGCAGGAAAGGTGCTTCAATGACACAACTCCCAAGCAGGTAGCTACATTCTGCACAGTACAAAATGCATATGAATTCCTGGCTGGAAACTCACTCCAGAAGGAAGGAATGCGTGTGTTTCTCTCTGAAAGAACACTCAGCCTCTAGGCTTTTGCTTGCTCCTTCAAAGTCTTTGTAGAAACGTGTGTTTTCACTGGTGGAATACGTTTTGGGATGCATTGTTTCAATCTCTTGCAAGCCTCATGTTGTTCTTTAGACAATGTGCAAAAACGCGGATTATGTTTCCCCAATCACTTGAAATCCAGGAAAACGCACCCTGCATCAGTCTTGCTCAAACACGCTCTTTCACCTAATGCATTGAGAACATTCAAGAAAGCAGAAAAGAAGAGCCTTTTGCAGTGAATTTCACACTGGTATGTACAAAAGCCATTTATTTCGGTTGCAGAGTGCAAAAGCATGATTGACTTCATGTTCTCTATGAAACCCTTACATTTCCAAGTGACCTGAAGTAGGAATTTCACAAAAACATGTGTTTGCGTGTCTGTGGTGAAAGGAACTCTAAGTTGTGTATTCAGTGCTGGAGAGTGACACACTCTACACAGGTTAGACAGCGTCCTTAGAGCACCAACATGCTTAAAATAGAAACTGCTACAAGATTTGTGTAGCATGCTGAATGAAGGCTTGTCATTTCAAAGAAAGAAGAGGAAACCAAATTCCAGGTAGTGAAACGAGCACACCAGTATGGGAGATGTGCATGAGGACAGTTTCCAGCAGCAGCTCTTTGTGGACACTTGGAAACAGCACTGTGAAAATATTTCGTACGAAGCGGGTTTTGCCAAAGTTGAAAGACTTGCCAAAAGCAACCCTAAAGGACTTAGCCAAAAAATGAATGTTGCAATAAGCTCCTGCAGGAAAGGTGCTTCAATGACACAACTCCCAAGCAGGTAGCTACATTCTGCACAGTACAAAATGCATATGAATTCCTGGCTGGAAACTCACTCCAGAAGGAAGGAATGCGTGTGTTTCTCTCTGAAAGAACACTCAGCCTCTAGGCTTTTGCTTGCTCCTTCAAAGTCTTTGTAGAAACGTGTGTTTTCACTGGTGGAATACGTTTTGGGATGCATTGTTTCAATCTCTTGCAAGCCTCATGTTGTTCTTTAGACAATGTGCAAAAACGCGGATTATGTTTCCCCAATCACTTGAAATCCAGGAAAACGCACCCTGCATCAGTCTTGCTCAAACACGCTCTTTCACCTAATGCATTGAGAACATTCAAGAAAGCAGAAAAGAAGAGCCTTTTGCAGTGAATTTCACACTGGTATGTACAAAAGGCATTTATTTCGGTTGCAGAGTGCAAAAGCATGATTGACTTCATGTTCTCTATGAAACCCTTACATTTCCAAGTGACCTGAAGTAGGAATTTCACAAAAACATGTGTTTGCGTGTCTGTGGTGAAAGGAACTCTAAGTTGTGTATTCAGTGCTGGAGAGTGACACACTCTACACAGGTTAGACAGCGTCCTTAGAGCACCAACATGCTTAAAATAGAAACTGCTACAAGATTTGTGTAGCATGCTGAATGAAGGCTTGTCATTTCAAAGAAAGAAGAGGAAACCAAATTCCAGGTAGTGAAACGAGCCCACCAGTATGGGAGATGTGCATGTGGACAGTTTCAAGCAGCAGCTCTTTGTGGACACTTATAAACATTGCTGTGAAAAAAATTCGTACGAAGCGGGATTTGGACCAAGGTGGAAAGTCTTTCCAAAACCAAACCTAAAGGACTTAGCAAAACAATGAATGTTGCAATAAGCTCCTGCAGGAAAGGTGCTTCAATGACACAACTCCCGAGCAGGTAGCTACATTCTGCACAGCACAAAATGCATATGAATTCCTGGCTGAAAACACACTCCAGAAGGAAGAAATGTGTGTGTTTCTCTCTGAAAGAACACTCAGCCACTATTCTTTTGCTTGCTCCTTTAAGGTCTTTGTAGAAACGTGTGTTTTCACTGCTGGAATACGTTCTGGGATGCGTTGTTTTAATCTCTTGCAGGCCTCATGTTCTTTCTTACACAACTTGGAAAAACGCGGATTATGTTTCCCAAATCACTTGAAATCCAGAAAATCGCAACCTGCATCACTCTTGCTCAAACACGCTCTTTCACCTAATGCGTTGAGAACATTCAAGAAAGCAGAAAATAAGGGCCTTTTGCAGTGAATTTCAGACTGGTGTGTACAAAAAGCCATTTATTTCGGTTGCAGAGTGCAAAAGCATGATTGACTTCATGTTCTCTATGAAACCCTTACATTTCCAAGTGACCTGAAGTAGGACTTTCAAAAAAACATGTGTTTGCGTGTCAGTGGTGAAAGAAACTCTAAGTTGTGTATTCAGTGCTGGAGAGTGACACACTCTACACAGGTTAGACAGCGTTCCTAGAGCAACAACATGCTTAAAATTGAAACTGCTACAAGATGTATGTAGCAGGCAGAAAGAAGGCTTGTCATTTCAAAGAAAGAAGAGGAAACCAAAATCCAGGTACTGAAACGAGCACACCAGTATGGGAGATGTGCATGTGGACAGTGTCAAGCAGCAGCTCCTTCTGGACACTTGGAGAAAACAATGTAAAAACATTTCGTTCGAAGCGGGATTTGGCCAAAGTTGAAAGATCTTCCAAAACCAACCCTAAAGAACTTAGCCAAACAATGAATGTTGCAATAAGCTCCTGTAGGAAAGGTGCTTCTATGACACAACCCCCGAGCAGGTAGCTACATTCTGCACAGTACAAAATGCATATGAATTCCAGGCTGAAAACTCACTACAGAAGGAAGAAATGCGTGTGTTTCTCTCTGAAAGAAAACTCAGCCACTATGCTTTTGCTTGCTCCTTCAAAGTCTTTGTAGAAACGTGTGTTTTCAATGCTGGAATACGTTTTGGGATGCATTGTTTCAATCTCTTGCAAGCCTCATGTTCTTTCTTACACAATGTGGAAAAACGCGGATTATGTTTCCCAAATAACTTGAAATCCAGGAAAACGCACCCTGCATCACTCTTGCTCAAACACGCTCTTTCACCTAATGCATTGAGAACATTCAAGAAAGCAGAAAAGAAGGACTTTTTGCAGTGAATTTCACACTGGTATGTACAAAAAGCCATTTATTTCGGTTGCAGAGTGCAAAAGCATGATTGACTTCATGTTCTCAATGAAACCCTGACATTTCCAAGTGACCTGAAGTAGGAGTTTCACAAAAACATGCGTTTGCGTGTCTGTGGTGAAAGGAGCTCTTAGTTGTGTATTCAGTGCTGGAGAGTGACACACTCTACACAGGTTAGACAGCGTTCTTAGAGCACCAACATGCTTAAAATAGAAACTACTACAAGATGTGTGTAGCATGCTGAATGAAGGCTTCTCATTTCAAAGAAAGAAGAGGAAACCAAATTCCAGGTAGTGAAATGACCATGCCAGTGTGGGAGATGTGCATGTGGACAGTTTCAAGCAGCAGCTCTTTGTGGACACTTGGAAGCAGCGCTGTGAAAAAATTTCGTAGGAAGGGGGATTTGGCCAAAGTTGAAAGACCTTCCAAAACCAATCCTAAAGGACTTAGCCAAACAATGAATGTTGCAATAAGCCCCTGCAAGAAAGGTGCTTCAATGACACAACTCCCGAGCAGGTAGTTACATTCCGCACAGTACAAAATGCATATGATTTCCTGGCTGGAGACTCACTCCAGAAGGAAGAAATGCGTGTGTTTCTCTCTGAAACAACACTCAGCCACTATTCTTTTGCTTGCTCCTTCAAAGTCTTTGTAGAAACGTGTGTTTTCCCTGCTGGAATACGTTTTGGGATGAATTGTTTCATTCTCTTGCAAGCCTCATGTTCTTTCTTACACAATGTGGAAAAACGCGGATTATGTTTCACCTAATGCATTGAGAACATTCAAGAAAGTCGAAAAGAAAGGCCCTAACCCTAGGTCCAATCCTATCCCTAATCTTTTATCTAAAACTAGCCCTAAACATAACACTAACCCTAGGTACAAAACTAACCCGAACCGTCTCTCTAACCTTAGCCCTCAACATAACCCTAACCCTAGGTCCAATCATAACCCTAATTGTAGACGTAACCCTAGCCCTCAACATAACCCTAACCCTAGGTCCAATCCTAAACCTACTCGTATAACCCTGGCCCTCAACATAACCCTACCCCTAGCTCCAATCCTAACCCTAATCGTCTACCTAACCTTAGCCCTCAACACAACCATAAGCCTAGGTCCAATCGTAACCCTAATCGACCCTCTAACCGTAGCCCTCAACATAACCCTAAACCTAGGTCCAATCCTAACACGAACCGTCTCTCTAACCCTAGCCCTCAACATAACCCTAAGGCTAGGTCCACTACTAACCCTAATCATCTCTCTAACACTAGCCCTCAACATAACCCTAACCTTAGGTACAATCCTAACAATAATCGTCTATCTAAACCTAGCCCTAAACATAACCCTAACCCTAGGTCCAATCCTTTCCCTAACCGTCTACCTAACCATAGGCCTCAACATAACCCTAACCCTAGCACCAATCCTAACCCTAAACGTCCCTCTAACCTTAGCCCTCAACATAACCCTAACCTTGGCTCCAATCCTAACCCTATCGTCTCTCTAATCCTAGCCCTCAATATAAACTTAGCTAGGGCCAATCCAAACCAAATCCGTCTTTCTAACCCTAGCTCTCAACATAACCCTAACCCTCGGTGCAATCCTAACCCGAACTGTCTCTCTAACCCTAGCCCTCAACTTGACACTAACCCTAGGTCCATTCCTAACCCGAACCTTCTCTCTAACCCTAGCCCTCAACATAACCCTAACCCTAGCTCCAATCCTAACCCTAATCGTCTCTCTACCCCTAGCCCTCAACATAACCCTAACCCTAGGTCCAATCCAAACCCTAATCGTCTATCTAACCCTAGCCCTAAAAATAACCCTAACCCTAGGCCCAATCCTAACCCTAATCGTGTATCTAACCCTAGCCCTCATCATAACCATAACCCTACGTCCAATCCTAATCCTAAAGGTCTCTCTAACCCTAGCACTCAACATAACCCTAACCCTAGCTCCAATCCTAACCTATTTGTCCCTCTAACCCTAGCCCTCAACGTAACCCTAACGCTAGGTCCAATTATAACCCTAATCGAATCTCTAACCGTAATCCTCAACATAACCCTAACCCTAGGTCCAATCCTAACCTGAACCGTCTCTCTAAACCTAGCCCTCAACATAACCCTAACCCTAGGTACATTTTTAACCAGAACATTCTCTCAAACCGTAGGCCTCAACATAACCATATTCCTACGTCCAATCCTAACCCTATTCGTCTACCTAACCCTAGCCCTCCACATAACCCTAACCCTAGCTCCAAACTTAACCCTAATCGTCTCTGTAACCCTAGCCATCAACATTAGCCTAACCCTAGGACCAATCCTACCCTAATCGTCTATCCAACCATAGCCCTAAACATAACCCTACCCCTAGGTCCAATCCTAACCAGAATCGTCTCTCTAACCCTAGCCCTCCACATAACCCTAACCCTAGGTACAATCCAAACACTAATCGTTTATCTAACCCTAGCCCTAAACATAACTTTAACCTTAGGTCCAATAATCACCCTAATCGTCACTCTTACCCTAGCCCTCAACATAACCCTAACCCTAGGTCCAATCCTAACTCTAATCGTCTATCTAACCCTAGCCCTCACCATAACCCTAACCCGCGGTCCAATCCTAACCCGAACCTTCTCTCTAAGCCTAGCCCTCAACATAACGCTAACCCTAGCTCCAATCCTAACCCTAACCGTCTCTCTAACCCTAGCCCTCTACATAACCCTAACCCCAGGTCCAATCCCGAACTCTCTTTCTAACCCTTGCCCTCAACCTAAACCTAACCCTAGGTCCAATCCTAACCCTAATCGTCTCTCTAACCCTAGCCCTCAACATAAACCTATCCCTAGTTCCAGTCCTAACCCTAATCTTGTATCCAACACTAGCCGTCAACATAACCCTAACCCTCGGTCCAATCCTAACCCGAACCTTCTCTCTAACCCTAGCCCTAAACATAACCATTACCCTAGGTCCAATAATAACACTAATCGTCTCTCTGACCCTGGCCCTCAACATAACCCTAACCCTAGGTCCAATCCTAACCCTAATTGTCTCTCTAACCCTAGCCCTCAACATAATCCTAACACTACGTCCAATCCTAACTCTTATCGTCTAACTAACCCTAGCCCTCAACATAACCCTAACCCTAGGTCCAATCCTAACTCTAATCGTCTATCTAACCCTAGCCCTCAACATAACCCTAACCCTCGGTCCAATCCGAACCCGAACCTTCTCTCTAACCCTAGCCCTAAACATAACCTTAACCCTAGGTCCATTCAGAAACCCTAATTGCCTACCTAGCCCTAGCCCTCAACATAACGCTAACCCTAGCTCCTATCCTAACCCTAACCGTCTCTCTAACCCAAGCCCTCAACATAACCCTAACCCCAGGTCCAATCCTAACCCGAACTGTCTTTCTAACCCTAGTCCTCAACCTAACCCTAACCCTAGGTCCATTCCTAACCCTAACCGTCTCTCTAACCCTAGCCCTCAACCTAACCCTAACCCTAGCTTCAATCCTAACCCTAATTGTCTCTCTAACCCTAGCCCTAAACATAACCCTAACCCTAGCTCCAATTCTAACCCTAGTCATCTACCTAACCTTAACCCTCAACACAAACCTAACCCTAGGTGCAATCCTAACCCTATTCGTCTCTCTAAACATAGCCCTCAACATAACCCTAACCCTCGGTTCAATCCTAAACCTAACCTTCTCTCTAACCCTAGCCCTAAACATAACCATAACCCTAGGTCCATTCATAAACCCTAATTGTCTACCTAGCCCTTGCCCTCAACATAACCCTAACCCTAGCTCCAATCCTACCCTAACCGTCTCTCTAACCCTAGCCCTCAACCTAACCCTAACCCTAGGTCCAATCCTAACCCTAATCGTCTCTCTAACCCTAGCCCTCAACATAACCCTAACCCTAGATCCAATCCTAACCCGAACTATCTCTCTAACCCTAGCCCTCAACCTAACACTAACCCTAGGTCCAATCCTAACCCTAATCGTCTCTCTAACCCTAGCCCTCAACATAACCCTAACCCTAGGTGCAAATCTAACCCGAACCTTCTCTCTAACCCTAGCCCTCAACATAACCAAAACCCTCAACATAAACTTAACCCTGGGGCCAATCCTAACCCTAATCGTCCACCTAACCCTAACCCTCAACAAAACCCTTACCCTATGGTCCAGTCCTAACCCTAATAGTGTATCTAACCCTAGCGCTAAACATAACCATAACCCTAGGTCCAATCCTAACCCTAATTGTCTATCTAAACCTAGCCCTGAACATAACTCTAACACTAGCTCCAATGCTATCCCTAATCGACAACCGAACCCTAATCGTCTCTCTAATCCTAGCCCTCAATATAACCTTAACCCTAGGACCAATCCTAACCCAACGTGTGTTTTCACTGCTGGAATAAGTTTTCGGATGCATTGTTTCAATCTCTTGCAAGCCTCATGTTGTTTTTAGAGAATATAGAAAAACAAAGAGTATGTTTCCCAAATCACTTGTAATCCAGAAAAAGGCACACTGCATCACTCTTGCTGAAACACGCTCTTTCTCATAATGTTTTGAGAACATTCAAGAAACCCCAAGAGAAGTGCATTTTTCAGTGAAATTCAGACGGGTATGTTCAAAATGACATTTCTATTGGTTGCAGAGTGCAAAAGCACGATTGCCTTCACGTTCTCCATGACACCCTTACATTTCCAACTGACCTGCAGTAGGACTTTCACAAAAAGATGTGTTTGCGGGTCTGTGGTTAAAGGAGCTCTAAGTTGTGTATTCATTGCTGGAGAGTGACACACTCTACACAGGTTAGACAGCGTCCTTAGAGCACCAACATGCTTAAAATAGAAACTGCTACAAGATTTGTGTAGCATGCTGAATGAAGGCTTGTCATTTCAAAGAAAGAAGAGGAAACCAAATTCCAGGTAGTGAAATGATCATGCCAGTGTGGGAGATGTGCATGTGGACAGTTTCAAGCAGCAGCTCTTTGTGGACACTTGGAAGCAGCGCTGTGAAAAAATTTCGTTGGAAGCGGGATTTGACCACAGTTGAAAGACCTTCCAAAACCAATCCTAAAGGACTTAGCCAAACAATGAATGTTGCAATAAGCCCCTGCAAGAAAGGTGCTTCAATGACACAACTTCCGAGCAGGTAGTTACATTCCGCACAATACAAAATGCATATGAATTCCTGGCTGGAGACTCACTCCAGAAGGAAGAAATGCGTGTGTTTCTCTCTGAAACAACACTCAGCCACTATTCTTTTGCTTGCTCCTTCAAAGTCTTTGTAGAAACGTGTGTTTTTCCTGCTGGAATACGTTTTGGGATGAATTGTTTCAATCTCTTGCAAGCCTCATGTTCTTTCTTACACAATGTGGAAAAACGCGGATTATGTTTCACCTAATGCATTGAGAACATTCAAGAAAGCCGAAAAGAAGGGCCCTAACCCTAGGTCCAATCCTATCCCTAATCGTTTATCTAAAACTAGCCCTAAACATAACACTAACCCTAGGTACAATCCTAACCCGAACCGTCTCTCTAACCTTAGCCCTCAACATTACCCTATCCTTACGTCCAATCCTAACCCTAATTGTAGACGTAACCCTAGCCCTCAACATAACCCTAACCCTAGGTCCAATCCTAAACCTACTCGTCTATCTAACCCTGGCCCTCAACATAACCCTACCCCTAGCTCCAATCCTAACCCTAATCGTCTACCTAACCTTAGCCCTCAACACAACCATAAGCCTAGGTCCAATCGTAACCCTAATCGACCGTCTTACCGTAGCCCTCAACATAACCCTAAACCTAGGTCCAATCCTAACCCGAACCGTCTCTCTAATCCTAGCCCTCAACCTAACCCTAACCATAGGTCCGATCCTAACCCGAACATTTTCTGTAACCCTAGCCCTCAACATTACCCTAACCCTAGGTCCAAACCTAACCCTAATCATCTATTTAACAATAGCCCTAAACATAACCCTAACCCTAGGTGCAATCCTAACCAGAACCGTCTGTCTAACCGTAGCCCTCAACATAACCCTAAACCTAGGTCCAATCCTAACACGAACCGTCTCTCTAACCCTAGCCCTCAACATAACCCTAACGCTAGGTCCACTCCTAACCCTAATCATCTCTCTAACCCTAGCCCTCAACATAACCCTAACCTTAGGTACAATCCTAACAATAATCGTCTATCTAAACCTAGCCCTAAACATAACCCTAACCCTAGAACCAATCCTATCCCTAACCGTCTACCTAACCATAGGCCTCAACATAACCCTAACCGTAGCACCAATCCTAACCCTAATCGTCCCTCTAACCTTAGCCCTCAACATAACCCTAACCTTGGTTCCAATCCTAACCCTATCGTCTCTCTAATCCTAGCCCTCAATATAACCTTACCTAGGGCCAATCCAAACCAAATCCGTCTTTCTAACCCTAGCTCTCAACATAACCCTAATCCTCGGTGCAATCCTAACCCGAACTGTCTCTCTAACCCTAGCCCTCAACGTGACACTAACCCTAGGTCCATTCCTAACCCGAACCTTCTCTCTAACCCTAGCCCTCAACATAATCCTAACCCTAGATCCAATCCTAACCTTAATCATCTACCTAACCCTAGCCCTCAACATAACCCTAACCCTAGGTCCAATCCTAACCCTAATCGTCTCTCTACCCCTAGCCCTCAACATAACCCTAACCCTAGGTCCAACCCAAACCCTAATCGTCTATCTAACCCTAGCCCTAAAAATAACCCTAACCCTAGGCCCAATCCTAACCCTAATCGTGTATCTAACCCTAGCCCTCATCATAACCATAACCCTACGTCCAATCCTAATCCGAAAGGTCTCTCTAACCCTAGCACTCAACATAACCCTAACCCTAGCTCCAATCCTAACCTATTTGTCCCTCTAACCCTAGCCCTCAACGTAACCCTAACGTTAGGTCCAATTATAAGCCTAATCGAATCTCTAACCGTAATCCTCAACATAACCCTAACCCTAGGTCCAATCCTAACCTGAACCGTCTCTCTAAACCTAGCCCTCAACATAACCCTAACCCTAGGTCCATTTTTAACCAGAACATTCTTTCTAACCGTAGGCCTCAACATAACCATATTCCTACGTCCAATCCTAAACCTAACCCTAGGTCCAATCCTAACCCTAATCGTCTCTCTAACCCTAGCCCTCAACATAACCATACCACTAGGTCCAAACCTAACCCGAACCGTCTCTCTAACCCTAGCCCTCAACATAAACCTATCCCTAGGTCCAGTCCTAACCCTAATCGTGTATCCAACACTAGCCCTCAACATAACCCTAACCCTCGGTCCAATCCTAACCCGAACCTTCTCTCTAACCCTAGCCCTAAACATAACCATAACCCTAGGTCCAATAATAACACTCATCGTCTCTCTGACCCTGGCCCTCAACATAACCCTAACCCTAGGTCCAATCCTAACCCTAATCGTCTCTCTAACCCTAGCCCTCAACATAATCCTAACACTACGTCCAATCCTAACTCTTATCGTCTAACTAACCCTAGCCCTCAACATAACCCTAACCCTAAGTCCAATCCTAACTCTAATCGTCTATCTAACCCTAGACCTCAACATAACCCTAACCCTCGGTCCAATCCGAATCCGAACCTTCTCTCTAACCCTAGCCCTAAACATAACCTTAACCCTAGGTCCATTCATAAACCCTAATTGTCTACCTAGCCCTAGCCCTCAACATAACGCTAACCCTAGCTCCTATCCTAACCCTAACCGCCTCTCTAACCCAAGCCCTCAACATAACCCTAACCCCAGGTCCAATCCTAACCCGAACTGTCTTTCTAACACTAGTCCTCAAACTAACCCTAACCCTAGGTCCATTCCTAACCCTAACCGTCTCTCTAACCCTAGCCCTCAACCTAACCCTAACCCTAGCTTCAATCCTAACCCTAATTGTCTCTCTAACCCTACCCCTAAACATAACCCTAACCCTAGCTCCAATTCTAACCCTAGTTGACTACCTAACCTTAACCCTCAACACAACCCTAACCCTAGGTGCAATCCTAACCTAAATCGTCCCTCTAACCCTAGCCCTCAACATAACCCTAACCCTAGGTGCAATCCTAACCCGAACCGTCTGTCTAACCGTAGCCCTCAACATAACCCTAACTGTAGGTCCAATATTAACCCTAATCGTCTGCCTAACCCTAGCCCTCAAATTAACCCTAACCCTAGCTCGAATTCTAACCCTAATCGTCTCTCTAATCCTAGCCCTCAACATAACCCTAACCCTAAGTCCAATCCTAACCCTAATCGTCTCTCTAACCATAGCCCTCAAAATAACCCTAACCCTAAGTCCAATCCTAACCCTAATCGTCTACCTAACCCTAGCCCTCAACATAACCATAACCCTAGCTCCAATCCTAACCTAAATCGTCCCTCTAACCCTAGCCCTCAACATAACCCTAACCCTAGATCCAATCTTAACCCTAACCGACTCTCTCACCGTAGCCCTCAACATAACCTTAACCCTAGGTCCAATCCTAACCCTAATCATCTCTCTAACCCTAGCCCTCAACATAACCCTAACCCTACGTCCAATCCTAACCCTATTTGTTTATCTATCCCAGCCCTGAACATAACCCTAACCCTAGGTCCAATCCTAACCCTAATCGTCTACCTAACCCTAGCCCTCAACATAACCAGAACACTAGCTCCACTCCTAACCCTAATCGTCTCTCTAACCCTAGCCCTCAACATAATCCTAACCCTAGGTCCGATCCTAACACCAATCGTCTAACTAACCCTAGCCCTGAACATAATCCTAACCCTAGGTCCAATCCTAACCCTAATCGCGCACCTAACCCTAGCGCTCAACATAACCAGTACACTAGCTCCAATCCTAACCCTAATCAAATCTCTAACCTTAGCCCTCAACATAATCCTAACCCTAGGTCCGATCCTAACACCAATCGTCTATCTAACCCTAGCCCTAAACATAACCCTAACCCTAGGTCCAATAATAACCCTAATCATTTTTCGAATCCTAGCCCTCAACATAACCCTAACCCTAGGTCCAATCCTAACCCTAATCGTCTACCTAACCCTACCTCTCAACATAACACTAACCCTAGCTCCAATCCTAACCCTAATCGTCTCTGTAACCCTAGCCATCAACATTACCCTAACCCTAGGTCCAATCCTAACCCTAATCTTCTATCTAACCCTAGCCCTAAACATAACCCTAACCCTAGGTCCAATCCTAACCTTAATCGTCTACCTAACCCTAGCCCTCAACATAACACTAACCCTAGCTCCAATCCTAAGCCTAATCATCTACCTAAACCTAGCCCTCAACATAACCCTAAACCTAGCTCCAATCCTAACGCTAATCGTCTACATAACCCTAGCCCTCAAATTAACACTAACCCTAGCTCCAATCCTAACCCTAATTGTCTCTGTAACCCTAGTCCTCAACATAACCCTAACCCTAGGTCCAATCCTAACCCGAACCGTCTCTCTAATCCTAGCCCTCAACCTAACCCTAACCATAGGTCCAATCCTAACCCGAATATTTTCTGTAACCCTAGCCCTCAACATTACCCTAACCCTAGGTCCAAACCTAACCCTAATTGTCTATTTAACAATAGCCCTAAACATAACCTTAACCCTAGGTGCAATCCTAACCCGAACCGTCTGTCTAACCGTAGCCCTCAACATAACCCTAACTGTAGGTCCAATATTAACCCTAATCGTCTGCCTAACCCTAGCCCTCAAATTAACCCTAACCCTAGCTCGAATTCTAACCCTAATCATCTCTCTAATCCTAGCCCTCAACATAACCCTAACCCTACGTCCAATCCTAACCCTAATCGTCTCTCTAACCATAGCCCTCAAAATAACCCTAACCCTAAGTCCAATCCTAACCCTAATCGTCTACCTAACCCTAGCCCTCAACATAACCATAACCCTAGCTCCAATCCTAACCTAAATCGTCCCTCTAACCCTAGCCCTCAACATAACCCTAACCCTAGATCCAATCTTAACCCTAACCGACTCTCTCACCGTAGCCCTCAACATAACCTTAACCCTAGGTCCAAACCTAACCCTAATCTTCTCTCTAACCCTAGCCCTCAACATAACCCTAACCCTACGTCCAATCCTAAACCTATTTGTTTATCTATCCCAGCCCTGAACATAACCCTAACCCTAGGTCCAATCCTAACCCTAATCGTCTACCTAACCCTAGCTCTCAACATAACCAGAACACTAGCTCCACTCCTAACCCTAATCGTCTCTCTAACCCTAGCCCTCAACATAATCCTAACCCTAGGTCCGATCCTAACACCAATCGTCTAACTAACCCTAGCCCTGAACATAATCCTAACCCTAGGTCCAATCCTAACCCTAATCGCGCACCTAACCCTAGCGCTCAACATAACCAGTACACTAGCTCCAATCCTAACCCTAATCATATCTCTAACCTTAGCCATCAACATAATCCTAACCCTAGGTCCGATCCTAACACCAATCGTCTATCTAACCCTAGCCCTAAACATAACCCTAACCCTAGGTCCAATAATAACCCTAATCATTTTTCGAATCCTAGCCCTCAACATAACCCTAACCCTAGGTCCAATCCTAACCCTAATCGTCTACCTAACCCTACCTCTCAACATAACACTAACCCTAGCTCCAATCCTAACCCTAATCGTCTCTGTAACCCTAGCCCTCAACATTACCCTAACCCTAGGTCCAATCCTAACCTTAATCTTCTATCTAACCCTAGCCCTAAACATACCCTAACCCTAGGTCCAATCCTAACCTTAATCATCTACCTAACCCTAGCCCTCAACATAATACTAACCCTAGCTCCAATCCTAACCCTAATCGTCTACCAAAACCTAGCCCTCAACATAACCCTAAACCTAGCTCCAATCCTAACCCTAATCGTCTACATAACCCTAGCCCTCAAATTAATACTAACCCTAGCTCCAATCCTAACCCTAATTGTCTCTGTAACCCTAGTCCTCAACATAACCCAAACCCTAGGTCCAATCCTAACCCGATCTGTCTCTCTAACCCTAGCCCTCAACCTAACCCTAACCATAGGTCCAATCCTAACCCGAACATTTTCTGTAACCCTAGCCCTCAACATTACCCTAACCCTAGGTCCAAACCTAACCCTAATCGTCTATTTAACAATAGCCCTAAACATAACCCTAACCCTAGGTCCAATCCTAACCCGAACCGTCTATCTAACCCTAGCCCTCAACATAACCCTAACCCTAGGTCCAATCATAACCCTAATCGTCTACATAGCCCTAGCCCTCCAATTAACCCTAACCCTAGCTCCAATCCTAACCCTAATCGTGTCTGTAACCCTAGCCCTCAACATAATCCTAACCCTAGCTCCAATCCTAGCCCGATCCTTCTATCAAACCCTAGCCCTCAACATAACCATAACCCTAGGTCCAATCCTAACCTTAATAGTCTACCTAACCCTAGCTCTCAACATAACACTAACCCTAGCTCCAATCCTAAATATAATCGTCTACCTAAACCTAGCCCTCAACATAACCCTAAACCTAGCTCCAATCCTAACACTAATCGTCTCTGTAAACCTAGCCCTCAACATTACCCTAACCCAAGGTCCAATCCTAACCCTAATCTTCTATCTAACCCTAGCCCTAAACATAACCCTAACCCTAGGTCCAATCCTAACCCGAAACGTCTCTCTAACCCTAGCCCTCAACATAACCCTAACCCTAGGTCCAATCATAGCCCTAATCGTCTACATAAACCTAGCCCTCAAATTAACCCTAACCCTAGCTCCAATCCTAACCCTAATCGTGTCTGTAACCCTAGCCCTCAACATAACCATAACCCTAGCTCAAATCTTAACCCTTATCGTCTTTGTAACCCTAGCCCTCAACATAACCCTAACCCTAGGTCCAATCCTAAACCTAATCGTCTCTCCAACCCTAGCCCTCAACATAACCCTAACCCCAGGTCCAATCCTAACCCTAATCGTCTATGTAATTCTAGCCCTCAACATAACCCTAACCTAGGTCCAAGCCTAACCCTAATTGTCTACCTAACCCAGGCCTCAACATAACCCTAACCGTAGGTACAACAAGAACCCTAATCGTTTCTCGAACCCTAGCCCTCAACATAACCCTAACCCTAGGTCCTATCCTATCCCGAATCGTCTACCTAACCCTAGCCCTCAACATAACCCTAAACCTAGGTCCAATCCTAACGCAAATCGACCGTCTAACCGTAGCCCTCAACATAACACTAACCCTAGCTCCAATCCTAACCCTAATAGTCTCTCTAACCGTAGACCACAACACAACCCAAACCCTAGGTCCAAACCTAAACCGAACCGTCTCTGTAAACCTAGCCCTCAACATAACCCTAACCCTAGGTCCAATCATAACCTGAACCTTCTCTCTAACCCTAGCCCTCAACATAACCATAACCCTAAGTCCAATCCTAACCCTAATCATCTACCTAAACCTAGCCCTCAACAAAACCCTAACCCTAGGTCCGATCCTAAAACTAATCGTCTATCTAACGCTAGCCCTAAACATAACCCTAACCCTAGGTCCAATAATAACCCTAATCTTTTCTCGAACTCTACCCTCAACATAACCCTACCCATGGTCCAATCCTAACCCGAACCATCTCCCTAACCTTAGGCCTCAACATAACCCTAACCCTCGTCCAATCCTAACACTAATCGTCTCTAAACCTAGCCCTCAACATAACCCTAACCCTAGGTCCAATTCTAACCCGAACCGTCTCTTTAACCCTAGCCCTCAACATAACCCTAACCCTAGCTCCAATCCTAACCCATAACTTTTATCTAACCCTTGCCCTCAACATAACCATAACCCGAGGTCCAATCCTAACCCTAATCGTCTACCTAACCGTACCCCTCAACATAACCATAACCCTAGGTCGAATCCTAACCTTAATCGTCTACCGAACCCTAGCTCTCAACATAACACTAACCCTAGTTCCAATCCTAACCCTAATTGTCTACCTAAACCTAGCCCTCAACATAACCCTAAACCTAGCTCCAATCATAACCCTAATCGTCTCTGTAACCCTAGCCATCAACATTACCCTAACCCTAGTTCCAATCCTAACCCTAATCCTGTATCTAACCCTAGCCCTAAACATAACCCTAACCCTAGGTCCAATCCTAACCCTAATCGTCTCTGTAACCCTAGCCCTCAACATAACCCCAACCCTAGGTACAATCCTAACACTAATCGTCTATCTAACCCTAGCCCTAAACATAACCGTAACCCTGGGTCCAATAATAACCCTAATCGTCTCTCTAACCCTAGCCCTCAACAAAACCCTAACCCTAGGTCCAATCCTAAACCTAATCGTCTTCTAACCCTAGCCCTCAACATAACCCTAACCCTAGGACCAATCCTAACCCTAATAGTCTATGTAACTCTAGCACTCAACATAACCCTAACTCTAGCTCCAATCCTAACCCTAATCGTCCACCTATCCCTAGCCATCAACACAACCCTAAACCTAGGTCCAATCCTAACCCTAATCGTCTCTCTATCGCTAGCCCTCAACAAAACCCTAACCGTATGTCCACTCCTAACACCAATTGTCTATCTAACCGTAGCCCTAAACATAATCCTAACTCTAAGTCCAATCCTAACCCTAATCGTCTACCTAACCCTAGCCCTCAACATAATCCTAACACTAGCTCCAATCCTAACCCGAACCGTCTCTCTAAACCTAGCCCTCAACATAACCCTAACCCTAGGTCCAATCTTAACCCTAATCGTCTATCTAACCCTAGCCCTAAACATAACCCTAACCCTAGGTTCAATCCTAACCCTAATCGTCTACCTAACCCTAGCCTTCAAAATATCCGTAACCCTAGATCCACTCCTAACCCTATTCGTCTCCCTAACCCTAACCCTTCACATAACCCTAACCCTAGGTCCAATCATAAACCTATTCGTCTCTCTAAACCTAGCCCTCAACATAACCCTAACCCTCATTCCAATCCTAACCCGAACCGTCTCTCTAACCCTAGCCCGCAACATAACACTAACGCTAGGTCCAATCCTAACTCTAGTGTTCTAAATAACCTTAGGCCTCAACACAACCCAAACCCTAGGTCCAATCCTAACCCTATTCGTCTTTCTAAACCTAGCCCACAACATAAACCTAACACTGGGTCCAATCCTAACCAGAACCTTCTCTCTACCTCTAGCCCTCAACATAACCATAACCCTAGCTCCAATCCTAACCCTAATCGTCTCTCTAACCCTAGCCGTCAACATAACCCTGACCCTAGGTCCAATCCTATCCCTTATCATCTATCTAACCCTAGCCCTCACCATAACCCTAACCCTAGGACCAATCCTAACAATAATCGTCTATCTAACCCTAGCCCCCAACATAACCCTAACCCTAGGACCAATCCTAACCCTAATCGTCTATCTAACCCTAGCCCTCAACATAACCCTAACCCTAGCTCCAATCCTAACCCTAATCGTCCACCTAACCCTAGCCCTCAACATAACCCTAACCCTAGCTCAAATCCTAACCCTAATCGTCTCTCTAATCCTAGCCCTCAACATAACCCTAACCCTAGGTCCAATTCAAAACCGAACCGTCTCTCTAACCCTACCCCTCAACCTAACCCTATCCCTAGGTCCAATCCTAACCCGAAACGTTTCTCTAACCCTCGCCCTCAACATTACCCTAACCCTAGGTCCAATCCTAACCCGAACAGACTCTCTAACCCTAGCCCTCAAGATAACCCTCACCCTAGGTCCCATCCTAACCCGAACCATCTCTCTAAGCCTAACCCTCAATGTAACCCTAACCCTAGGTACAATCCTAACACAAATCGTCTCTCTAATCCTAGCCCTCAACATAACCCTAACCCTAGGTCCAATCCAAACCCAAACCGTCTCTCTAACCCTAAGCCTCAATATAACACTAACCCTAGGTACAATCCTAACACTAATCGTCTATCTAACCCTAGCCCTAAACATAACCCTAACCCTAGCTCAAATCCTAACCCTAATCGTCTCTCTAATCCTAGCCCTCAACATAACCCTAACCCTAGGCCAATCGAATCCCAAACCGTCTCTCTAACCCTAACCCTCAATATAACCCTAACCCTAGGTCCAATCCCAACCCGAACCGTCTCTCTAACCCTAGCCCTCAACCTAACCCTATCCCTAGGTCCAATCCTAACCCGAAACGTCTCTCTAACACTAGCCCTCAACATAACCCGAACCCTAGCTCCAATCCTAACCCTAATCTTCCACCTAACCCTAACCCTCCATAAAACCCTATCCCTAGGTCCAATCCTAACCCGAAACGTCTCTCTAACCCTAGCCCTCAACATAACCCTAACCGTAGCTCAAATCCTAAACCTAATCATCTCTCTAATCCTAGCCCTCATCATAACCCTAACCCTAGGTCCAATCCAAAACTGTACCGTCTCTCTAACCCTAGCCCTCAATATAACCCTAACTCTACCTCCAATCCTGACCTGAACCGTCTCTCTAAACCTAGGCCTCAACATAAACTTAACCCTTCATCCAATCTTACCATAATCGTCTACCTAACCCTAACCCTCAACATAACACTAACTCTAGCTCCAATCCTAACCCTAATCGTCTATGTAACCCTAGCCCTCAACATTACCCTAACCCTAGGTCCAATCCTAACCCTAATCGTCTATTTAATCCTAGCCCTAAAGATAACCCTAACCTTAGGTCAAATGCTAACCCGAACCGTCTCTCTAAACCTAGCCCTCAACATAACCCTAACCCTAACTCTAATCCTAACCCTAATCGTCCACCTAACCCTAGTCCTCAACATAACTCTAAATCTAGCTCAAATCCTAACCCTAAACGTCTCTCTAATCCTAGCCCTCAACATAACCCTAACCCTAGGCCCAATCCTAACCCGAACCATCTCTCTAATCCTAGCTCTCAACCTAACCCTATCACTAGTTCCAATCCTAACCCGAAACGTCTCTCTAACCCTAGCCCCCAACATAACCCTAAGGCTAGGTCCAATCCTAACCCGAACCGTCTCTGTAACCCTAGCCCTCAACATTACCCTAACCCTAGGTCCCATCCTAACCCGAACCGTCTCTCTAACCCTAGCACTCAACATAACCCTAACCCTAGGTCCAATACTAACCCAAATCGTCTCTCTAACCCTAACCCTCAACATAACCGTAACCCTAGGTACAATCCTAACATTAATCGTCTATCTAACCCTAGCCCTAAACATAACCCTAACCCTAGGTCCAATCCAAACCCGAAACGTCTTTTTGTAACCCTAGCCCTCAACATAACCCTAACCCTAGCTCCAATCCTAACCTGAACCGTCTCTCTAACCCTAGCCCTCAACATAAACTTAACCTACATCCAATCCTAACCCTAATCGTCTACCTAACCCTACCCCTCAACATAACACTAACCCTAGCTCCAATCCTAACCCTAATCGACTACCTACACCTAGCCCTCAACATAACCCTAAACCTACCTCCAATCCTAACCCTAATCGTCTCTGTAACCCTAGCCCTCAACATAAACTTAACCCTACATCCAAAATAACCTTAATCGTCTACCTAACCCTAGCCCTCTACATAACCCTAACCATAGGTCCAATATTAACCCTAATCATCTACCTAACCCTAGACCTCAACATAACCCTAACCCTAGGTCCAGTCCTAACTCTAATCGTGTATCTAACCCTAGCCCTAAACATAACCCTAATCTTAGGTCCAATAATAACCCGTATCGTCTCTCTAACCCTAGCCCTCAACATAACCCTAACCCTACGTCCAATCCTAACCCTAATCAACTCTCTAACCGTAGCCCAAAACATAACCCTAACCCTAGCTCCAATCCAAACCCTAATAGTCTCTCTGACACTAGCCCTCAACAAAACCCATACCCTACGTCCAATCCTAACCTGAACCGTCTCTCTGAACCTAGCCCTCAACATAAACCTAACCCTAGGTCCAATCCTACCCCGAACCGTCTCTCTAACCCTAGCCCTCAACATAAACGTAACCCTAGGTACAATCCAAACCCGAACCGTCTCTCTAACCCTAGCCCTCACCATAACCCTAACCCTAGGAGCAATCCTAACCCAAAACGTCTCTCTAACCCTAGCCCTCAACATAACTCTCAGCCTAGCACCTATCCTAACCCTAATCGTCCACCTCACCCTAGCCCTCAACATTACGCTAACCCTAGCTCCAATGCTAACACTAATAGTCTCTCTAACCCTAGCCCTCAACATAACCCTAACCCTACGTTGAATCCTAACCCGAACTGTCTCTATATCCCTAGCCATCAACATAACCCTAACCCTAGGTCCAATCCTAACCCTATTTGTCTACCTACCCTAGGCCTAAACATGACCCTAACCCTAGGTCCAATCCTAACCCTAATCGTCTACATAACCCTAGCCCTCAACATAACCCTAACACTAGCTCCAATCCTAACCCTAATCATCTACCTAACCCTAGCCCTCAAATTAACCCTAACCCTAGCTCCAATCCTAACCCTAATCGTCTCTCTAATCCTAGCCGTCAACATAACCCTAACCCTAGGTACAATCCTAACACTAATCGTCTAACTAACCCTAGCCCTAAACATAACCCTAACCCTAGGTCCACTCCTAACCTGAACCGTCTACCTAACCCAAGCCCTCAACATAACCCTAACCCTAGGTCCAATCCTAACCCTAATCGTCTACCTAACCCTAGCCCTCAAATTAGCCCTAACCCTAGCTCCAATCCTAACCCTAATGGTCTCTTTAATCCTAGCCCTCAACATAACCCTAACCCTACGTACAATCCTAACACTAATCATCTATCTAACCCTAGCCCTCAAGAGAACACTAACCCTAGGTCCAATAATAACACTAATCGTCTCTCTAACCCTAGCCCTCAACATAACCCTAACCCTAGGTCCAATCCTAAACCTAATCGTCTCTCTAACCCTAGCCCTTAAGGTAACCCTAACCCTAGGTCCAATCCTAACCCTAATCGTCTATTTAACCCTAGCCCTCAACATAACCCTAACCCTAGCTCCAATCCTAACCATAATCATCTCTCTAACCCTAGCCCTCAACTCAACCCTAACCCTAGGTCCAATCCTAACCCGAACTCTCTCTCTAACTCTAGCCCTCAACCTAACCCTAACCCTAGCTCCAATCCTAACCCTAATCATCTCTCTAACCCTAGCCCTCAATATAACACTAACACTAGGTCTGATCCTAACCCGATTCGTCTATCTAACCCTATCCCTCACCATTACCCTAACCCTAGGACCAATCCTAACCGTAATCGTCTACCTAACCCTATCCCTCAACATAACACTAACCCTAGCTCCAATCCTAACCCTAACGTCCACCTAACCCTAGCCCTCAACATAATGCTAACCCTAGCTCCAATCCTAACCCTAATAATCTCTCTAACCCTAGCCCTCAACACAACACTAACCCTAGGTCCTATCCTAACCCTAATCGTCTACCTAACCCTAGCCCTCAACATAACCCTTACCCTAGGTAAAATCCTAACCCTATTTGTCTATCTACCCAAGCCTTAAACATAACCCTAACCCTAGGTCCAATCCTAACCCTATTCGTCTACCTAACCCTAGCCCTCAAAACAACCCTAACACTAGGTCCAATCCTAACCCTAATCGCCTACCTAACCCTAGCCCTCAAATTAACCCTAACCCTAGCTCCAATACTAACCCTAATCGTGTCTCTAATCCTAGCCCTCAACATAACCCTAACCCTATCTCCAAACTTAACCCTAATCGTCTCTCTAATCCTACCCCTCAACATAACCCTAACCCTAGGTACAATCCTAACACTAATCGTCTATCTAACCCTAGCCCTAAACATAACCCTAACCCTAGGTCCAATCCTAACCCGAACCGTCTCTCTAAACCTAGCCTTCAACATAACCCTAACGCTAGGTCCAATCCTGACCCAAATCGTCAACCTAAGCCTAGCCCTCAAATTAACCATAACCCTAGCTCCAATCCTAACCCTAATCATCTCTCTAATCCTAGCCCTAAACATAACCCTAACCCTAGGTCCAATCCTAAACTTAATCATCAATCTAACCCTAGCCATCAACATAACCCTATCCCTAGGTCCAATCCGAACCCTAATCGTCTACCTAACCCTAGCCCTCAACATAACCCTAACCCTAGCTCCAATCCTAACCCGAACTGTCTCTCTAAACCCAGCCCTCAACATAACCCTAACCCTAGCTCCAATCCTAACCCTAATCGTCTACGTAACCCTAAGCTTCAACCTAACCCTAACCCAAGCTCCAATCCTAACCCTAATCATCTCTCTAACCCTAGCCCTCAATATAACCCTAACCCTAGGTCTGATCCTCTCCCTAATCGTCTATCTAACCCTATCCCTCAACATTACCCTAACCCTAGGTCTGATCCTAACCCTAATCGTCTATCTAACCCTAGCCTTCAACATAACACTAACCATAGCTCCAATCCTAACCCTAATAGTCTCTCTAACCCTACCCTCAACACAACACTAACCCTAGGTCCAAACCTAACCCTTATCGTCTACCTAACCCTAGCCCTCAACATAACACTAACCCTAGGTAAAATCCTAACCCTATTTGTCTATCTACCCTAGCCCTAAACATAACCCTAACCCTAGCTCCAATCCTAACCCTAATCGTGTTTCTAATCCTAGCCCTCAACATAACCCTAACCCTAGCTCCAATCTTAAGCCTAATTGTCTCTCTAATCCTACCCCTCAACATAACCCTAACCCTAGGTACAATCCTAACATTAATCGTCTACCTAAGCTTAGCCTTCAAATTAACCCTAACCCTAGCTCCAATCGTAACCCTAATCGTCTCCCTAATCCTAGCCCTCAACATAACCCTATTCCTAGGTACAATGTTAACACTAATCGTCTATCTAACCCTAGCCCTAAACATAACCCTAACCCTAGGTACAATCCTAAACCGATCTGTCTCTATAAACATAGCCCTCAACATAACCCTAACCCTAGATCCAATCCTAACGCGAACCGTATCTCTAAACATAGCCTTCAACATAACCCTAACCCTAGGTTGAATCCTAACACTAATTGTGGCTCTAACCCTAGCCCTTAACATAACCCTAACCCTAGGTCTGATCATAACCCTAATCGTCTATCTAACCCTAGCCTACATCATTACCCTAACCCTAGGACCATTCCTAACCCTAATCGTCTATCTAACCCTAGCCCTCAGCATAACCCTAACCCAAGATCCAATTCTAACCCAAACCGTCTCTCTAACCCTAGCCCTCAACATAACCCTAACCCTAGGTCTGATCATAACCCGAATCATCTATCTAACCCTAGCCCTCACCATTACCCTAACCCTTGGACCAATCCTAACCCTAATTGTCCACCTAACCATAGCCCTCAACATAACCCTAACCCTAGCTCCAATCCTAACCCTAATCGTCTACCTAATCCTAGCTCTCAACATAAACCTATCCCTAGGTCCAATCCTAACTCTATTTGTCTACCTACCCTAGCCCTAAACATAACTCTAACCCTAGGTCCAATCCTAACCCTAATCGTCTTCCTAACCCTAGACCTCAAATTGACCCTAACCCTAGCTCCAATCCTAACCCTAATCGTCTACCTAACCCTAGCCCTCAAATTGACCCTAACCCTAGCTCCAATCCTAACCCTAATCGTCCCTCTAATCCTAGCCCTCAAAATAACCCTAACCCTAGGTATAATGTTAACACTAATCCTCTATCTAACCCTAACCCTAAACATAACCCTAACCCTAGGTCCAATAATAACCCTAATAGTCTGTCTAACCCTATCCCTCAACATAACCCTAACCCTAGGTCCAATCCTAAACCTAATCGTCTCTGTAACCCTAGCCCGCAACATAACCCTAACCCTAGGTCCAATCCTAACCCTAATCGTCTATCTTACCCTAGCCCTCAACATAACCCTAACCCTAGGTCCAATCCTACCCTAATCGTCTACCTAACCCTAGCCCTCAACATAACCCTAAACCTAGCTCCAAACCTAACCCTAATCGTCTACCTAACCCTAGCCCTCAACATAACCCTAACCCTAGCTCCAATCCTAACCCTAATCGTCTACCAAACCCTAGCCCTCAACATGACCCTAACCCTAAGTCCAATCCTAACACTAATGATCTATCTAACCCTAGCCCCCAACATAACCCTAACCCTAGGTCCGATCCTATCCCTAATCGTCTACCTAACCCCAGCCCTCAACATAACCCTAACCCTAGGTCCAATCCTAACCCTAATCGTCTACCTAACCCTAGCATTCAACATAACCCTAACCCTAGCTCCAATCCTAACCCTAATAGTCTCTCTAATCCTAGCCCTCAACACAACCCAAACCCTAGGTCCAATCCTAACCTGAAGATTCTCTCTAACCCTAGCCCTCAACAAAACCATAACCCTAAGGCCAATCCTAACCCTAATTGTCTACCTCAACCTAGCCCTCAAGAAAACCCTAACCCTAGGTCCAATCCTAACCCTAATCGACTCTCTAACCGTACCCCTCAAAATAACCCTAACCCTAGGTCCAATCCTAACCCTAATCGTCTATCTAACCCTACCCCTAAAAATAACCCTAACGCTAGGTCCAATCATAAACCGAACTGTCTCCCTAACCTTAGGGCTCAACATAACCCTAACCCTAGGTCCAATCCTAACCTTATTCGTCCATCTAACCCAGCCCTGAACATAACCCTTACCCTAGGTCCAATACTAACCCTAATCGTCTACCTAAACCTAGCCCTCAACATAACCAGAACACTAGCTCCAATCCTAACCCTAATCGTATCTCTAACCCTAGACCTCAACATAATCCTAACCCTAGGTCCGATCGTAACACCAATCGTCTATCTAACCCTAGCCCTAAACATAACCCTAACCCTAGATCCAATAATAACCCTAATCATTTTTCGAACCCTGGCCCTAAATGTAACCCTAACCCTAGATCCAATAATAACCCTAATCATTTTTCGAACCCTAGCCCTCAACATAACCCTAACCCTAGGTCCAATCCTAAACCTATTTGTCTCTCTAAACCTAGCCCTCAACATAACCCTAACCCTCAGTCCAATCCTAACCCGAACCGTCTCTCTAACCCTAGCCCGCAACATAACACTAACGCTAGGTCCAATCCTAACCCTAGTGTTCTACCTAACCTTAGGCCTCAACACAACCCAAACCCTAGGTCCAATCCTAACCCTATTCGTCTTTCTAAACCTAGCCCACAACATAAACCTAACACTGGGTCCAATCCTAACCAGAACCTTCTCTCTACCTCTAGCCCTCAACATAACCCTAACCCTAGCTCCAATCCTAACCCTAATCGTCTCTCTAACCCTAGCCGTCAACAAAACCCTCACCCTAGGTCCAATCCTAACCCCAACCATCTATCTAACCCTAGCCCTCACCATAACCGTAACCTTAGGACCAATCCTAACAATAATCGTCTATCTAACCCTAGCCCTCAACATAACCCTAACCCTAGGAACAATCCTAACCCTAATCGTCTATCTAACCCTAGCCCTCAACATAACCCTAACCCTAGCTCCAATCCTAACCCTAATCGTCCACCTAACCCTAGCCCTCAACATAACCCTAACCCTAGCTCAAATCCTAACCCTAATCGTCTCTCTAATCCTAGCCCTCAACATAACCCTAACCCTAGGTCCAATCCAAAACCGAACCGTCTCTCTAACCCTAGCCCTCAACCTAACCCTATCCCTAGGTCCAATCCTAACCCGAAACGTCTCTCTAACCCTAGCCCTCAACATAACCCTAACCCTAGCTCCAATCTTAAGCCTAATCGTCTCTCTAATCCTACCCCTCAACATAACCCTAACCCTAGGTACAATCCTAACATTAATCGTCTACCTAAGCTTAGCCTTCAAATTAACCCTAACCCTAGCTCCAATCCTAATCCTAATCGTCTCCCTAATCCTAGCCCTCAACATAACCCTATTCCTAGGTACAATGTTAAAAGTAATCGTCTATCTAACCCTAGACCTAAACATAACCCTAACCCTAGGTCCAATCCTAACGTAAACCGTATCTCTAAACCTAGCCTTCAACATCACCCTAACCCTAGGTTGAATCCTAACCTTAATTGTGGCTCTCACCCTAGCCCTTAACATAACCCTAACCCTAGGTCTGATCATAACCCTAATCGTCTATCTAACCCTAGCCTACATCATTACCCTAACCCTAGGACCATTCCTAACCCTAATCGTCTATCTAAACCTAGCCCTCAAGATAACCCTAACCCTAGCACCAATCCAAACACTAATCGTCTAACTAACCCTACCCCTAAACATAACCCTAACCCTAGGTCCATTCCTAACCTGAACCGTCTATCTAACCCAAGCCCTCAACATAACCCTAACCCTAGGTCCAATCCTAACCCTAATCGTCTACCTAACCCTAGCCCTCAAATTAGCCCTAACCCTAGCTCAAATCCTAACCCTAATCGTCTCTCTAATCCTAGCCCTCAACATAACCCTAACCCTACGTACAATCCTAACACTAATCATCTATCTAACCCTAGCCCTCAAGAGAACACTAACCCTAGGTCCAATAATAGCACTAATCGTCTCTCTAACCCTAGCGCTCAACATAACCCTAACCCTAGGTCCAATCCTAAACCTAATCGTCTCTCTAACCCTAACCCTTAAGGTAACCCTAACCCTAGGTCCAATCCTAACCCTAATCGTCTATTTAACCCTAGCCCTCAACATAACCCTAACCCTAGCTCCAATCCTAACCCTAATCATCTCTCTAACCCTAGCCCTCAACTCAACCCTAACTCTAGGTCCAATCCTAACCCGAACTCTCTCTCTAACTCTAGCCCTCAACCTAACCCTAACCCTAGCTCCAATCCTAACCCTAATCAACTCTCTAACCCTAGCCCTCAATATAACACTAACACTAGGTCTGATCCTATCCCGATTCGACTATCTAACCCTATCCCTCACCATTACCCTAACCCTAGGACCAATCCTAACCGTAATCGTCTATCTAACCCTATCCCTCAACATAACACTAACCCTAGCTCCAATCCTAACCCTAACGTCCACCTAACCCTAGCCCTCAACATAATGCTAACCCTAGCTCCAATCCTAACCCTAATAATCTCTCTAACCCTAGCCCTCAACACAACACTAACCCTAGTTCCAATCCTAACCCTAATCGTCTACCTAATCCTAGCCCTAAACATAACCCTAACCTTAGGTCCAATCCTAACGCTAATCGTCTATCTAACCCTAGACCTCAAAATAACCCTAATCCTAGCTCCAATCCTAACCCTAATCATGTACCTAACCCTAGCCCTCAACATAACCCTTACCCTAGGTAAAATCCTAACCCTATTTGTCTATCTACCCTAGCCTTAAACATAACCCTAACCCTAGGTCCAATCCTAACCCTCTTCGTCTACCTAACCCTAGCCCTCAACACAACCCAAACACTAGGTCCAATCCTAACCCTAATTGCCTACCTAACCCTAGCCCTCAAATTAACCCTAACCCTAGCTCCAATACTAACCCTAATCGTATCTCTAATCCTAGCCCTCAACATAACCCTAACCCTATCTCCAATCTTAACCCTAATCGTCTCTCTAATCCTAACCCTCAACATAACCCTAACCCTAGGTACAATCCTAACACTAATCGTCTATCTAACGCTAGCCCTAAACATATCCCTAAACCTAGGTCCAATCCTAACCCGATCCGTCTCTCTAAACCTAGCCTTCAACATAACCCTAACTCTAGGTCCAATCCTGACCCTAATCGTCTACCTAAGCCTAGCCTCAAATTAACCATAACCCTAGCTCCAATCCTAACCCTAATCGTCTACCTAACCCTAGCCCTCAACATAACCCTAACCCTAGCTCCAATCCTAACCCTAATAGTCTCTCTAACCCCAGCCCTCAACGCAACTCTAACCCTAGGTCCAATCCTAACCCGAACTGTCTCTCTAACCCTAGCCCTCAACATAACCCTAACCCTAGCTCCAATCCTAACCCTAATCGTCTACCAACCCTAGCCTTCAACCTAACCCTAACCCTAGCTCCAATCCTAACCCTAATCATCTCTCTAACCCTAGCCCTCAATATAACCCTAACCCTAGGTCTGATCCTCTCCCTAATCGTCTATCTAACCCTATCCCTCAACATTACCCTAACCCTAGGTCTGATCCTAACCCTAATCGTCTATCTAACCCTAGCCCTCAACATAACACTAACCATAGCTCCAATCCTAACCCTAATAGTCTCTCTAACCCTACCCTCAACACAACACTAACCCTAGGTCCAAACCTAACCCTAATCGTCTACCTAACCCTAGCCCTCAACATAACACTAACCCTAGGTAAAATCCTAACCCTATTTGTCTATCTACGCTAGCCCTAAACATAACCCTAACCCTAGCTCCAATCCTAACCCTAATCGTGTTTCTAATCCTAGCCCTCAACATAACCCTAACCCTAGCTCCAATCTTAAGCCTAATTGTCTCTCTAATCCTACCCCTCAACATAACCCTAACCCTAGGTACAATCCTAACATTAATCGTCTACCTAAGCTTAGCCTTCAAATTAACCCTAACCCTAGCTCCAATCCTAATCCTAATCGTCTCCCTAATCCTAGCCCTCAACATAACCCTATTCCTAGGTACAATGTTAACACTAATCGTCTATCTAACCCTAGCCCTAAACATAACCCTAACCCTAGGTCCAATCCTAAACCGATCTGTCTCTATAAACATAGCCCTCAACATAACCCTAACCCTAGATCCAATCCTAACGCGAACCGTATCTCTAAACCTAGCCTTGAACATAACCCTAACCCTAGGTTGAATCCTAACCCTAATTGTGTCTCTAACCCTAGCCCTTAACATAACCCTAACCCTAGGTCTGATCATAACCCTAATCGTCTATCTAACCCTAGCCTACATCATTACCCTAACCCTAGGACCATTCCTAACCCTAATCGTCTATCTAACCCTAGCCCTCAAGATAACCCTAACCCTAGCACCAATCCTAACCCTAATCGTCTACCTAACCCTAGCCCTCAACATAACGCTATCCCTAACTCCAATCCTAACCCTAATAGTCTCTCTAACCCTAGCTCTCAACACAACCCAAACCCTATTTCCAATCCTAAGCCTAATCGTCTACCTAACCCTAGCCCTAAATATAACCCTAACCCTAGGTCCAACCCTAACCCTAATCGTCTACCTAACCCTAGCCCTCAACCTCACCCTAACCCTAGCTCCAATCCTAACCCTAATCGTGTCTCTAATCCTAGCCCTCAATATAACCCTAGCCCTAGCTCCAATCTTAACCCTAATCGTCTCTCTAATCCTACCCCTCATCATAACCCTAACCCTAGGTACAATCCTAACACTAATCGTCTACCTAAGCTTAGCCCTCAAATTAACCCTAACCCTAGCTCCAATCCTAACACTAATCGTCTCTCTAATCCTAGCCCTCAACATAACCCTAACCCTAGGTACAATCCTAACACTAATCGTCTAACTAACCCTACCCCTAAACATAACCCTAACCCTAGGTCCATTCCTAACCTGAACCGTCTATCTAACCCAAGCCCTCAACATAACCCTAACCCTAGGTCCAATCCTAACCCTAATCGTCTACCTAACCCTAGCCCTCAAATTAGCCCTAACCCTAGCTCAAATCCTAACCCTAAGAGTCTCTCTAATCCTAGCCCTCAACATAACCCTAACCCTACGTACAATCCTAACACTAATCATCTATCTAACCCTAGCCCTCAAGAGAACACTAACCCTAGGTCCAATAATAGCACTAATCGTCTCTCTAACCCTAGCCCTCAATATAACCCTAACCCTAGGTCCAATCCTAAACCTAATCGTCTCTCTAACCCTAACCCTTAAGGTAACCCTACCCCTAGGTCCAATCCTAACCCTAATCGTCTATTTAATCCTAGCCCTCAACATAACCCTAACCCTTAAGGTAACACTAACCCTAGCTCCAATCCTAACCCTAACGTCCACCTAACCCTACCCCTCAACATAATGCTAACCCTAGCTCCAATCCTAACCCTAATAATCTCTCTAACCCTAGCCCTCAACACAACACTAACCCTAGTTCCAATCCTAACCCTAATCGTCTACCTAATCCTAGCCCTAAACATAACCCTAACCTTGGTCCAATCCTAACGCTAATCGTCTATCTAACCCTAGACCTCAAAATAACCCTAATCCTAGCTCCAATCCTAACCCTAATCATGTAGCTAACCCTAGCCCTCAACATAACCCTTACCCTAGGTAAAATCTTAACCCTATTTGTCTATCTACCCTAGCCTTAAACATAACCCTAACCCTAGGTCCAATCCTAACCCTATTCGTCTACCTAACCCTAGCCCTCAACACAACCCTAACACTAGGTCCAATCCTAACCCTAATTGCCTACCTAACCGTAGCCCTCACATTAACCCTAACCCTAGCTCCAATACTAACCCTAATCGTGTCTCTAATCCTAGCCCTCAACATAACCCTAACCCTATCTCCAATCTTAACCCTAATCGTCTCTCTAATCCTACCCCTCAACATAACCCTAACCCTAGGTACAATCCTAACACTAATCGTCTATCTAACCCTAGCCCTAAACATAACCCTAACCCTAGGTCCAATCCTAACCCGAACCGTCTCTCTAAACCTAGCCTTCAACATAACCCTAACTCTAGGTCCAATCCTGACCCTAATCCTCTACCTAAGCCTAGCCCTCAAATTAACCATAACCCTAGCTCCAATCCTAACCCTAATCATCTCTCTAATCCTAGCCCTCAACATAACCCTAACCTTAGGTCCAATCCTAAACTTAATCATCTATCTAACCCTAGCCATCAACATAACCCTAACCCTAGGTCCAATCCTAACCCTAATCCTCTACCTCACCCTAGCCCTCAACATAACCCTAACCCTAGCTCCAATCCTAACCCTAATAGTCTCTCTAACCCCAGCCCTCAACGCAACTCTAACCCTAGGTCCAATCCTAACCCGAACTGTCTCTCTAACCCTAGCCCTCAACATAACCCTAACCCTAGCTCCAATCCTAACCCTAATCGTGTCTCTAATCCTAGCCCTAAATATAACCCTAGCCCTAGCTCCAATCTTAACCCTAATCGTCTCTCTAATCCTACCCCTCATCATAACCCTAACCCTAGGTACAATCCTAACACTAATCGTCTACCTAAGCTTAGCCCTCAAATTAACCCTAACCCTAGCTCCAATCCTAACCCTAATCGTCTCTCTAATCCTAGCCCTCAACATAACCCTAACCCTAGGTACAATCCTAACACTAATCGTCTAACTAACCCTACCCCTAAACATAACCCTAACCCTAGGTCCATTCCTAACCTGAACCGTCTATCTAACCCAAGCCCTCAACATAACCCTAACCCTAGGTCCAATCCTAACCCTAATCGTCTACCTAACCCTAGCCCTCAAATTAGCCCTAACCCTAGCTCAAATCCTAACCCTAAGAGTCTCTCTAATCCTAGCCCTCAACATAACCCTAACCCTACGTACAATCCTAACACTAATCATCTATCTAACCCTAGCCCTCAAGAGAACACTAACCCTAGGTCCAATAATAGCACTAATCGTCTCTCTAACCCTAGCCCTCAATATAACCCTAACCCTAGGTCCAATCCTAAACCTAATCGTCTCTCTAACCCTAACCCTTAAGGTAACCCTAACCCTAGGTCCAATCCTAACCCTAATCGTCTATTTAATCCTAGCCCTCAACATAACCCTAACCCTTAAGGTAACACTAACCCTAGCTCCAATCCTAACCCTAACGTCCACCTAACCCTAGCCCTCAACATAATGCTAACCCTAGCTCCAATCCTAACCCTAATAATCTCTCTAACCCTAGCCCTCAACACAACACTAACCCTAGTTCCAATCCTAACCCTAATCGTCTACCTAATCCTAGCCCTAAACATAACCCTAACCTTGGTCCAATCCTAACCCTAATCGTGTCTCTAATCCTAGCCCTCAACATAACCCTAGCCCTAGCTCCAATCTTAACCCTAATCGTCTCTCTAATCCTACCCCTCATCATAACCCTAACCCTAGGTACAATCCTAACACTAATCGTCTACCTAAGCTTAGCCCTCAAATTAACCCTAACCCTAGCTCCAATCCTAACACTAATCGTCTCTCTAATCCTAGCCCTCAACATAACCCTAACCCTAGGTACAATCCTAACACTAATCGTCTAACTAACCCTACCCCTAAACATAACCCTAACCCTAGGTCCATTCCTAACCTGAACCGTCTATCTAACCCAAGCCCTCAACATAACCCTAACCCTAGGTCCAATCCTAACCCTAATCGTCTACCTAACCCTAGCCCTCAAATTAGCCCTAACCCTAGCTCAAATCCTAACCCTAAGAGTCTCTCTAATCCTAGCCCTCAACATAACCCTAACCCTACGTACAATCCTAACACTAATCATCTATCTAACCCTAGCCCTCAAGAAAACACTAACCCTAGGTCCAATAATAGCACTAATCGTCTCTCTAACCCTAGCCCTCAATATAACCCTAACCCTAGGTCCAATCCTAAACCTAATCGTCTCTCTAACCCTAACCCTTAAGGTAACCCTAACCCTAGGTCCAATCCTAACCCTAATCGTCTATTTAATCCTAGCCCTCAACATAACCCTAACCCTTAAGGTAACACTAACCCTAGCTCCAATCCTAACCCTAACGTCCACCTAACCCTAGCCCTCAACATAATGCTAACCCTAGCTCCAATCCTAACCCTAATAATCTCTCTAACCCTAGCCCTCAACACAACACTAACCCTAGTTCCAATCCTAACCCTAATCGTCTACCTAATCCTAGCCCTAAACATAACCCTAACCTTGGTCCAATCCTAACGCTAATCGTCTATCTAACCCTAGACCTCAAAATAACCCTAATCCTAGCTCCAATCCTAACCCTAATCATGTAGCTAACCCTAGCCCTCAACATAACCCTTACCCTAGGTAAAATCCTAACCCTATTTGTCTATCTACCCTAGCCTTAAACATAACCCTAACCCTAGGTCCAATCCTAACCCTATTCGTCTACCTAACCCTAGCCCTCAACACAACCCTAACACTAGGTCCAATCCTAACCCTAATTGCCTACCTAACCGTAGCCCTCACATTAACCCTAACCCTAGCTCCAATACTAACCCTAATCGTGTCTCTAATCCTAGCCCTCAACATAACCCTAACCCTATCTCCAATCTTAACCCTAATCGTCTCTCTAATCCTACCCCTCAACATAACCCTAACCCTAGGTACAATCCTAACACTAATCGTCTATCTAACCCTAGCCCTAAACATAACCCTAACCCTAGGTCCAATCCTAACCCGAACCGTCTCTCTAAACCTAGCCTTCAACATAACCCTAACTCTAGGTCCAATCCTGACCCTAATCGTCTACCTAAGCCTAGCCCTCAAATTAACCATAACCCTAGCTCCAATCCTAACCCTAATCATCTCTCTAATCCTAGCCCTCAACATAACCCTAACCCTAGGTCCAATCCTAAACTTAATCATCTATCTAACCCTAGCCATCAACATAACCCTAACCCTAGGTCCAATCCTAACCCTAATCCTCTACCTCACCCTAGCCCTCAACATAACCCTAACCCTAGCTCCAATCCTAACCCTAATAGTCTCTCTAACCCCAGCCCTCAACGCAACTCTAACCCTAGGTCCAATCCTAACCCGAACTGTCTCTCTAACCCTAGCCCTCAACATAACCCTAACCCTAGCTCCAATCCTAACCCTAATCGTCTACCTAACCCTAAGCTTCAACCTAACCCTAACCCAAGCTCCAATCCTAACCCTAATCATCTCTCTAACCCTAGCCCTCAATATAACCCTAACCCTAGGTCTGATCCTCTCCCTAATCGTCTATCTAACCCTATCCCTCAACATTACCCTAACCCTAGGTCTGATCCTAACCCTAATCGTCTATCTAACCCTAGCCCTCAACATAACACTAACCATAGCTCCAATCCTAACCCTAATAGTCTCTCTAACCCTACCTCAACACAACACTAACCCTAGGTCCAAACCTAACCCTAATCGTCTACCTAACCCTAGCCCTCAACATAACACTAACCCTAGGTAAAATCCTAACCCTATTTGTCTATCTACCCTAGCCCTAAACATAACCCTAACCCTAGCTCCAATCCTAACCCTAATCGTGTTTCTAATCCTAGCCCTCAACATAACCCTAACCCTAGCCCCAATCTTAAGCCTAATTGTCTCTCTAATCCTACCCCTCAACATAACCCTAACCCTAGGTACAATCCTAACATTAATCGTCTACCTAAGCTTAGCCTTCAAATTAACCCTAACCCTAGCTCCAATCGTAACCCTAATCGTCTCCCTAATCCTAGCCCTCAACATAACCCTATTCCTAGGTACAATGTTAACACTAATCGTCTATCTAACACTAGCCCTAAACATAACCCTAACCCTCGGTCCAATCCTAAACCGATCTGTCTCTATAAACATAGCCCTCAACATAACCCTAACCCTAGATCCAATCCTAACGCGAACCGTATCTCTAAACCTAGCCTTCAACATAACCCTAACCCTAGGTTGAATCCTAACCCTAATTGTGGCTCTAACCCTAGCCCTTAACATAACCCTAACCCTAGGTCTGATCATAACCCTAATCGTCTATCTAACCCTAGCCTACATCATTACCCTAACCCTAGGACCATTCCTAACCCTAATCGTCTATCTAACCCTAGCCCTCAGCATAACCCTAACCCAAGATCCAATTCTAACCCGAACCGTCTCTCTAACCCTAGCCCTCAACATAACCCTAACCCTAGGTCTGATCATAACCCGAATCATCTATCTAACCCTAGCCCTCACCATTACCCTAACCCTTGGACCAATCCTAACCCTAATCGTCCACCTAACCATAGCCCTCAACATAACCCTAACCCTAGCTCCAATCCTAACCCTAATCGTCTACCTAATCCTAGCTCTCAACATAAACCTATCCCTAGGTCCAATCCTAACTCTATTTGTCTACCTACCCTAGCCCTAAACATAACTCTAACCCTAGGTCCAATCCTAACCCTAATCGTCTTCCTAACCCTAGACCTCAAATTGACCCTAACCCTAGCTCCAATCCTAACCCTAATCGTCTACCTAACCCTAGCCCTCAAATTGACCCTAACCCTAGCTCCAATCCTAACCCTAATCGTCCCTCTAATCCTAGCCCTCAAAATAACCCTAACCCTAGCTACAATGTTAACACTAATCCTCTATCTAACCCTAACCCTAAACATAACCCTAACCCTAGGTCCAATAATAACCCTAATAGTCTGTCTAACCCTATCCCTCAACATAACCCTAACCCTAGGTCCAATCCTAAACCTAATCGTCTCTGTAACCCTAGCCGGCAACATAACCCTAACCCTAGGTCCAATCCTAACCCTAATCGTCTATCTTACCCTAGCCCTCAACATAACCCTAACCCTAGGTCCAATCCTACCCTAATCGTCTACCTAACCCTAGCCCTCAACATAACCCTAAACCTAGCTCCAAACCTAACCCTAATCGTCTACCTAACCCTAGCCCTCAACATAACCCTAACCCTAGCTCCAATCCTAACCCTAATCGTCTACCAAACCCTAGCCCTCAACATGACCCTAACCCTAAGTCCAATCCTAACACTAATGATCTATCTAACCCTAGCCCTCAACATAACCCTAACGCTAGGTCCGATCCTATCCCTAATCGTCTACCTAACCCCAGCCCTCAACATAACCCTAACCCTAGGTCCAATCCTAACCCTAATCGTCTCTCTAACCGTAGCCCTCAACATAACCCTAACCATAGCTCCAATCCTAACCCTAATCGTCTACCTAACCCTAGCATTCAACATAACCCTAACCCTAGCTCCAATCCTAACCCTAATAGTCTCTCTAATCCTAGCCCTCAACACAACCCAAACCCTAGGTCCAATCCTAACCTGAAGATTCTCTCTAACCCTAGCCCTCAACAAAACCATAACCCTAAGGCCAATCCTAACCCTAATTGTCTACCTCAACCTAGCCCTCAAGAAAACCCTAACCCTAGGTCCAATCCTAACCCTAATCGACTCTCTAACCGTACCCCTCAAAATAACCCTAACCCTAGGTCCAATCCTAACCCTAATCGCCTATCTAACCCTACCCCTAAAAATAACCCTAACGCTAGGTCCAATCATAAACCGAACCGTCTCCCTAACCTTAGGCCTCAACATAACCCTAACCCTAGGTCCAATCCTAACCTTATTCGTCCATCTAACCCAGCCCTGAACATAACCCTAACCCTAGGTCCAATACTAACCCTAATCGTCTACCTAAACCTAGCCCTCAACATAACCAGAACACTAGCTCCAATCCTAACCCTAATCGTATCTCTAACCCTAGACCTCAACATAATCCTAACCCTAGGTCCGATCGTAACACCAATCGTCTATCTAACCCTAGCCCTAAACATAACCCTAACCCTAGATCCAATAATAACCCTAATCATTTTTCGAACCCTGGCCCTAAACGTAACCCTAACCCTAGATCCAATAATAACCCTAATCATTTTTCAAACCCTAGCCCTCAACATAACCCTAACCCTAGGTCCAATCCTAAACCTATTTGTCTCTCTAAACCTAGCCCTCAACATAACCCTAACCCTCAGTCCAATCCTAACCCGAACCGTCTCTCTAACCCTAGCCCGCAACATAACACTAACGCTAGGTCCAATCCTAACCCTAGTGTTCTACCTAACCTTAGGCCTCAACACAACCCAAACCCTAGGTCCAATCCTAACCCTATTCGTCTTTCTAAACCTAGCCCACAACATAAACCTAACACTATGTCCAATCCTAACCAGAACCTTCTCTCTACCTCTAGCCCTCAACATAACCCTAACCCTAGCTCCAATCCTAACCCTAATCGTCTCTCTAACCCTAGCCGTCAACAAAACCCTCACCCTAGGTCCAATCCTAACCCCAACCATCTATCTAACCCTAGTCCTCACCATAACCGTAACCTTAGGACCATCCTAACAATAATCGTCTATCTAACCCTAGCCCTCAACATAACCCTAACCCTAGGAACAATCCTAACCCTAATCGTCTATCTAACCCTAGCCCTCAACATAACCCTAACCCTAGGTCCAATCCTAACCCTAATCGTGTATCTAACCCTAGCCCTAAACATAACCCTAACCCTATGTCCAACTCTAACCATAATCGTCTATCTAACCCTAGCCCTCAACTTAACCCTAAACCTAGCTCCAATCCTATCCCTAATCGTAAACCGAACCCTAGTCCTCAAAATAACCCTAACCCTAGCTCCAATCTTAACCGTAATCGTCTCTCTAAACCTAACCCTTAACATAACCTCAACCCTAGGTCCAATCCTAACCCTAATCGTCTCTCTAACCCTAGCCCTCAACATAACCCTAACCCTAGCTTCAATCCTACCCCTAATTGTCTCTCTAACCCTAGCCCTCAACATAACCCTAACCCTAGCTCCAATCCTAACCCTAGTAGTCTACCTAACCTTAGCCCTCAACACAACCCTAACCCTAGGTGCAATCCTAACCCTATCCGTCTCTCTAAACCTAGCCCTCAACATAACCCTAACCCTCGGTCCAATCCTAACCCTAACCTTCTCTCTAACCCTAGCCCTCAACATAACCATAACCCTAGGTCCAATCCTAACCCTAATCTTCTTTCTAACCCTAGCCCTCAACATAACCCTAACCCTAGCTTCAATCCTAACCCAAATCGTCTCTCGAACGCTAGCCCTCAACATAACCCTAACCCTAGCTCCAATCCTAACCCGAACGTTCTCTCTAACCGTAGCCCTAAACATAACCATAACCCTAGGTCCTTTCATAAACCCTAATAGTATACCTAGCCCTAGCCCTAAACATAACCCTAACCCTAGCTCCAATTCTAACCCTAACCGTCTCTCTAACCCTAGCCCTCAACATAACCCTAACCCTAGGTCCAATCCTAACATGAACTGTCTCTATAACCCTAGCCCTCAACCTAACCCTAACCCTAAGTCCAATCCTAACCCGAACCGTCTCTCTAACCCTAGCCCTCAACATAATCCTATCCCTAGGTCCAGTCCTAACCCTAATCGTGTATCTAATACTAGCCCTAAACATAACCCTAACCATAGCTCCAATCCTAACCCTAATCGTCCACCTAACACTAGCCCACAACATAACCTTAACCCAGCTCCAATCCTAACCCTAATATTCTCTCTACCCTAGCCCTCAACACAACCCTAACCCTAGGTCCAATCCTAAACCTAATCGTCTACCTAAACCTAGCCCTAAACATAACCCTAACCTTAGGTCCAATCCTAACCCTAATTGTCTATCTAACCCTAGCCCTCAACATAACCCTCACCCTAGCTCCAACCCTAACCCTAATCGTCTCTCTAACCCTAGCCCTCAACCTAACCATAACCCTAGGTCCAATCCAAACCCTAATCTTCTCTCTAACCCTAGCCCTCAACATAACCCTAACCCTAGCTTCAATCCTAACCCTAATCGTCTCTCTAACCCTAGCCCTCAACATAACCCTAACCCTAGGTCCAATCCTAACCCGAACGTTCTCTCTAACCGTAGCCCTAAACATAACCATAACCCTAGGTCGTTTCATAAACCCTAATAGTATACCTAGCCTTAGCCATAAACATAACCCTAACCCTAGCTCCAATCCTAACCCTAACCGTCTCTCTAACCCTAGCCCTCATCATAACCCTAACCCTAGGTCCAATCCTAACCCCAACTGTCTCTCTAACCCTAGCCTCAACCTAACCCTAACCCTAGGTCGAATCCTAACCCGAACCGTCTCTCTAACCCTAGCCCTCAACATAATCCTATCCCTAGGTCCAGTTCTAACCCTAATCGTGTATCTAACACTAGCCCTAAACATTCCCCTAACCCTAGCTCCAATCCTAACCCTAACCGTCTCTCTAACCCTAGCCCTCAACACAACCCTAACCCTAGGTCCAATCCTAACCCTAATCGTCTACCTAAACCTAGGCCTAAACATAACCCTAACCTTAGGTCCAATCCTAACCCTAATTGTCTATCGAACCCTAGCCCTCAACATAACCCTAACCCTAGCTCCAATCCTAACCCTAATCGTCTACCTACCCTAGCCCTCAAAATTACCCTAAACCTAGCTTAAATCCTAACCGTAATCGTCTCTCTAACCCTAGCCCTCAACATAACGCTAACCCTAGGTCCAATCCTAACCCGAACCTTCTCTCTAACCTTAGCCCTCAACCTAACCATAACCCTAGGTCCAATACAAACCCTCATCGTCTATCTAACCCTAGCCCTAAACATAACCCTAACCCTAGGTCCAATCCTAACCCTAATCGTGTATCTAACCCTAGCCCTAAACATAACCCTAACCCTATGTCCAATTCTAACCATATCGTCTATCTAACCCTAGCCCTTAACTTAACCCTAAACCTAGCTCCAATCCTATCCCTAATCGTCAACCGAACCCTAGCCCTCAAAATAACCATAACCCTAACTCCAATCCTAACCCTAATCGTCTCTCTAACCCTAACCCTCAACATAACCTCAACCCTAGGTCCAATCCTAACCCTAATCGTCTCTCTAACCCTAGCCCTCAACATAACCCTAACCCTAGCTCCAATCCTTACCCTAGTCGTCTACCTAACCTTAGCCCTCAACACAACCATAACCCTAGGTGCAATCCTAACCCTAACCTTCTCTCTAACCGTAGCCCTAAACATAACCATAACCCTAGGCCCATTCATAAGCCCTAATTGTCTACCTAGCCCTTGCCCTCAACATAACCCTAAGCCTAGCTCCAATCCTAACCCTAACCGTCTCTCTAACCCTAGTCCTCAATATAACCCTAACCCTAGGTCCAATCCTAACCCGAACTGTCTCTCTAACCCTAGCCCTCAACCTAACCCTAACCCTAGGTCCAATCCTAACCCTAATCTTCTCCCTAACCCTAGCCCTCAACATAACCCTAACCCTAGCTCCAATCCTAACCCGAACGTTCTCTCTAACCGTAGCCCTAAACATAACCATAACCCTAGGTCCTTTCATAAACCCTAATAGTATACCTAGCCTTAGCCATAAACATAACCTCAACCCTAGGTCCAATCCTCACCGTAATCGTCTCTCTAACCCTAGCCCTCAACATAACCCTAACCCTAGCTTCAATCCTACCCCTAATTGTCTCTCTAACCCTAGCCCTCAACATAACCCTAACCCTACCTCCAATCTAACCCTAGTCGTCTACCTAACCTTAGCCCTCAACACAACCCTAACCCTAGGTGCAATCCTAACCCTATCCGTCTCTCTAAACCTAGCCCTCAACATAACCCCAACCCTCCGTCCAATCCTAACCCTAACCTTCTCTCTAACCCTAGCCCTAAACATAACCATAACCCTAGGTCCATTCATAAACCCTAATTGTCTACCTAGCCCTTGCCCTCAACATAACCCTAACCGTACCTCCAATCCTAACCCTAACCATCTCTCTAACCCTAGCCCTCAATATAACCCTAACCCTAGGTCCAATCCTAACCTGAACTGTCTCTCTAACCCTAGTCCTCAATATAACCCTAACCCTAGGTCCAATCCTAACCCGAACTGTCTCTCTAACCCTAGCCCACAACCTATCCCTAACCCTAGGTCCAATCCTAACCCTAATCGTCTCTCTAACCCTAGCCCTCAACATAACCGTAACCCTAGGTCCAATCCTAACCCTAATCTTCTCTCTAACCCTAGCCCTCAACATAACCCTAACCCTAGCTTCAATCCTAACCCTAATCGTCTCTCGAACCCTAGCCCTCAACATAACCCTAACCCTAGCTCCAATCCTAACCCGAACGTTCTCTCTAACCGTAGCCCTAAACATAACCATAACCCTAGGTCCTTTCATAAACCCTAATAGTATACCTAGCCCGAGCCCTCAACATAACCCTAACCCTACCTCCAATTCTAACCCTAACCGTCTCTCTAACCCTAGCCCTCAACATAACCCTAACCCTAGGTCCAATCCTAACATGAACTGTCTCTCTAACCCTAGCCCTCAACCTAACCCTAACCCTAGGTCCAATCCTAACCCGAACCGTCTCTCTAACCCTAGCCCTCAACATAATCCTATCCCTAGGTCCAGTCCTAACCCTAATCGTGTATCTAATACTAGCCCTAAACATAACCCTAACCATAGCTCCAATCCTAACCCTAATCGTCCACCTAACACTAGCCCTCAACATAACCTTAACCCAGCTCCAATCCTAACCCTAATATTCTCTCTACCCTAGCCCTCAACACAACCCTAACCCTAGGTCCAATCCTAACCCTAATCGTCTACCTAAACCTAGCCCTAAACATACCCCTAACCTTAGGTCCAATCCTAACCCTAATTGTCTATCTAACCCTAGCCCTCAACATAACCCTCACCCTAGCTCCAACCCTAACCCTAATCGTCTCTCTAACCCTAGCCCTCAACCTAACCATAACCCTAGGTCCAATCCTAACCCTAATCTTCTCTCTAACCCTAGCCCTCAACATAACCCTAACCCTAGCTTCAATCCTAACCCTAATCGTCTCTCTAACCCTAGCCCTCAACATAACCCTAACCCTAGCTCCAATCCTAACCCTAGTCGTCTACCTAACCTTAGCCCTCAACACAACCATAACCCTAGGTGCAATCCTAACCCTAACCTTCTCTCTAACCGTAGCCCTAAACATAACCATAACCCTAGGCCCATTCATAAACCCTAATTGTCTACCTAGCCCTTGCCCTCAACATAACCCTAACCATAGCTCCAATCCTAACCCGAACCATCTCTCTAACCCTAGCCCTCAACCTCACCATAACCCTAGGTCCAATCCTAACCTTCATCGTCTATCTAACCCTAGCCCTAAACCAAACCCTAACCCTAGGTCGAATCCTAACCCAAACCGTCTCTCTAACCCTAGCCCTCAAAATAATCCTATCCCTAGGTCCAGTCCTAACCCTAATCGTGTATCTAACACTAGCCCTAAACATTCCCCTAAACCTAGCTCCAATCCTATCCCTAATCGTCAACCGAACCCTAGCCCTCAAAATAACCCTAACCCTAGCTCCAATCTTAACCCTAATCGTCTCTCTAACCCTAACCCTCAACATAAACTCAACCCTAGGTCCAATCCTAACCCTAATCGTCTCTCTAACCCTAGCCCTCAACATAACCCTAACCCTAGCTTCAATCCTAACCCTAATTGTCTCTCTAACCCTAGCCCTCAACATAACCCTAACCCTAGCTCCAATCCTAACCCTAGTCGTCTACCTAACCTTAGCCCTCAACACAACCCTAACCCTAGGTGCAATCCTAACGCTATAAGTCTCTCTAAACCTAGCCCTCAACATAACCCTAACGCTCCGTCCAATCCTAACCCTAACCTTCTCTCTAACCCTTGCCCTAAACATAACCATAACCCTAGGTCCATTCATAAACCGTCATTGTCTACCTAGCCCTTGCCCTCAACATAACCCTAACCGTAGCTCCAATCCTAACCCTAACCATCTCTCTAACCCTAGCACTCAATATAACCCTAACCCTAGGTCCAATCCTAACCCGAACTGTCTCTCTAACCCTAGCCCTTAACCTAACCCTAACCCTAGGTCCAATCCTAACCCTAATCGTCTCTCTAACCCTAGCCCTCAACATAACCCTAACCCTAGGTCCAATCCTAACCCTAATCTTCTCTCTAACCCTAGCCCTCAACATAACCCTAACCCTAGCTTCAATCCTAACACTAATCGTCTCTCTAACCCTAGGCCTCAACATAACCCTAACCCTAGCTCCAATCCTAACCCGAACCTTTTCTCTAACCTTAGCCCTAAACATAACCATAACCCTAGGTCCAATCCTAACATGAACTGTCTCTCTAAACCTAGCCCTCAACCTAACCCTAACCCTAAGTCCAATCCTAACCCGAACCATCTCTCTAACCCTAGCCCTCAACATAATCCTATCCCTAGGTCCAGTCCTAACCCTAATCGTGTATCTAACACTAGCCCTAAACATAACCCTAACCATAGCTCCAATCCTAACCCTAATCGTCCACCTAACACTAGCCCTCAACATAACCTTAACCCAGCTCCAATCCTAACCCTAATATTCTCTCTACCCTAGCTCTCAACACAACCCTAACCCTAGGTCCAATCCTAACCCTAATCGTCTACCTAAACCTAGCCCTAAACATAACCCTAACCTTAGGTCCAATCCTAACCCTAATTGTCTATCTAACCCTAGCCCTCAACATAACCCTAACCCTAGCTCCAATCCTAACCCTAATCGTCTACCTACCCTAGCCCTCAACATTACCCTAAACCTAGCTTAAATCCTAACCGTAATCGTCTCTCTAACCCTAGCCCTCAACATAACCCTAACCCTAGGTCCAATCCTAACCCGAACCTTCTCTCTAACCCTAGCCCTCAACCTAACCATAACCCTAGGTCCAATACAAACCCTCATCGTCTATCTAACCCTAGCCCTAAACATAACCCTAACCCTATGTCCAATTCTAACCATAATCGTCTATCTAACCCTAGCCCTTAACTTAACCCTAAACCTAGCTCCAATCCTATCTTAAAACGTCAACCGAAACCTAGCCCTCAAAATAACCATAACCCTAACTCCAATCCTAACCCTAATCGTCTCTCTAACCCTAACCCTCAACATAACCTCAACCCTACGTCCAATCCTAACCCTAGTCGTCTAACTAACCTTAGCCCTCAACACAACCATAACCCTAGGTGCAATCCTAACCCTAACCTTCTCTCTAACCGTAGCCCTAAACATAACCATAACCCTAGGTCCATTCATAAACCCTAATTGTCTACCTAGCCCTTGCCCTCAACATAACCCTAAGCCTAGCTCCAATCCTAACCCTAACCGTCTCTCTAACCCTAGTCCTCAATATAACCCTAACCCTAGGTCCAATCCTAACCCGAACTGTCTCTCTAACCCTAGCCCTCAACCTAACACTAACCCTAGGTCCAATCCTAACCCTAATCGTCTCTCTAACCCTAGCCCTCAACCTAACCCTAACCCTAGGTCCAATCCTAACCCTAATCTTCTCTCTAACCCTAGCCCTCAACATAACCATAACCCTAGCTTCAATCCTAACCCTAATCGTCTCTCTAACCCTAGCCCTCAACATAACCCTAACCCTAGCTCCAATCCTAACCCGAACGTTCTCTCTAACTGTAGCCCTAAACATAACCATAACCCTAGGTCCTTTCATAAACCCTAATAGTTTACCTAGCCTTAGCCATAAACATAACCCTAACCCTAGCTCCAATCCTAACCCTAACCGTCTCTCTAACCCTAGCCCTCAACATAACCCTAACCCTAGGTCCAATCCTAACCCCAACTGTCTCTCTAACCCTAGCCCTCAACCTAACCCTAACCCTAGGTCGAATCCTAACCCAAACCGTCTCTCTAACCCTAGCCCTCAACATAATCCTATCCCTAGGTCCAGTCCTAACTCTAATCGTGTATCTAACACTAGCCCTAAACATACCCCTAACCCTAGCTCTAATCCTAACCCTAATAGTCTCTCTACCCTAGCCCTCAACACAACCCTAACCCTAGGTCCAATCCTAACCCTAATCGTCTACCTAAACCTAGCCCTAAACATAACCCTAACCTTAGGTCCAATCTTAACCTTCATGGTCTATCTAACCCTAGCCCTAAACATAACCCTAACCCTAGGTCAAATCCTAACCCGAACCGTCTCTCTAACGCTAGCCCTCAACATATCCCTAACCCGAGGTCAAATCGTAACCCGAACTGTCTCTCGAACCCTAACCCTCAACATAACCCTAACACTAGGTCCAATTCTAACCCGAACCGTCTCTCTAACCCTAGCCCACAACATAACCCTAACCCTAGGTCCAATCCTAACCCTAATCGTGTATCTAACCCTAGCCCTAAACATAACCCTAACCCTATGTCCAATTCTAACCATAATCGTCTATCTAACCCTAGCCCTCAACTTAACCCTAAACCTAGCTCCAATCCTATCCCTAATCGTCAACCGAACCCTAGCCTTCAAAATAACTCTAACCCTAGCTCCAATCTTAACCCTAATCGTCTCTCTAACCCTAACCCTTAACATAACCTCAACCCTAGGTCCAATCCTAACCCTAATCGTCTCTCTAACCCTAGCCCTCAGCATAACCCTAACCCTAGCTTCAATCCTACCCCTAATTGTCTCTCTAACCTTAGCCCTCAACATAACCCTAACCCTAGCATAAATCCTAACCGTAATCGTCTCTCTAACCCTAGCCCTCAACATAACCCTAACCCTAGCTCCAATCCTAACCGTAGTCGTCTACCTAACCTTAGCCCTCAACACAACCCTAACCCTAGGTGCAATCCTAACGCTATTCGTCTCTCTAAACCTAGCCCTCAACATAACCCTAACGCTCCGTCCAATCCTAACCCTAACCTTCTCTCTAACCCTTGCCCTAAACATAACCATAACCCTAGGTCCATTAATGAACCGTCATTGTCTACCTAGCCCTTGCCCTCAACATAACCGTAACCGTAGCTCCAATCCTAACCCTAACCATCTCTCTAACCCTAGTCCTCAATATAACCCTAACCCTAGGTCCAATCCTAACCTGAACTGTCTCCCTAACCCTAGTCCTCAATATAACCCTAACCCTAGGTCCAATCCTAACCCGAACTGTCTCTCTAACCCTAGCCCTGAACCTAACCCTAACCCTAGGTCCAATCCTAACCCTAATCGTCTCTCTAACCCTAGCCCTCAACATAACCCTAACCCTAGCTTCAATCCTAACCTTAATCGTCTCTTGAACCCTAGCCCTCAACATAACCCTAACCCTAGCTCCAATCCTAACCCGAATGTTCTCTCTAACCGTAGCCCTAAACATAACCATAACCCTAGGTCCTTTCATAAACCCTAATAGTAAACCTAGCCCTAGCCCTAAACATAACCCTAACCCTAGCTCCAATTCTAACCCTAACCGTCTCTCTAACCCTAGCCCTCAACATAACCCTAACCCTAGGTCCAATCCTAACATGAACTGTCTCTCTAAACCTAGCCCTCAACCTAACCCTAACCCTAGGTCCAATCCTAACCCGAACCGTCTCTCTAACCCTAGCCCTCAACATAATCCTATCCCCTAGGTCCAGTCCTAACCCTAATCGTGTATCTAACACTAGCCCTAAACATAACCCTAACCCTAGCTCCAATCCTACCCTAATCGTCTCTCTAACCCTAGCCCTCAACATAACACTAACACTTGCTCCAATCCTATCCCTAATCGTCAACCGAAACCTAGCCCTCAAAATAATCCTAAACATAGCTCCAATCCTAACCCTAATCGTCTCTCTAACCCTAAACCTCAACATAACCGTAACCCTAGGTCCAATCCTAACACTAATCGTCTCTCTAACTCTAGCCCTCAAGATAACCCTAACCCTAGCTTCAATCCTACCCTAATCGTCTCTCTAACCCTAGCCCTCAACATAACCCTAACCCTAGGTCCAGTCCTAACCCGAACCTTCTCTTTAATCTTAGCCCTAAACATAACCATAACCCTAGGTCCTTTCATAAACCCTAATAGTATACCTAGCCCTAGCCCTCAACATAACCCTAACCCTAGCTCCAATCCTAACCCTAACCGTCTCTCTAACCCAAGCCCTCAACATAACCCTAACCCTAGGTCCAATCCTAACCCGTACTGTCTCTCTAACCCTAGCCCTCAACCTAACCCTAACCCTAGGTCCAATCCTAACCCGAACCGTCTCTCTAACGCTACCCCTCAACATAATCCTATCTCTAGGTCCTATCCTAACCCTAATCGTGTATCTAACCCTAGCCCTCAACATAACCTTAACCCTAGCTCCAATCCTAACCCTAATAGTCTGTCTACCCTAGCCCTCAACACAACCCTAACCCTAGGTCCAATCCTAACCCTAATCGTATACCTAAACCTAGCCCTAAACATAACCCTAACCTTAGGTCCAATCCTAACCCTAATTGTCTATCTAACCCCAGCCCTCAACATAACTCTAACCCTAGTTCCAATCCTAACCCTAATCGTCTACCTAACCCTAGCCCTCAACATAACCCTAACCCAGCTTAAATCCTAACCGTAATCATCTCTCTAACCCTAGCCCTCAACATAACCCTAACCCTAGCTCCAATCCAAACCCGAACCATCTCTCTAACCCTAGCCCTCAACCTAACCATAACCCTAGGTCCAATCCTAACCTTCATCGTTGATCTAACCCTAGCCCTAAACATAACCCTAACCCTAGGTCAAATCCTAACCCGAACCGTCTCTCTAACACTAGCCCTCAACATATCCCTAACCCGAGGTCAAATCCTAACCCAAACCGTCTCTCTAACCCTAGCCCTCAACATAACCCTAACCCTAGGTCCAATTCTAACCCAAACCGTCTCTCTAACCCTAGCCCACTACATAACCCTAACCCTAGTTCCAATCCTAACCCTAATCGTGTATCTAACCCTAGCCCTAAACATAACCCTAACCCTATGTCCAATTCTAACCATAATCGTCTATCTAACCCTAGCCCTTAACTTAACCCTAAACCTAGCTCCAATCCTATCCCTAAACGTCAACCGAACCCTAGCCCTCAAAATAACCATAACCCTAACTCCAATCCTAACCCTAATCGTCTCTCTAAACCTAACCCTCAACATAACCTCAACCCTAGGTCCAATCCTAACCCTAATCGTCTCTCTAACCCTAGCGCTCAACATAACCCTAACCCTAGCTTCAATCCTAACCCTAATTGTCTCTCTAACCCTAGCCCTCAACATAACCCTAACCCTAGCTCCAATCCTAACCTTAGTCGTCTACCTAACCTTAGCCCTCAACACAACCATAACCCTAGGTGCAATCCTAACCCTAACCTTCTCTCTAACCGTAGCCCTAAACATAACCATAACCCTAGGTCCATTCATAAACCCTAATTGTCTACCTAGCCCTTGCCCTCAACATAACCCTAACCCTGCTCCAAACCTAAACCTAACCGTCTCTCTACAACTAGTCCTCAATATATCCCTAACCCTAGGTCCAATCCTAACCCGAACTGTCTCTCTAACCCTAGCCCTCAACCTAACCCTAACCCTAGGTCCAATCCTAACCCTAATCGTCTCTCTAACCCTAGCCCTCAACATAACCCTAACCCTAGCTTCAATCCTAACCCTAATCGTCTCTCTAACCCTAGCCCTCAACATAACCCTAACCCTAGCTCCAATCCTAACCCGAACGTTCTTTCTAACTGTAGCCCTAAACATAACCATAACCCTAGGTCCTTTCATAAACCCTAATAGTATACCTAGCCTTAGCCATAAACATAACCCTAACCCTAGCTCCAATCCTAACCCTAACCGTCTCTCTAACCCTAGCCCTCAACATAACCCTAACCATAGGTCCAATCCTAACCCCAACTGTCTCTCTAACCCTAGCCCTCAACCTAACCCTAACCCTAGGTCCAATCCTAACACCAACCGTCTCTCTAAGCCTAGCCCTCAACATAATCCTATCCCTAGGTCCAGTCCTTACCCTAATCGTGTATCTAACACTAGCCCTAAACATACCCCTAACCCTAGCTCCAATCCTAACCCTAATAGTCTCTCTACCCTAGCCCTCAACAAAACCCTAACCCTAGGTCCAATCCTAACCATAATTGTCTACCTAACCCTAGCCCTCAACATAACCCTAACCCTAGCTTAAATCCTAACCGTAATCGTCTCTCTATCCCTAGCCCTCAACATAACCCTAACCATAGCTCCAATCCTAACCCGAACCATCTCTCTAAGCCTAGCCCTCAACCTAACCCTAACCCTAGGTCCAATCCTAACCCTAATCGTCTCTCTAACCCTAACCCTCAACATAACCCTAACCCTAGGTCCAATCCTAACCCTAATCTTCTCTCTAACCCTAGCCCTCAACATAACCCTAACCCTAGCTTCAATCCTAACCCTAATCGTCTCTCTAACCCTAGGCCTCAACATAACCCTAACCCTAGCTCCAATCCTAACCCGAACCTTTTCTCTAACCTTAGCCCTAAACATAACCATAACCCTAGGTCCTTTCATAAACCCTAATAGTATACCTAGCCCTAGCCCTAAACATAACCCTAACCCTAGGTCCAATCCTAACATGAACTGTCTCTCTAAACCTAGCCCTCAACCTAACCCTAACCCTAAGTCCAATCCTAACCCGAACCATCTCTCTAACCCTAGCCCTCAACATAATCCTATCCCTAGGTCCAGTCCTAACCCTAATCGTGTATCTAACACTAGCCCTAAATATAACCCTAACCATAGCTCCAATCCTAACCCTAATCGTCCACCTAACACTAGCCCTCAACATAACCTTAACCCAGCTCCAATCCTAACCCTAATATTCTCTCTACCCTAGCTCTCAACACAACCCTAACCCTAGGTCCAATCCTAACCCTAATCGTCTACCTAAACCTAGCCCTAAACATAACCCTAACCTTAGGTCCAATCCTAACCCTAATTGTCTATCTAACCCTAGCCCTCAACATAACCCTAACCCTAGCTCCAATCCTAACCCTAATCGTCTACCTACCCTAGCCCTCAACATTACCCTAAACCTAGCTTAAATCCTAACCGTAATCGTCTCTCTAACCCTAGCCCTCAACATAACCCTAACCCTAGGTCCAATCCTAACCCGAACCTTCTCTCTAACCCTAGCCCTCAACCTAACCATAACCCTAGGTCCAATACAAACCCTCATCGTCTATCTAACCCTAGCCCTAAACATAACCCTAACCCTAGGTCCAATCCTAACCCTAATCGTGTATCTAACCCTAGCCCTAAACATAACCCTAACCCTATGTCCAATTCTAACCATAATCGTCTATCTAACCCTAGCCCTTAACTTAACCCTAAACCTAGCTCCAATCCTATCTTTAAACGTCAACCGAACCCTAGCCCTCAAAATAACCATAACCCTAACTCCAATCCTAACCCTAATCGTCTCTCTAACCCTAACCCTCAACATAACCTCAACCCTACGTCCAATCCTAACCCTAGTCGTCTACCTAACCTTAGCCCTCAACACAACCATAGCCCTAGGTGCAATCCTAACCCTAACCTTCTCTCTAACCGTAGCCCTAAACATAACCATAACCCTAGGTCCATTCATAAACCCTAATTGTCTACCTAGCCCTTGCCCTCAACATAACCCTAAGCCTAGCTCCAATCCTAACCCTAACCGTCTCTCTAACCCTAGTCCTCAATATAACCCTAACCCTAGGTCCAATCCTAACCCGAACTGTCTCTCTAACCCTAGCCCTCAACCTAACTCTAACCCTAGGTCCAATCCTAACCCTAATCGTCTCTCTAACCCTAGCCCTCAACCTAACCCTAACCCTAGGTCCAATCCTAACCCTAATCTTCTCTCTAACCCTAGCCCTAAACATAACCCTAACCCTAGCTTCAATCCTAACCCTAATCGTCTCTCTAACCCTAGCCCTCAACATAACCCTAACCCTAGCTCCAATCCTAACCCGAACGTTCTCTCTAACCGTAGCCCTAAACATAACCATAACCCTAGGTCCTTTCATAAACCCTAATAGTATACCTAGCCTTAGCCATAAACATAACCCTAACCCTAGCTCCAATCCTAACCCTAACCGTCTCTCTAACCCTAGCCCTCAACATAACCCTAACCCTAGGTCCAATCCTAACCCCAACTGTCTCTCTAACCCTAGCCCTCAACCTAACCCTAACCCTAGGTCGAATCCTAACCCGAACCGTCTCTCTAACCCTAGCCCTCAACATAATCCTATCCCTAGGTCCAGTCCTAACCCTAATCGTGTATCTAACACTAGCCCTAAACATACCCCTAACCCTAGCTCCAATCCTAACCCTAATAGTCTCTCTACCCTAGCCCTCAACACAACCCTAACCCTAGGTCCAATCCTAACCCTAATCGTCTACCTAAACCTAGCCCTAAACATAACCCTAACCTTAGGTCCAATCCTAACCTTCATCGTCTATCTAACCCTAGCCCTAAACATAACCCTAACCCTAGGTCAAATCCTAACCCGAACCGTCTCTCTAACGCTAGCCCTCAACATATCCCTAACCCGAGGTCAAATCGTAACCCGAACTGTCTCTCGAACCCTAACCCTCAACATAACCCTAACACTAGGTCCAATTCTAACCCGAACCGTCTCTCTAACCCTAGCCCACAACATAACCCTAACCCTAGGTCCAATCCTAACCCTAATCGTGTATCTAACCCTAGCCCTAAACATAACCCTAACCCTATGTCCAATTCTAACCATAATCGTCTATCTAACCCTAGCCCTCAACTTAACCCTAAACCTAGCTCCAATCCTATCCCTAATCGTCAACCGAACCCTAGCCTTCAAAATAACCCTAACCCTAGCTCCAATCTTAACCCTAATCGTCTCTCTAACCCTAACCCTTAACATAACCTCAACCCTAGGTCCAATCCTAACCCTAATTGTCTCTCTAACGCTAGCCCTCAACATAACCCTAACCCTAGCTCCAATCCTAACCCTAGTCGTCTACCTAACCTTAGCCCTCAACACAACCCTAACCCTAGGTGCAATCCTAACCCTATCCGTCTCTCTAAACCTAGCCCTCAACATAACCCTAACCCTCCGTACAATCCTAACCCTAACCTTCTCTCTAACCCTAGCCCTAAACATAACCATAACCCTAGGTCCATTCATAAACCCTAATTGTCTACCTAGCCCTTGCCCTCAACATAACCCTAACCGTAGCTCCAATCCTAACCCTAACCATCTCTCTAACCCTAGCCCTCAATATAACCCTAACCCTAGGTCCAATCCTAACCTGAACTGTCTCTCTAACCCTAGTCCTCAATATAACCCTAACCCTAGGTCCAATCCTAACCCTCTAACCCTAGCCCTCAACCTAACCCTAACCCTAGGTCCAATCCTAACCCTTATCGTCTCTCTAACCCTAGCCCTCAACATAACCGTAACCCTAGTCCAATCCTAACCCTAATCTTCTCTCTAACCCTAGCCCTCAACATAACCCTAACCCTAGCTTCAATCCTAACCCTAATCGTCTCTCTAACCCTAGCCCTCAACATAACCCTAACCCTAGCTCCAATCCTAACCCGAACGTTCTCTCTAACCGTAACCCTAAACATAAACATAACCCTAGGTCCTTTCATAAACCCTAATAGTATACCTAGCCTTAGCCATTAACATAACCCTAACCCTAGCTCCAATCCTAACCGTAACCGTCTCTCTAACCCTAGCCCTCAACATAACCCTAACCCTAGGTCCAATCCTAACCCCAACTGTCTCTCTAACCCTAGCCCTCAACCTAACCCAAACCCTAGGCCGAATCCTAACCCGAACCGTCTCTCTAACCCTAGCCCTCAACATAATCCTATCCCTAGGTCCAGTCCTAACCCTAATCGTGTATCTAACACTAGCCCTAAACATACCACTAACCCTAGCTCCAATCCTAACCCTAATAGTCTCTCTACCCTAGCCCTCAACACATCCCTAACCCTAGGCCCAATCCTAACCCTAATCGTATACCTAAACCTAGCCCTAAACATAACCCTAACCTTAGGTCCAATCCTAACCCTAATTGTCTACCTAACCCTAGCCCTCAACATAACCCTAACCCTACCTTAAATCCTAACTGTAATCGTCTCTCTAACCCTAGCCCTCAACATAACCCTAACCATAGCTCCAATCCTAACCCGAACCATCTCTCTAACCCTAGCCCTCAACCTAACCATAACCCTAGGTCCAATCCTAACTTTCATCGTCTATCTAACCCTAGCCCTAAAAATAACCCTAACCGTAGGTCAAATCCTAACCCGAACCGTCTCTCTAACGCTAGCCCTCAACATATACCTAACCCGAGGTCAAATCGTAATCCGAACCGTCTCTCGAACCCTAACCCTCAACATAACCCTAACACTAGGTCCAATTCTAACCCGAACCGTCTCTCTAACCCTAGCCCACAACATATCCCTAACCCTAGGTCCAATCCTAACCCTAATCGTGTATCTAACCCTAGCCCTAAACATAACCCTAACCCTATGTCCAACTCTAACCATAATCGTCTAACCCTAGCCCTCAACTTAACCCTAAACCTAGCTCCAATCCTATCCTTAATCGTCAACCGAACCCTAGCCCTCAAAATAACCCTAACCCTAGCTCCAATCTTAACCGTAATCGTCTTTCTAACCCTAACCCTTAACATAACCTCAACCCTAGGTCCAATCCTAACCCTAATTGTCTACCTAACCCTAGCCCTCAACATAACCCTAACCCTAGCTTAAATCCTAACCGTAATCGTCTCTCTAACCCTAGCTCTCAACATAACCCTAACCATAGCTCCAATCCTAACCCGAACCATCTCTCTAAGCCTAGCCCTCAACCTAACCATAACCCTAGGTCCAATCCTAACCTTCATCGTCTATCTAACCCTAGCCCTAAACATAACCCTAACCCTAAGTCAAATCCTAACCCGAACCGTCTCTGTAACGCTAGCCCTCAACATATCCCTAACCCGAGGTCAAATCGTAACCCGAACCGTCTCTCGAACCCTAACCCTCAACATAACCCTAACACTAGGTCCAATTCTAACCCGAACCGTCTCTCTAACACTAGCCCACACCATAACCCTAACCCTAGGTCCAATCCTAACCCTAATAGTTGTATCTAACCCTAGCCCTAAACATAACCCTAACCCTATGTCCAATTCTAACCATAATCGTCTATCTAACCCTAGCCCTCAACTTAACCCTAAACCTAGCTCCAATCCTATCCCTAATCGTCAACCGAACCCTAGCCCTCAAAATAACCCTAACCCTAGCTCCAATCCTAATCCTAACCATCTGTCTAACCCTGGCCCTCAATATAACCCTAACCCTAGGTCCAATCATAACCCGAGCTGTCTCTCTAGCCCTAGCCCTAATCCTAATCCTAACCCTAGGTCCAATCCTAACCCTAATCGTCTCTCAAACCCTAGCCCTCAACATAACCCTAACCCTAGGTCCAATCATAACCCGAACTGTCTCTCTAGCCCTAGCCCTCAACCTAACCCTAACCCTAGGTCCAATCCTAACCCTAATTGTCTCTCTAACCCTAGCCCTCAACATAACCCTAACCCTAGGTCCAATCCTAACCCTAATCGTCTCTCTAACCCTAGCCGTCAACATAACCCTAACCCCAGCTTCAATCCTAACCCTAATCGTCTCTCTAACACTAGCCCTCAACATAACGCTAACCCTAGCTCCAATCCCAACCCGAACCTTTTCTCTAACCTTAGCCCTAAACATAACCATAACCCTAGGTCCTTTCATAAACCCTAATAGTATACCTAGCCCTAGCCCTAAACATAACCCTAACCCTAGCTCCAATTCTAACCCTAACCGTCTCTCTAACCCTAGCCCTCAACATAACCCTAACCCTAGGTCCAATCCTAACATGAACTGTCTCTCTAACCCTAGCCCTCAAACTAACCCTAACCCTAGGTCCATTCCTAACCCGAACCGTCTCTCTATCCCTAGCCCTCAACATAACCCTATCCCCTAGGTCCAGTCCTTACCCTAATCGTGTATCTAACCCTAGCCCTCAACATAACCCTAACCCTAGCTCCAATCCTAACCCTAATCGTCTACCTACCCTAGCCCTCAACATTACCCTAACCCTAGCTTAAATCCTAACCGTAATCGTCTCTCTAACCCTAGCCCTCAACATAACCCTAACCCTAGGTCCAATCCTAACCCGAATCTTCTCTCTAACCCTAGCCCTCAACCTAACCATAACCCTAGGTCCAATCGAAACCCTCATCGTCTATCTAATCCTAGCCCTAAACATAACCCTAACCCTAGGTCAAATCCTTACCCGAACCGTGTCTCTAACCCTAGCCCTCAACCTAACACTAACACTTGCTCCAATCCTATCCCTAATCGTCAACCGAACCCTAGCCCTCAAAATAATCCTAAACCTAGCTTCAATCCTAAACCTAATCGTCTCTCTAACCCTAAACCTCAACATAACCGTAACCCTAGGTCCAATCCTAACACTAATCGTCTCTCTAACCCTAGCCCTCAACATAACCCTAACCTTAGTTTCAATCCTACCCTAATCGTCTCTAACCTTAGCCCTCAACATAACCCTAACCCTAGGTCCAGTCCTAACCCGAACCTTTTCTCTAATCTTAGCCCTAAACATAACCATAACCCTAGGTCCTTTCATAAACCCTAATAGTATACCTAGCCCTAGCCCTCAACATAACCCTAACCCTAGCTCCAATCCTAACCCTAACCGTCTCTCTAACCCTAGCCCTCAACATAACCCTAACCCTAGGTCAAATCCTAACCCGTACTGTATCTCTAACCCTAGCCCTCAACCTAACCCTAACCCTAGGTCCAATCCTAACCCGAACCGTCTCTCTAACGCTACCCCTCAACATAATCCTATCCCTAGGTCCTATCCTAACCCTAATGGTGTATCTAACCCTAGCCCTCAACATAACCTTAACCCTAGCTCCAATCCTAACCCTAATAGTCTGTCTACCCTAGCCCTGAACACAACCCTAACCCTAGGTCCAATCCTAACCCAAATCGTCTACCTAAACCTAGCCCTAAACATAACCCTAACCTTAGGTCCAATCCTAACCCTAATTGTCTATCTAACCCTAGCCCTCAACATAACCCTAACCCTAGCTCCAATCCTAACCCTAATCGTCTACCTAACCCTAGCCCTCAACATAACCCTAACCCTAGCTCCAATCCTAACCCGAACCATCTCTCTAACCTAGCCCTCATCCTAACCATAACCCTAGGGCCAATCCTAACCTTCAACGTCTATCTAACCCTAGCCCTAAACATAACCCTAACCCTAGGTCAAATCCTAACGCGAACCGTCTCTCTAACACTAGCCCTCAACATATCCCTAACCCGAGGTCAAATCCTAACCCGAACCGTCTCTCTAACCCTAGCCCTCAACATAACCCTAACCCTAGGTCCAATTCTAACCCAAACCGTCTCTCTAACCCTACCCCACAACATAACCCTAACCCTAGGTCCAATCCAAACCCTAATCGTGTATCTAACCCTATCCCTAAACATAACCCTACCCCTATGTACAATTCTAACAATAATCGTCTATCTAAACCTAGTCCTTAATTTAACCCTAAACCTAGCTCCAATCCTATCCCTAAACGTCAACCGAACCTAGCCCTCAAAATAACCATAACCCTAACTCCAATCCTAACCCTAGTCGTCTCTCTAACCCTAGCCCTCAACATAACCCTAACCCTAGCTCCAATCCTAACCCTAGTCGTCTACCTAACCCTAGCCCTCAACACAACCATAACCCTAGGTGCAATCCTAACCCTAACCTTCTCTCTAACCGTAGCCCTAAACATAACCATAACCCTAGGTCCATTCATAAACCCTAATTGTCTACCTAGCCCTTGCCCTCAACATAACCCTAACCCTAGCTCCAATCCTAACCCTAACCGTCTCTCTAACCCTAGTCCTCAACATAACCCTAACCCTAGCTCCAATCCTAACCCGAACGTTCTCTCTAACCGTAGCCCTAAACATAACCATAACCCTAGGTCCTTTCATAAACCCTAATAGTATACCTAGCCTTAGCCATAAACATAACCCTAACCCTAGCTCCAATCCTAACCCTAACCGTCTCTCTAACCCTAGCCCTCAACATAACCCTAACCCTAGGTCCAATCCTAACCCCAACTGTCTCTCTAACCCTAGCCCTCAACCTAACCCTAACCCTAGGTCCAATCCTAACACCAACCGTCTCTCTAACCCTAGACCTCAACATAATCCTATCCCTAGGTCCAGTCCTAACCCTAATCGTGTATCTAACACTAGCCCTAAACATACCCCTAACCCTAGCTCCAATCCTAACCCTAATAGTCTCTCTACCGTAGCCCTCAACACAACCCTAACCCTAGGTCCAATCCTAACCCTAATCGTCTACCTAAACCTAGCCCTAAACATAACCCTAACCTTAGGTCCAATCCTAACCCTAATTGTCTACCTAACCCTAGCCCTCAACATAACCCTAACCCTAGGTCCTTTCCTAACCCGAACCATCTCTCTAACCCTAGCCCTCAACCTAACCATAACCCTAGGTCCAATCCTAACCCTCATCGTCTATCTAACCCTAGCCCTAAACATAACCCTAACCCTAGGTCAAATCCTAACCCGAACCGTCTCTCTAACCCTAGCCCTCAACATATCCCTAACCCGAGGTCAAATCCTAACCCGAACCGTCTCTCTAACCCTAGCCCTCAACATAACCCTAACCCTAGGTCCAATTCTAGCCCGAACCGTCTCTCTAACCCTAGCGCACAACATAACCCTAAACCTAGGTCCAATCCTAACCATAATCGTCTATCTAACCCTAGCCCTCAACATAACCCTAAACCTAGCTCCAATCCTATCCCTAATTGTCAACCGAACCCTAGCCCTCAAAATAACCCTAACCCTAGCGCCAATCCTAACCCTAGTCGTCTACCTAACCTTAGCCCTCAACACAACCCTAACCCTAGGTGAAATCCTAACCCTATTCGTCTCTCTAAACCTAGCCCTCAACATAACCCTAAACCTCGGTCCAATCCTAAACCTAACCTTCTCTCTAACCCTAGCCCTAAACATAACCATAACCCTAGGTCCATTCATAAACCCTAATTGTCTACCTAGCCCTTGCCCTCAACATAACCCTAACCCTAGCTCCAATCCTAACCCTAACCGTCTCTCTAACCCTAGCCCTCAATATAACCCTAACCCTAGGTCCAATCCTAACCCGAACTGTCTCTCTAACCCTAGCCCTCAACCTAACCATAATCCTAGGTCCAATCCTAACCCTAAACGTCTCTCTAACCCTAGCCCTCAACATAACCCTAACCCTAGATCCAATCCTAACCCGAACTGTCTCTCTAACCCTAGCCCTCAACCTAACACTAACCCTAGGTCCAATCCTAACCCTAATCGTCTCTCTAACCCTAGCCCTCAACATAACCCTAACCCTAGGTGCAAATCTAACCCGAACCTTCTCTCTAACCCTAGCCCTCAACAAAACCCTAAACCTATGGTCCAGTCCTAACCATAATAGTGTATCTAAACCTAGGCCTAAACATAACCCTAACCCTAGGTCCAATCTTAACCCTAATCTTCTATCTAACCCTAGCCCTGAACATAATTCTTACACTAGCTCCAATCCTATCCCTAATCGACAACCGAACCCTAATCGTCTTTCTAATCCTAGCCCTCAATATAACCTTAACCCTAGGACCAATCCAAACCCAACGTGTGTTTTCACTGCTGGAATACGTTTTGGGATGCATTGTTTCAAGCTCTTGCAAGCCTCATGTTGTTTCTTAGACAATGTGGAAAAACAAGGAGTATGTTTCCCAAATCACTTGTAATCCAGAGAAACGCACACTGCATCACTCTTGCTCACACACGCTCTTTTCTCCTAATGTGTTGAGAACATTCAAGAAACCAGAAAAGAAGTGCATTTTGCAGTGAAATTCAGACTGGTATGTTGAAAAGGACATTTCTATTGGTTGCAGAGTGCAAAAGCACGATTGACTTCATGTTCTCGAGGACACGCTTACATTTCCAAGTGACCTGAAGAAGGACTTTCACAAAAAGATGTGTTTGCGGGTCTGTGGTTAACGGAGCTCTAAGTTGTGTATTCAGTGCTGGAGAGTGACACACTCTACGTAGGTTACACAGCATTTTGAGAGCAGCAACATCCTTCAAACTGAAACTGCTACAATGTGTGTAGCATGCAGGAAGAAGGCTTGTCATTTCAAAGAAAGAAGACGAAACCAAAATCCAGGTAGTAAAAGGAGCACACCAGTATGGGAGATGTGCATGTGGACAGTTTCAAGCAGGAGTTCTTTGTTGACACTTGGGAACAGCGCTGTGAAAAAATTTCGTAGGAAGCGGGATTTGGCCAAAGTTGAAAGACCTTCCAACCAGCCCTTAAGAACTTAGCCAAACAATGAATGTTGCAATAAGCTCCTGCAGGAAAGGTGCTTCTATGACACAACCCCCGAGCAGGTAGCTACATTATGCACAGTACAAAATGCAAATGAATTCCAGGCTGAAAACTCTCCACAGAAGAATGAAATGCATGTGTTTCTCTCTGAAAGAACACTCAGCCACTATGCTTTTGCTTTCTCCTTCAAAGTCTTTGTACAAACGTGTGTTTTCACCGTTGGAAACGTTGTGGGATGCATTGTTTCAATCTCTTGCAAGCCTCATGTTGTTTCATACACAATGTGGAAGAATGAGTATGTTTCCCAAATCACTTGAAACCCAGGAAAACGCACAGTGCATCACTCTTGCTCACACACGCTCCTTCTCCTAATGTGTTGATAACATTCAAGAAACCAGAAAAGAAGGGCATTTTGCAGTGAAATTCAGACGAGTATGTTCAAAAGAACATTAATATTTGTTGCAGTACGCAAAAGCACGATTGACTTCATGTTCTCCATGACACCCTTACATTTCCAAGTGACCTGAAGTAGGAGTTTCACAAAAACATGTGTTTGCGTGTGTGTGGTGAAAGTAGCTCTAAGTTGTGTATTCAGTGCTGGAGAGTGACACACTCTACGTAGGTTACAAAGCGTTTTGAGAGCAGCAACATGCTTCAAACTGAAACTGCTACAAGGTGTGTGTAGCATGCAGAAAGAAGGCTTGTCATTTCAAAGAAAGAAGAGGAAAAAAATCCAGGTAGTGAAACGAGCACACCAGTAAGGGAGATGTGCATGTGGACAGTTTCAAGCAGCAGCTCTTTGTGGACACTTGGGAACACCGCTGTGAAAAAATTTCGTACGAACCTGGATTTGGCCAAAGTTGAAAGACCTTCCAAAACCAGCCCTAAAGACCTTAGCCAAACAATGAATGTTGCAATAAGCTCCTGCAGGAAAGGTGTCTCTATGACACAACCCCCGAGCAGGTAGCTACATTATGCACAGTAAAAAATGCAAATGAATTCCATGCTGAAAACTCTCCACAGAAGAATGAAATGCATGTGTTTCCCTCTGAAAGAACACTCAGCCGCTACGCTTTTGCTTGTTCCTTCAAAGTCTTCGCAGAAACGTTTGTTTTCCTTGCTGGAATATGTTGTGGGATCCATCGTTTCAATATCTTGCAAGCCTCATGTTGTTTTTTAGACAATGTGGAAAAACAGAGTATGTTTCCCAAATCTCTTGTAATCCAGAAAAAGGGACACTGCATCACTCTTGCTGAAACACGCTCTTTCTCCTAATGTTTTGAGAACATTCAAGAAACCAGAAAAGAAGTGCATTTTGCAGTGAAATTCAGACGGGTATGTTCAAAAGGACATTTCTATTGGTTGCAGAGAGCAAAAGCACGATTGCCTTCATGTTCTCCATGACACCCTTATATTTCCAACTGACCTGCAGTAGGACTTTCCCAAAAAGATGTGTTTGCGTGTCTGTGGTGAAAGGAGCTCTCCGTTGTGTATACAGTGCTGGAGAGTGACACACTCTACATAGGTTACACTTCGTTTGAGAGCAGCAACATGCTTCAAACTGAAACTGTTACAGGTGTGTGTAGCATGCAGAAAGAAGACTAGTCATTTCAAAGAAAGAAGAGTAAACCAAAATCCAGATAGTGTAACGAGCACACCAGTATGGGAGATGTGCATGTGGACAGTTTCAAGCAGCAGCTCTTTGTGGACACTTGGGAACAGTGCTGTGAAATAATTTCGTAGGAAGCGGGATTTGGCCAAAGTTGAAAGACCTTCCAAAACCAGCCCAAAAGAACTTAGCCAATCAATGAATGTTGCAATAAGCTCCTGCAGGAAAGGTGCTTCTATGACACAACCCCCGAGCAGGTAGCTATATTCTGCACAGTACAAAATGCAAATGAATTCCAGGGTGAAAACTCTCCACAGAAGAATGAAATGCACGTGTTTCTCTCTGAACGAACAGTCAGCCACTAGGCTTTTGCTTGCTCCTTCAAAGTCTTTGCAGAAACGTGTGTTTTCACTGATGGAATACGTTTTGGGATGCATCGTTTCAATATCTTGCAAGACTCCTGTTGTTTCTTAGACACTGTGGAAAAACAAGGAGTATGTTTCCCAAATCACTTGTAATCCAGAGAAACGCACACTGCATCACTTTTGCTCAAACACGCTCTTTCTTCTAATGTATTGAGCACATTCAAGAAACCAGAAAAGAAGTGCATTTTGCAGTAAAATTCAGACGGGTATGTTCAAAAGGACATTTCTATTGGTTGCAGAGTGCAAAAGCATGATTGACTTCATGTTCTCGAGGACACCCTTACATTTCCAAGTGACCTGAGGTAGGACTTTCACAAAAAGATGGCTTTGCGTGTCTGTGGTGAAATAGCTCTAAGTTGTGTATTCAGTGCTGGAGATTGACACACTCTACACAGGTTAAACAGCATTCTTAGAGCACCAATGCTTATAATATAAACTGCTACAAGATGTGTGTAGCATGCTGAATGAAGGCTTGTCATTTCAAAGAAAGAAGAGGAAACCAAATTCCAGGGAGTGAAACGAGCACACCAGTATGGGAGATGTGCATGTGAACAGTTTCAAGCAGCAGCTCTTTGTGGACACTTGGGAACAGGGCTGTGAAAAAATTTCGTAGGAAGCGGGATTTGGCCAAAGTTGAAAGACCTTCCAACCAGCCCTAAAGACCTTAGCCAAACAATCAATGTTGCAATAAGCTCCGGCAGGAAAGGTGCTTCTATGACAAACCCCGGAGCAGGTAGCTACATTCTGCACAGTAAAAAATGCAAATGAATTCCAGGCTGAAAACTCTCCACAGAAGAATGAAATGCATGTGTTTCTCTCTGAAAGAACACTCAGCCACTAGGCTTTTGCTTGCTCCTTCAAAGTCTTTGTAGAAACGTGTGTTTTCACTGTTGGAATACGTTGTGGGATGCATTGTTTCAATCTCTTGCAAGCCTCATGTTGTTTCTTAGACACTGTGGAAAAACAAGGAGTATGTTTCCCAAATCACTTGTAATCCAGAGAAACGCACACTGCATCACTCTTGCCAAAACACGCTCTTTCTCCTAATGTGTTGAGAACATTCAAGAAACCAGAAAAGAAGTGCATTTTGCAGTAAAATTCAGACGGGTATGTTCAAAAGGACATTTCTATTGGTAGCAGAGTGCAAAAGCACGATTGACTTCATGTTCTCGATGACACCCTTACTTTTCCAAGTGACCTGAAGTAGGACTTTCACAAAAAGATGTCTTTGCGTGTCTGTGGTGAAAGTAGCTCTTAGTTGAGTATTAAGTGCTGGAGAGTGACACACTCTACGTAGGTTACACAGCGTTTTGAGAGCAGCAACATGTTTCAAACTGAAACTGCTACAAGGTGTGTGTAGCATGTAGGAAGAAGTCTTGTCATTTCAAAGAAGGAAGAGGAAACCAAAATCCAGGTAGTGAAACGAGCACACCAGTATGGGAGATGTGCATGTGGACAGTTTCAAGCAGCAGCTCTTTGTGGACACTTGGGAACAGCGCTGTGAAAAAATTTAGTACGAAGCGGGATTTGGCCAAAGTTGAAAGACCTTCCAACCAGCCCTAAAGACCTTAGCCAAACAATGAATGTTGCAATAAGCTCCTGCAGGAAAGGTGCTTCTATGACAAACCCCGGAGCAGGTAGCTACATTCTGCACAGTACAAAATGCAAATGAATTCCAGGCTGAAAACTCTCCACAGAAGAATGAAATGCGTGTGTTTCCCTCTGAAAGAACACTCAGCCGCTACGCTTTTGCTTGTTCCTTCAAAGTCTTCGCAGAAACGTTTGTTTTCCTTGCTGGAATATGTTGTGGGATCCATCGTTTCAATATCTTGCAAGCCTCATGTTGTTTGTTAGACAATGTGGAAAAACAGAGTATGTTTCCCAAATCTCTTGTAATCCAGAAAAAGGGACACTGCATCACTCTTGCTGAAACACGCTCTTTCTCCTAATGTTTTGAGAACATTCAAGAAACCAGAAAACAAGTGCATTTTGCAGTGAAATTCAAACGGGTATGTTCAAAAGGACATTTCTATTGGTTGCAGAGAGCAAAAGCACGATTGCCTTCATGTTCTCCATGACACCCTTATATTTCCAACTGACCTGCAGTAGGACTTTCCCAAAAAGATGTGTTTGCGTGTCTGTGGTGAAAGGAGCTCTCCGTTGTGTATACAGTGCTGGAGAGTGACACACTCTACATAGGTTACACTGCGTTTGAGAGCAGCAACATGCTTCAAACTGAAACTGTTACAGGTGTGTGTAGCATGCAGAAAGAAGACTTGTCATTTCAAAGAAAGAAGAGTAAACCAAAATCCAGATCGTGTAACGAGCACACCAGTATGGGAGATGTGCATGTGGACAGTTTCAAGCAGCAGCTCTTTGTGGACACTTGGGAACAGTGCTGTGAAATAATTTCGTAGGAAGCGGGATTTGGCCAAAGTTGAAAGACCTTCCAAAACCAGCCCAAAAGAACTTAGCCAATCAATGAATGTTGCAATAAGCTCCTGCAGGAAAGGTGCTTCTATGACAAACCCCGGAGCAGGTAGCTACATTCTGCACAGTACAAAATGCAAATGAATTCCAGGCTGAAAACTCTCCACAGAAGAATGAAATGCGTGTGTTTCCCTCTGAAAGAACACTCAGCCGCTACGCTTTTGCTTGTTCCTTCAAAGTCTTCGCAGAAACGTTTGTTTTCCTTGCTGGAATATGTTGTGGGATCCATCGTTTCAATATCTTGCAAGCCTCATGTTGTTTCTTAGACAATGTGGAAAAACAGAGTATGTTTCCCAAATCTCTTGTAATCCAGAAAAAGGGACACTGCATCACTCTTGCTGAAACACGCTCTTTCTCCTAATGTTTTGAGAACATTCAAGAAACCAGAAAACAAGTGCATTTTGCAGTGAAATTCAAACGGGTATGTTCAAAAGGACATTTCTATTGGTTGCAGAGAGCAAAAGCACGATTGCCTTCATGTTCTCCATGACACCCTTATATTTCCAACTGACCTGCAGTAGGACTTTCCCAAAAAGATGTGTTTGCGTGTCTGTCTTGAAAGGAGCTCTCCGTTGTGTATACAGTGCTGGAGAGTGACACACTCTACATAGGTTACACTGCGTTTGAGAGCAGCAACATGCTTCAAACTGAAAATGTTACAGGTGTGTGTAGCATGCAGAAAGAAGACTTGTCATTTCAAAGAAAGAAGAGTAAACCAAAATCCAGATAGTGTAACGAGCACACCAGTATGGGAGATGTGCATGTGGACAGTTTCAAGCAGCAGCTCTTTGTGGACACTTGGGAACAGTGCTGTGAAATAATTTCGTAGGAAGCGGGATTTGGCCAAAGTTGAAAGACCTTCCAAAACCAGCCCAAAAGAACTTAGCCAATCAATGAATGTTGCAATAAGCTCCTGCAGGAAAGGTGCTTCTATGACACAACCCCCGAGCAGGTAGCTATATTCTGCACAGTACAAAATGCAAATGAATTCCAGGGTGAAAACTCTCCACAGAAGAATGAAATGCACGTGTTTCTCTCTGAACGAACACTCAGCCACTAGGCTTTTGCTTGCTCCTTCAAAGTCTTTGCAGAAACGTGTGTTTTCACTGATGGAATACGTTTTGGGATGCATCGTTTCAATATCTTGCAAGACTCCTGTTGTTTCTTAGACACTGTGGAAAAACAAGGAGTATGTTTCCCAAATCACTTGTAATCCAGAGAAACGCACACTGCATCACTTTTGCTCAAACACGCTCTTTCTTCTAATGTATTGAGCACATTCAAGAAACCAGAAAAGAAGTGCATTTTGCAGTGAAATTCAGACGGGTATGTTCAAAAGGACATTTCTATTGGTTGCAGAGTGCAAAACCACGATTGACTTCATGTTCTCGATGACACCCTTACTTTTCCAAGTGACCTGAAGTAGGACTTTCACAAAAAGATGTCTTTGCGTGTCTGTGGTGAAAGTAGCTGTTAGTTGAGTATTAAGTGCTGGAGAGTGACACACTCTACGTAGGTAACAGAGCGTTTTGAGAGCAGCAACATGTTTCAAACTGAAACTGCTACAAGGTGTGTGTAGCATGTAGGAAGAAGTCTTGTCATTTCAAAGAAGGAAGAGGAAACCAAAATCCAGGTAGTGAAACGAGCACACCAGTATGGGAGATGTGCATGTGGACAGTTTCAAGCAGCAGCTCTTTGTGGACACTTGGGAACAGCGCTGTGAAAAAATTTAGTACGAAGCGGGATTTGGCCAAAGTTGAAAGACCTTCCAACCAGCCCTAAAGACCTTAGCCAAACAATGAATGTTGCAATAAGCTCCTGCAGGAAATGTGCTTCTATGACAAACCCCGGAGCAGGTAGCTACATTCTGCACAGTACAAAATGCAAATGAATTCCAGGCTGAAAACTCTCCACAGAAGAATGAAATGCGTGTGTTTCCCTCTGAAAGAACACTCAGCCGCTACGCTTTTGCTTGTTCCTTCAAAGTCTTCGCAGAAACGTTTGTTTTCCTTGCTGGAATATGTTGTGGGATCCATCGTTTCAATATCTTGCAAGCCTCATGTTGTTTGTTAGACAATGTGGAAAAACAGAGTATGTTTCCCAAATCTCTTGTAATCCAGAAAAAGGGACACTGCATCACTCTTGCTGAAACACGCTCTTTCTCCTAATGTTTTGAGAACATTCAAGAAACCAGAAAACAAGTGCATTTTGCAGTGAAATTCAAACGGGTATGTTCAAAAGGACATTTCTATTGGTTGCAGAGAGCAAAAGCACGATTGCCTTCATGTTCTCCATGACACCCTTATATTTCCAACTGACCTGCAGTAGGACTTTCCCAAAAAGATGTGTTTGCGTGTCTGTGGTGAAAGGAGCTCTCCGTTGTGTATACAGTGCTGGAGAGTGACACACTCTACATAGGTTACACTGCGTTTGAGAGCAGCAACATGCTTCAAACTGAAACTGTTACAGGTGTGTGTAGCATGCAGAAAGAAGACTTGTCATTTCAAAGAAAGAAGAGTAAACCAAAATCCAGATCGTGTAACGAGCACACCAGTATGGGAGATGTGCATGTGGACAGTTTCAAGCAGCAGCTCTTTGTGGACACTTGGGAACAGTGCTGTGAAATAATTTCGTAGGAAGCGGGATTTGGCCAAAGTTGAAAGACCTTCCAAAACCAGCCCAAAAGAACTTAGCCAATCAATGAATGTTGCAATAAGCTCCTGCAGGAAAGGTGCTTCTATGACAAACCCCGGAGCAGGTAGCTACATTCTGCACAGTACAAAATGCAAATGAATTCCAGGCTGAAAACTCTCCACAGAAGAATGAAATGCGTGTGTTTCCCTCTGAAAGAACACTCAGCCGCTACGCTTTTGCTTGTTCCTTCAAAGTCTTCGCAGAAACGTTTGTTTTCCTTGCTGGAATATGTTGTGGGATCCATCGTTTCAATATCTTGCAAGCCTCATGTTGTTTCTTAGACAATGTGGAAAAACAGAGTATGTTTCCCAAATCTCTTGTAATCCAGAAAAAGGGACACTGCATCACTCTTGCTGAAACACGCTCTTTCTCCTAATGTTTTGAGAACATTCAAGAAACCAGAAAACAAGTGCATTTTGCAGTGAAATTCAAACGGGTATGTTCAAAAGGACATTTCTATTGGTTGCAGAGAGCAAAAGCACGATTGCCTTCATGTTCTCCATGACACCCTTATATTTCCAACTGACCTGCAGTAGGACTTTCCCAAAAAGATGTGTTTGCGTGTCTGTCTTGAAAGGAGCTCTCCGTTGTGTATACAGTGCTGGAGAGTGACACACTCTACATAGGTTACACTGCGTTTGAGAGCAGCAACATGCTTCAAACTGAAACTGTTACAGGTGTGTGTAGCATGCAGAAAGAAGACTTGTCATTTCAAAGAAAGAAGAGTAAACCAAAATCCAGATAGTGTAACGAGCACACCAGTATGGGAGATGTGCATGTGGACAGTTTCAAGCAGCAGCTCTTTGTGGACACTTGGGAACAGTGCTGTGAAATAATTTCGTAGGAAGCGGGATTTGGCCAAAGTTGAAAGACCTTCCAAAACCAGCCCAAAAGAACTTAGCCAATCAATGAATGTTGCAATAAGCTCCTGCAGGAAAGGTGCTTCTATGACACAACCCCCGAGCAGGTAGCTATATTCTGCACAGTACAAAATGCAAATGAATTCCAGGGTGAAAACTCTCCACAGAAGAATGAAATGCACGTGTTTCTCTCTGAACGAACACTCAGCCACTAGGCTTTTGCTTGCTCCTTCAAAGTCTTTGTAGAAACGTGTGTTTTCCCTGCTGGAATATGTTTTCAGATGCAGTGTTTCAATCTCTTGTAAGCCTCATGTTCTTTCTTAGACGATGTGGAAAAACAAGGAGTATGTTTCCCAAATCACTAGCAATCCAGAAAAACACACAGTGCATCCTCTTGCCCAAACATGCTCTTTCTTCTAATGCGTTGAGACCATTCAAGAAAGCAGAAAGGAAGAGCATTTTGCAGTGAAATTCAGACTGGCATGTACAAAAAGCCATTTCTTTCGGTTGCAGGGTGCAAAAGCATGATTGACTTCATGTTCTCGATGAAACCCTTACATTTCCAAGTGCCCTGAAGTAGGACTTTCACAAAAACATGCTTTTGCGTGTCAGTGGTTAAAGAAATTCTAAGTTGTGTATTCAGTGCTGGAGAGTGACACACTCTACACAGGTTAGACAGCGTTCTTAGAGCACCAACATGCTTAAAATTGAAACTGCTACAAGATGTGTTTAGCATGCTGAATAAAGGCCTTGTCATTTCAAAGAAAGAAGAGGAAACCAAATTCCAGGCAGTGAAACGAGCATGCCAGTATGGGAGATGTGTATGTGGACAGTTTCAAGCAGCAGTTCTTTGTGGACACTTGGAAACAGCGCTGTGAAAAAATTTCGTACGAAGCGGGATTTGGCCAAAGTTGAAAGACTTTCCAAAACCTACCCTAAAGAACTTAGCCCAACAATGAATGTTGCAATAAGCTCCTGCAGGAAAGGTGCTTCAATGACACAACTCCCGAGCAGGTAGCCACATTCTGGACAGTACAAAATGCATATGAATTCCTGGCTGGAAACTCACTCCAGAAGGAAGAAATGCGCATGTTTTCTCTGAAAGAACACTCAGCCACTATTCTTTTGCTTACTCCTTCAAAGTCTTTGTAGAAACGTGTGCTTTCACTGCTGGAATACGTTTTGGGATGCATTGTTTCAATCTCTTGCAAGCCTCATGTTCTTTCTTACACAATGTGGACAAACGCGGATTATGTTTCCCAAATCACTTAAAATCCAGGAAAACGCACCCTGCATCAGTCTTACTCAAACACGCTTTTCAACTAATGCATTGAGAACATTAAAGAAAGCAGAAAAGAGGGGCCCTACCCTTGGTCCAATCCTAAACCGAACCGTCTCCCTAACCCTAGCCCTCAACATAACCCTAACTCTAGGTCCAATCCTAACCCTAATCGTGTACCTAACCGTAGCCGTAAACATAACCCTAACTTTAGGTCCAGTCCTAACCCTAATCGTGTATCTAACCTTAGCCCTAAACATAAGCCTAACCCTACGTCCAATCCTAACACTAATCGTCTATCTAACCCTACCCCTCAACATAAACCTAACCCTAGCTCCAATCATATCCCAGTTCATCATCCGAACCCTAGCCCTCAACATAACCCTAACCCTAGCTCCAAACCTACCCTAATCGTCTCTCTAACCGTAGCCCTCAACATAACCCTAACCCTAGCTCCAATCCTATCCCTAATAGTCTACCTAACCCTAGCCTTCAACATAACCCTAACCCTAGGTCCAGTCCTAACCCTAATAGTATCTCTAACCCTAGCCCTCAACAAAACCCTAACCCTAGGTCCAATCCTATCCCTAATCGTTTATCTAAAACTAGCCCTAAACATAACCTTAACCCTAGGTCCAATAATATCCCTAATCGTCTCTCTGACCCTAGCCTTTAACATAACCCTAACCATAGGTCCAATCCTAACTGTAATCGTCTATCTAACCCTAGCCCTCAACATAACCCGAACCCTCGGTCCAATACTATCCCGAACCTTCTCTCTAACCCTAGCCCTAAACATAACCATAACCCTAGGTCCAATCATAAACCCTAATTGTCTACCTAGCCCTAGCCCTCAACATAACGCTAACCCTAGCTCCAATCCTAACCCTAACCGTCTCTCTAACCCTAGCCCTCAACATAACCCTAACCTGAGGTCCAATCCTAACCTGAACTGTCTCTCTAACCCTAGCCCTCAACCTAACCCTAACCCTAGGTCCAATCCTAACCCTAATCGTCTACCTAACCCTAGCCATCAACATAACCCTAACCCTAGCTCCAATCCTAACCCTAATCGTCTACCTAACACAAGTCCTCAACTTAACCCTAACCCTAGGTCCAATACTAACCCTTATGGTCTACCTAACCCTAGCCCTCAACATAACCCTAACCCTAGGTCAAATCCTAACCCTAATCTTCTACCTAACCCTAGACCTGAACGTAACCCTAACCCTAGCTCCAATCCTAACTTAATCGTCTCTCCAACACTAGCCCTCAACACAACCCTAACCCTAGGTCCAATCCTAACACTAATCATCTCTCTAACCGTAACCCTCAACATAACCCTAACCCTAGGACCAATCCAAACCCAATCTGTCTCTCTAATCCTCGCTCTCAACATAACCCTAACCCTCGATCCAATCCTAACCCGAACCGTCTCTTTAATCCTAGCCCTCAACATGACACTAACCCTAGGCCCAATCCAAACCCGAACATTCTCTCTAACCCTAGCCCTCAACATAACACTAACCCTAGGACCAATCCTAACCCTAATCGTCAACCTAACCCTAGCCCTCAACATAACCCAAACCCTAGGTCCAGTCCTAACCCTAATCGTATATCTAAACATAGCTCTAAACATAACCCTAAACCTAGGTCTAATTCTAACCATAATCGTCTATCTAACCCTAGCCCTCAACATAACCCTAACCCTAGCTCCAATCCTATCCGTAATCGTCAACCGAACCCTAGCGCTCAAAATAACCCTAACCCTAGCTCCAATCCTAACCCTAATCGTCTCTTTAAACCTAACCCTCAACATAACCTTAACCCTAGGTCCAATGCTGACCCTAATCGTCTCTCCAACCCTATCCGGCTACATAACCCTAACCCTAGCTTCAATCCTAACCCTAATCGTCTCTCTAACCCTAGCCCTCAACATAACCCGAACCCTAGCTGCAATCCTAACCCTAGTCGTTTACCTAACCTTAGCCCTCAACACAACCCTAACCCTAGGTGCAATCCTAAACCTATTCGTCTCTCTAAACCTAGCCCTCAACATAACCCTAACCCTCGGTCCAATCCTAACCCGAACCTTCTCTCTAACCCTAGCCCTAAAAATAACCATAACCCTAGGTCCATTCATAAACCCTAATTGTCTACCTAGCCCTAGCCCTCAACATAACCTTAACCCTAGCTCCAATCCTAAACCTAACCATCTCTCTAACCCTAGCCCTCAACATAACCCTAAACCTAGGTCCAATCTTAACCCTAATCGTCTACCTAAACCTAGCCGTCAACATAACCCTAACCCTAGCTCCAATCTTAACCCTAATCGTCTCGGTAACCCTAGCCGTCAACATAACCCTAACCGTAGGTCCAATCCTAACCATAATCATCTATGTATCCCAAGCCCTCACCATAACCCTAACCCTGGGACCAATCCTAACCCTAATGGTCTACCTAACCCTAGTCCTCAACATAGCCCTAACCCTAGGTCCAGTCCTAACCCTAATCGTCTCTCTAACCCTAGCCCTCAACATAACCCTAACCCTAGCTCCAATCCTAACCCTAATCGTCTCTCTAACCCTAGCCCTCAACAAAACCCTAACCCTAGCTCAAATCCTAACCCTAATCGTCTCTCTAACCCTAGCCCTCAACATAACCCTAACCCTAGATCCAATCCTAACCCGAACCGTCTTTCTAACTCTAGCCCTCAACCTAACCCAAACCCTAGGTCCAATTATAACCCGAACCATCTCTCTACCCCTAGCCCTCAACATAACACTAACGCTAAGTCCAATCCTAACCTGAACTGTCTCTCTAACTCTAGCACTCCTCATAACCCTAACCCTAGGTCAAATCCTAACCCTAATGTTCTACCTAACCCTAGACCTCAACGTAACCCTAACCCTAGCTCCAATCCTAACTTAATCGTCTCTCTAACCCTAGTCCTCAACACAACACTAACCCTAGGTCCAATCCTAACCCTAATCGTCCACCTAACCCTAGCCCTCAACATAACCCTAACCGTAGCTCCAATCCTAACCCTAATAGTCTCCCTAACCCTAGCCCTCAACACAACCCTAACCCTAGGTCCAATCCTAACCCTAATCGTCTCTCTAACCCTAGCCCTCAACATAACCCTAACCCTAGCTCCAATCCTAACCCTAATTGTCTCCTAATCCTAGCCCTCAATATAACCTTAACCCTAGGACCAATCCAAACCCAATCTGTCTCTCTAACCCTCCCTCTCAACATAACCCTAACCCTCGATCCAATCCTAACCCGAACCGTCTCTCTAATCCTAGCCCTCAACATGACACTAACCCTAGGTCCAATCCTATCCCGAACATTCTCTCTAACCCAAGCCCTCAACATAACCCTAACCCTAGGACCAATCCTAACCCTAATCGTCTACCTAACCCTAGCCCTCAACATAACCCTATCCCTAGGTCCAGTCCTAACCCTAATCCTCTACCTAACCCTAGCCCTCAACATAACCCTAACCCTAGGTGCAGTCCTAACCCTAATCGTCTACCTAACCCTAGCCGTCAACATAACCCTAACCCTAGCTCCAATCTTAACCCTAATCGTCTCGGTAACCCTAGCCGTCAACATAACCCTAACCGTAGGTCCAATCTTAACCATAATCATCTATGTGTCCCTAGCCCTCACCATAACCCTAACCCTAGGACCAATCCTAACCCTAATGGTCTACCTAACCCTAGTCCTCAACATAACCCTAAACCTAGGTCCAGTCCTAACCCTAATCGTGTATCTAACCCTAGCCCTAAACATAACCCTAACCCTAGGTCCTATTCTAACCATAATCGTCTAACTAACCCTAGCCCTGAACATAACCCTAACCCTAGCTCCAACCTGATCCCTAATCGTCAACTGAACCCTAGCGCTCAAAATATCCCTAACCCTAGCTCCATTCCTAACCCTAATCGTCTGTCTAACCCTAACCCTCAACATAACCTTAACCCTAGCTCCAATCCTAACCCTAGTCGTCTACCTAACCTTAGCCCTCAACATAAACTTAACCCTCGTTACAATCCTAACCTTAATCGTCTACCTAAACATAGCCCTCAACATAACCCTAGACCTAGCTCCAATCCTAACCCTAATCGTCTATGTAACCCTAGCCCTCAACATAACCCTAACCCTAGGTCAAATCCTAACCCGAACCGTCTCTCTAAACCTAGCCCTCAACATAACCCTATCCCTAGCTCCAATCCTAACCTGAACCGTCTGTCTAACCCTAGCCCTCAACATAAACTTAACCCTACATCCAATACTAACCCTAATGGTATACGTAAACCTAGCCCTCAACATAACCCTAACCCTAGCTCAAAGCCTAACCCTAATCGTCTACCTAACCCTAGACCTCATCATAACCATAACCCTAAGTACAATCCTAACCCTAATCGTCCACCTAATCCTAGCCCTCAATATAACCCTAACCCTAGGTCCAATCCTAAATCGATCCATCTCTCTAAACCTAGCCCTCAAAATTACCCTAACCCTAGGTTCAATCCTAACCCGAATCGTCTCTCTAACCCTAGCCCTTAACATAACCCTAACCCTAGGTATAATAATAACCCTAATTGTCTACCTAACCCTAGTCCTCAACATAGCCCTAACCCTAGGTCCAAACCTAACCTTAATCGACTCTCTAACCGTAGCCTTCATCATAACCCTAACCCTAGGTCCAATCCTAACCCTAATCGTCTACCTAACCCTAGCCCTCAACATAAACCTAACCCTAGCTCCATTACTAACCCGAACTGTCTCTCTAAGCATAGCCCTCAACCTAACCCTAACCCTAGGTCCAATGCTAACCCTAACCGTCTCTCTAACCCTAGCCCTCAACATAACCCTAACCCTAGGTCCAATCGTAACCCTAACCGTCTCTCTAACCCTGGCCCTCAACATAACCCTAACCCTAGTTCCAATCCTAACCCTAACCGTCTCTCTAACCCTAGCCCTCAACATAACCCTAACCCTAGCTCCAATCCTAACCCTGACCGACTCTCTAACCCTAGCCCTCAAAATAACCCTAACCCTACGTCCAATCCTGACCCTAACCGTCTCGCTAACTCTAGCCCTCAACCCAACCCTAACCCTAGGTCCAATCCTAACCTTAACCATCTCTCTAACCCTGGCCCTCAACATAGCCCTAACCCTAGGTCCAATCCTTACCCTAACCGTCTCTCTAACCCAGCCCTCAACATAACCCTAACCCTAGGTCCAATCCTAACCCTAACCGTCTCTCTAACCCTAGCCCTCAACCCAACCCTAACAATAGGTCCAATCCTAACCCTAATCATCTCTCTAAACCTGGCCCTCAACATAACCCTAACCCTAGGTCCAATCCTAACCCTGACCGTCTCTCTAATCCTAGCCCTCAACATATCCCTAACCCTGGTCCAATCCTAACCCTGACCGTCTCTCTAACCCTAGCCCTCAACATAACCCTAACCCTAGGTCCATTCCTAACCCTGACCGTCTCTCTAACCCTAGCCCTCAACATAACGCTAACCCTAGGTCCAATCCTAACCCTAACCATCTCTCTAACCCTGGTCCTGAACATAACCCTAACTCTAGGTACAATCCTCACCCTAACCGTCTCTCTAACCCTAGACCTCAACATAACCCTAACCGTAGGTCCTATCCTAACCCTAACCGTCTCTCTAACTCTAGCCCTCAACATAATCCTAACCCTAGGTCCAATCCTAGCCCTAACCGCCTCTCTAACCCTAGCACTCAACATAACCTTACCCCTAGGTCCATTCCTAACCCTAACCGTCTCTCTACCCTAGCCCTCAACATAACCCTAACCCTAGGTCCAATCCTACCCGAACCATCTCTCTGACCCTAGCCCTCAACATAAGCCTAACCCTAGGTCCAATCCTAACCCTAACCGTCTCTCTAACCCTAGCCCTCAACATAAACCTAACCCTAGGTCCAATCCTAACCCTAACCGTCTCTCTAAACCTGGCCCTCAACATAACACTAACCCTAGGTCCAATCCTTACCCTAACTGTCTCTCTAACACTAGCCCTCAACATAACGCTAACCGTAGGTCCAATACTAACCCTGACCGTCTCTCTAACACTAGCCCTCAACATAACGCTAACCCTAGGTCCAATCCTAACCCTAACCATCTGTCTAACCCTGGCCCTCAACATAACCCAAACCCTAGGTCCAATCCTTACCCTAACCGTCTCTCTAAACCTAGCCCTCAACATAACCCTAACCCTAGGTCCAATCCTAACCCTGACCGTCTCTCTAACCCTAGCCCTCAACATAACCCTAACCCTAGGTCCAATCCTAACACTGACCGTCTCTCTAACCCTAGCCCTCAACATAACCCTAACCCTAGGTCCAATCCTAACCCTGACGGTCTCTCTAACCCTAGCCCTCAACATAACATTAACCCTTGGTAAAATCCTACCCCTAACCGTCTCTCTAATCCAAGCCCTCAACATAACCTTAACCCTAGGTCCAATCCTAACCCTAACCGTCTCTCTAACCCTAGCCCTCAACATAACCCTAACCCTAGGTCCAATCCTAACCCTAACCGTCTCTCTAACCCTAGCCCTAAACATAACCCTAACCCTAGCTCCAATCCTAACCCTGACTGACTCTCTAACCCTAGCCCTCAAAATAACCCTAACCCTATGTCCAATCCTAACCCTAACCGTCTCGCTAGCCATAGCCCTCAACATAACCCTAACCCTAGGTCCAATCCTAACCCTAACCGTCTCTCTAACCCTAGCCCTCAACCCAACCCTAACCCTAGGTCCAATCCTAACCCTAACCACCTCTCTAACCCTGGTCCTCAACATAACCCTAACCCTAGGTCCAATCCTTACCCTAACCGTCTCTCTAAACCTAGCCCTCAACATAAACCTAACCCTAGGTCCAATACTAACCCTGACCGTCTCTCTAACCCTAGCCCTCAACATAACGCTAACCCTACGTCCAATCCTAACCCTAACTGTCTCTCTAACCCTAGCCCTCAACCTAACCCTAACCCTAGGTCCAATCCTAACCCTAACCGTCTCTCTAAACCTAGCCCTCAACCTAAACCTAATAATAGGTCCAATCCTAACCCTAACCGTCTCCCTAAACCTAGCCCTCAACATAACCCTAATCTTAGGTACAATCCTAACCCTAACTGTCTCTCTAACCCTAGCCCTCAACATAACCCTAACCCTAGGTCCAATCCTAACCCTAACCGTCTCTCTAACCCTAGCCCTCAACATAACCCTAACCGTAGGTCCTATCCTAACCCTAACCGTCTCTCTAACTCTAGCCCTCAACATAATCCTAACCCTAGGTCCAATCCTACCCTAACCGTCTCTATAAACCTAGCCCTCAACATAACCCTAACCCTAGGTCCAATCCTAACCCTAACTGTCTCTCTAACCCTAGCTCTCAACCTAACCCTAATCCTAGGTCCAATCCTAACCCTAACCGTCTCTCTAACGCTAGCCCTCAACATAACCCTAACCCTAGGTCCAATCCTCTACCTAACCGTCTCTCTAACCCTAGCCCTCAACCTAACCCTAACCCTAGGTTCAATCCTAGCCCTAACCGTCTCTCTAATCCTAGCCCTCAACATAACCTTAACCCTAGGTCCAATCCTAACCCTAACCGTCTCTCTAACCCTAGCCCTCAACATAACCCTAACCCTAGGTCCAATCTTAACCCTAACCATTCTCTGACCCTAGCCCTCAACATAAGCCTAAACCTAGGTCCAATCCTAACCCTATCCGTCTCTCTAACCCTAGCCCTCAACCTAAACCTAACCCTAGGTCCAATCCTAACCCTAACGGTCTCTCTAACCCTAGAACTCAACCTAACCCGAACCCTAGGTCCAATCCTAACCCTAACCGTCTCTCTAACCCTAGCCCTCAACATAATCCTAACCCTAGGTCCAATCCTAACCCTAACCGTCTCTCTAAACCTAACCCTCAACATAACCCTAAGCCTAGGTCCAATCCTAACCCTAACCGTCTCTCTAACCCTAGCCCTCAACATAACCCTAAAACTAGGTCCAATCCTAACCCTAACCGTCTCTCTAAACCTAGCCCTCAACATAACCATAACCCTAGCCCAATCCTAACTCTGACCGACTCTCTAGCCCTAGCCCTCAAAATAACCCTAACCCTACGTCCAATCCTAACCCTAACCGTCTCGCTAACCCTAGCCCTCAACGTAACCCTTACCCAAGGTCCAATCCTAACCCTAACCATCTCTCTAAACCTGGCCCTCAACATAACCCTAACCCTAGGTCCAATCCTTACCCTAACCGTCTCTCTAAACCTAGCCCTCAACATAACGCTAACCGTAGGTCCAATACTAACCCTGACCGTCTCTCTAACACTAGTCCTCAACATAACGCTAACCCTAGGTCCAATCCTAACCCTAACCATCTCTCTAACCCTGGCCCTCAACATAACCCAAACCCTAGGTACAATCCTTACCCTAACTGTCTCTCTAAACCTAGCCCTCAACATAACCTTAACCCTAGGACCAATCCTAACCCTGACCGTCTCTCTAACCCTAGCCCTCAACATAACCCTAACCCTAGGTCCAATCCTAACCCTGACCGTCTCTCTAACCCTAGCCCTCAACATAACCCTAACCCTAGGTCCAATCCTAAACCTGACGGTCTCTCTAACCCTAGCCCTCAACATAACCTTAACCCTTGGTAAAATCCTACCCCTAACCGTCTCTCTAATCAAAGCCCTCAACATAACCCTAACCCTAGGTCCAATCCTAACCCTAACCGTCTCTCTAACCCTAGCCCTCAACATAACCCTAACTCTAGGTCCAATCCTAACCCTAACCGTCTCTCTAACCCTAGCCCTCAACATAACCCTAACCCTAGGTCCAATCCTAACCCTAACCGTCTCTCTAACCGTAGCCCTAAACATAACCCTAACCCTAGCTCCAATCCTAACCCTGACTGACTCTCTAACCCTAGCCCTCAAAATAACCCTAACCCTATGTCCAATCCTAACCCTAACCGTCTCGCTAGCCCTAGCCCTCAACATAACCCTAACCCTAGGTCCAATCCTAACCCTAACCGTCTCTCTAACCCTAGCCCTCAACCCAACCCTAACCCTAGGTCCAATCCTAACCCTAACCACCTCTCTAACCCTGGTCCTCAACATAACCCTAACCCTAGGTCCAATCCTTACCCTAACCGTCTCTCTAAACCTAGCCCTCAACATAACCCTAACCCTAGGTCCAATACTAACCCTGACCGTCTCTCTAACCCTAGCCCTCAACATAACGCTAACCCTACGTCCAATCCTAACCCTAACTGTCTCTCTAACCCTAGCCCTCAACCTAACCCTAACCCTAGGTCCAATCGTAACCCTAACCGTCTCTCTAAACCTAGCCCTCAACCTAACCCTAATCCTAGGTCCAATCCTAACCCTAACCGTCTCCCTAAACCTAGCCCTCAACATAACCCTAATCTTAGGTACAATCCTAACCCTAACTGTCTCTCTAACCCTAGCCCTCAACATAACCCTAACCCTAGGTCCAATCCTAACCCTAACCGTCTCTCTAACCCTAGCCCTCAACCTAACCCTAACCGTAGGTCCTATCCTAACCCTAACCGTCTCTCTAACTCTAGCCTTCAACATAATCCTAACCCTAGGTCCAATCCTACCCTAACCGTCTCTATAAACCTAGCCCTCAACATAACCCTAACCCAGGTCCAATCCTAACCCTAACTGTCTCTCTAACCCTAGCTCTCAACCTAACCCTAATCCTAGGTCCAATCCTAACCCTAACCGTCTCTCTAACGCTAGGCCCAAACATAACCCTAACCCTAGGTCCAATCCTCTACCTAACCGTCTCTCTAACCCTAGCCCTCAACCTAACCCTAACCCTAGGTTCAATCCTAGCCCTAACCGTCTCTCTAATCCTAGCCCTCAACATAACCTTAACCCTAGGTCCAATCCTAACCCTAACCGTCTCTCTAACCCTATCCCTCAACATAACCCTAACCCTAGGTCCAATCTTAACCCTAACCATTCTCTGACCCTAGCCCTCAACATAAGCCTAAACCTAGGTCCAATCCTAACCCTATCCGTCTCTCTAACCCTAGCCCTCAACCTAAACCTAACCCTAGGTCCAATCCTAACCCTAACCGTCTCTCTAACCCTAGCACTCAACCTAACCCGAACCCTAGGTCCAATCCTAACCCTAACCGTCTCTCTAACCCTAGCCCTCAACATAATCTTAACCCTAGGTCCAATGCTAACCCTAACCGTCTCTCTAAACCTAACCCTCAACATAACCCTAACCCTAGTTCCAATCCTAACCCTAACCGTCTCTCTAACCCTAGCCCTCAACATAACCCTAACCCTAGGTCCAATCATAACCCTAACCGTCTCTCTAACCCTAGCCCTCAACATAACCCTAACCTTAGGTCCAATCCTAACTCTAACCGTCTCTCTAAACCTACCCATCAACATAACCCTAACCCTAACTCCAATCCTAACCCTGACCGACTCTCTAACCCTAGCCCTCAAAATAACCCTAACCCTACGTTCAATCCTAACCCTAACCGTCTCGCAAACCCTAGCCCTCAACATAACCCTAACCCTAGGTCCAATCCTAACCCTAACCGTCTCTCTAACCCTAGCCCTCAACCCAACCCTAACCCTAGGTCCAATCCTAACCGTAACCATCTCTCTAAACCTGGCCCTCAACATAACCCTAACCCTAAGTCCAATCCTTACCCTAACCGTCTCTCTAACCCTAGCCCTCAACATAACCCTAACTCTAGGTCCAATCCTAACCCTAACCGTCTCTCTAACCCTAGCCCTCAACATAACCCTAACCCTAGGTCCAATCCTAACCCTAACCGTCTCTCTAACCGTAGCCCTAAACATAACCCTAACCCTAGCTCCAATCCTAACCCTGACTGACTCTCTAACCCTAGCCCTCAAAATAACCCTAACCCTATGTCCAATCCTAACCCTAACCGTCTCGCTAGCCCTAGCCCTCAACATAACCCTAACCCTAGGTCCAATCCTAACCCTAACCGTCTCTCTAACCCTAGCCCTCAACCCAACCCTAACCCTAGGTCCAATCCTAACCCTAACCACCTCTCTAACCCTGGTCCTCAACATAACCCTAACCCTAGGTCCAATCCTTACCCTAACCGTCTCTCTAAACCTAGCCCTCAACATAACCCTAACCCTAGGTCCAATACTAACCCTCACCGTCTCTCTAACCCTAGCCCTCAACATAACGCTAACCCTACGTCCAATCCTAACCCTAACTGTCTCTCTAACCCTAGCCCTCAACCTAACCCTAACCCTAGGTCCAATCGTAACCCTAACCGTCTCTCTAAACCTAGCCCTCAACCTAACCCTAATCCTAGGTCCAATCCTAACCCTAACCGTCTCCCTAAACCTAGCCCTCAACATAACCCTAATCTTAGGTACAATCCTAACCCTAACTGTCTCTCTAACCCTAGCCCTCAACATAACCCTAACCCTAGGTCCAATCCTAACCCTAACCGTCTCTCTAACCCTAGCCCTCAACCTAACCCTAACCGTAGGTCCTATCCTAACCCTAACCGTCTCTCTAACTCTAGCCTTCAACATAATCCTAACCCTAGGTCCAATCCTACCCTAACCGTCTCTATAAACCTAGCCCTCAACATAACCCTAACCCAGGTCCAATCCTAACCCTAACTGTCTCTCTAACCCTAGCTCTCAACCTAACCCTAATCCTAGGTCCAATCCTAACCCTAACCGTCTCTCTAACGCTAGGCCCAAACATAACCCTAACCCTAGGTCCAATCCTCTACCTAACCGTCTCTCTAACCCTAGCCCTCAACCTAACCCTAACCCTAGGTTCAATCCTAGCCCTAACCGTCTCTCTAATCCTAGCCCTCAACATAACCTTAACCCTAGGTCCAATCCTAACCCTAACCGTCTCTCTAACCCTATCCCTCAACATAACCCTAACCCTAGGTCCAATCTTAACCCTAACCATTCTCTGACCCTAGCCCTCAACATAAGCCTAAACCTAGGTCCAATCCTAACCCTATCCGTCTCTCTAACCCTAGCCCTCAACCTAAACCTAACCCTAGGTCCAATCCTAACCCTAACCGTCTCTCTAACCCTAGCACTCAACCTAACCCGAACCCTAGGTCCAATCCTAACCCTAACCGTCTCTCTAACCCTAGCCCTCAACATAATCTTAACCCTAGGTCCAATGCTAACCCTAACCGTCTCTCTAAACCTAACCCTCAACATAACCCTAACCCTAGTTCCAATCCTAACCCTAACCGTCTCTCTAACCCTAGCCCTCAACATAACCCTAACCCTAGGTCCAATCATAACCCTAACCGTCTCTCTAACCCTAGCCCTCAACATAACCCTAACCTTAGGTCCAATCCTAACTCTAACCGTCTCTCTAAACCTACCCATCAACATAACCCTAACCCTAACTCCAATCCTAACCCTGACCGACTCTCTAACCCTAGCCCTCAAAATAACCCTAACCCTACGTTCAATCCTAACCCTAACCGTCTCGCAAACCCTAGCCCTCAACATAACCCTAACCCTAGGTCCAATCCTAACCCTAACCGTCTCTCTAACCCTAGCCCTCAACCCAACCCTAACCCTAGGTCCAATCCTAACCGTAACCATCTCTCTAAACCTGGCCCTCAACATAACCCTAACCCTAAGTCCAATCCTTACCCTAACCGTCTCTCTAAACCTAGCCCTCAACATAACGCTAACCGTAGGTCCAATACTAACCCTGACCGTCTCTCTAACCCTAGCCCTCAACATATCGCTAGCCCTAGGTCCAATCCTAACCCTAACCATCTCTCCTACCCTGGCCCTCAACATAACCCTAACCCTAGGTCCAATCCTTACCCTAACCGTCTCTCTAAACCTAGCCCTCAACATAACCCTAACCCTAGGTTCAATCCTAACCCTGACCATCTCTCTAACCCTAGCCCTCAACATAACCCTAACCCTAGGTCCAATCCTAACCCTGACCGTCTCTCTAACACTAGCCCTCAACATAACCCTAACCCTAGCTCCAATCCTAACCCTGACTGACTCTCTAACCCTAGCCTTCAAAATAACCCTAACCCTATGTCCAATCCTAACCCTAACCGTCTCTCTAAACCTAGCCCTCAACCCAACCCTAACCCTAGGTCCAATCCGAACCCTAACCACCTCTCCAGCCCTGGTCCTCAACATAACCCTAACCCTAGGTCCAATCCTTACCCTTACCGTCTCTCTAAACCTAGCCCTCAACATAACCCTAACCCTAGGTCCAATCGTAACCCTAACCGTCTCTCTAACCCTAGCCATAAACATAACCCAAACCCTAGCTCCAATCCTAACCCTGACTGACTCTCTAACCCTAGCCCTCAAAATAACCCTACCCTATGTCCAATCCTAACCCTAACCGTCTCGCTAGCCCAAGCCCTCAACATAACCCTAACCCTAGGTCCAATCCTAACCCTAACCGTCTCTCTAACACTAGCCCTCAACCCAACCCTAACCCTAGGTCCAATCCTAACCCTAACCACCTCTCTAACCCTGGTCCTCAACATAACCCTAACCCTAGGTCCAATCCTTACGCTAACCGTCTCTCTAAACCTAGCCCTCAGCATAACCCTAACCCTAGGTCCAATCCTAACCCTGACCGTCTCTCTAACCCTAGCCCTCAACATAACGCTAACCCTACGTCCAATCCTAACCCTAACTGTCTCTCTAAACCTAGCCCTCAACCGAACCCTAACCCTAGGTCCAATCCTAACCCTAACCGTCTCTCTAACCCTAGCCCTCAACCTAACCCTAATCCTAGGTCCAATCCTAACCCTAACCGTCTCCCTAAACCTAGCCCTCAACATAACCCTAATCTTAGGTACAATCCTAACCCTAACTGTCTGTCTAACCCTAGCCATCAACATAACCCTAACCCTAGGTCCAATCCTAACCCTAACCGTCTCTCTAACCCTAGCCCTCAACATAACCCTAACCGTAGGTCCTATCCTAACGCTAACCGTCTCTCTAACTCTAGCCCTCAACATAATCCTAACCCTAGGTCCAATCCTACCCTAACCGTCTCTATAAACCTAGCCCTCAACATAACCCTAACCCTAGATCCAATCCTAACCCTAACTGTCTCTCTAACCCTAGCTCTCAACCTAACCCTAATCCTAGGTCCAATCCTAACCCTAACCGTCACTCTAAGGCTAGCCCTCAACATAACCCTAACCCTAGGTCCAATCCTCTACCTAACCGTCTCTCTAACCCTAGCTCTCAACCTAACCCTAACCCTAGGTTCAATCCTAGCCCTAACCGTCTCTCTAATCCTAGCCCTCAATATAACCTTAACCCTAGGTCCAATCCTAACCCTAACCGTCTCTCTAAACCTAGCCCTCAACATAACCCTAACCCTAGGTAAAATCTTAACCCTATCCATTCTCTGACCCTAGCCCTCAACATAAGGCTAAACCTAGGTCGAATCCTAACCCTAACCGTCTCTCTAACCCTAGCACTCAACCTAACCCTAACCCTAGGTCCAATCCTAACCCTAACCGTCTCTCTAACCCTATCCCTCAACATAACCCTAACCCTAGGTCCAATCCTAACCCTAACCGTCTCTCTAACCCTAGCCCTCAACATAACCCTAACCCTAGGTCCAATCATAACCCTAACCCTCTCTCTAACCCTAGCCCTCAACATAACCCTAACCCTAGGTCCAATCCTAACCCTAACCGTCTCTCTAAACCTACCCCTCAACATAACCCTAACCCTAGCTCCAATCCTAACCCTGACCGACTCTCTAACCCTAGCCCTCAAAATACCCCTAACCCTACGTTCAATCCTAACCCTAACCGTCTCGCTAACCCTAGCCCACAACATAACCCTAACCCTAGGTCCAATCCTAACCCTAACCGAATCTCTAACCCTAGCCCTCAACCCAACCCTAACCCTAGGTCCAATCCTAACCCTAACCATCTCTCTAAACCTGGCCCTCAACATAACCCTAACCCTAAGTCCAATCCTTACCCTAACCGTCTCTCTAAACCTAGCCCTCAATATAACGCTAACCGTAGGTCCAATACTAACCCTGACCGTCTCTCTAACCCTAGCACTCAACGTAACGCTAACCCTTGGTCCAATCCTAACCCTAACCATCTCTCCTACCCTGGCCCTCAACATAACCCTAAACCTAGGTCCAATCCTTACCCTAACCGTCTCTCTAAACCTAGCCCTCAACATAACCCTAACCCTAGGTTCAATCCTAACCCTGACCGTCTCTCTAACCCTAGCCCTCAACATAACCCTAACCCTAGGTCCAATCCTAACCCTAACCGTCTCTCTAACCCTAGCCCTCAACATAACCCTAACCCTAGGTCCAATCCTAACCCTGACCCTCTCTCTAACACTAGCCCTCAACATAACCCTAACCCTTGGTCCAATGCTAACCCTAACCGTCTCTCTAACCCTAGCCCTCAACATAACCCTAACCTTAGGTCCAATCCTAACCCTAACCATCTCTCTAACCCTAGCCCTCAACATAAACCTAACCCTGGTCCAATCGTAACCCTAACCGTCTCTCTAACCCTAGCCCTCAACATAACAATAACCCTAGCTCCAATCCTAACCCTGACCGACTCTCTAAACCTAGCCCTCAACATAACCCTAACCCTAGGTCCAATCCTAACCCTAAGTGTCTCTCTAACCCTAGCCCTCAACCCAACCCTAACCCTAGGTCCAATCCTTACCCTTACCGTCTCTCTAAACCTAGCCCTCAACATAACCCTAACCCTAGGTCCAATCCTAACCCTAACCGTCTCTCTAACCCTAGCCCTAAACATAACCCTAACCCTAGCTCCAATCCTAACCCTGACTGACTCTCTAACCCTAGCCCTCAAAATAACCCTAACCCTATGTCCAATCCTAACCCTAACCGTCTCGCTAGCCCTAACCCTCAACATAACCCTAACCCTAGGTCCAATCCTAACCCTAACCGTCTCTCTAACCCTAGCCCTCAACCCAACCCTAACCCTAGGTCCAATCCTAACCCTAACCACCTGTCTAACCCTGGTCCTCAACATAACCCTAACCCTAGGTCCAATCCTTACCCTAACCGTCTCTCTAAACCTAGCCCTCAGCATAACCCTAACCCTAGGTCCAATCCTAACCCTAACTGTCTCTCTAACTCTAGCCCTCAACCTAACCCTAACCCTAGGTCCAATCCTTACCCTAACCATCTCTCTAAACCTACCCCTCAGCATAACCCTAACCCTACGTCCAATCCTAACCCTAACTGTCTCTCTAACCCTAGCCCTCACCTAACCCTAACCCTAGGTCCAATCCTAACCCTAACCGTCTCTCTAACCCTAGCCCTCAACCTAACCCTAATCCTAGGTCCAATCCTAACCCTAACCGTCTCCCTAAACCTAGCCCTCAACATAACCCTAATCTTAGGTACAATCCTAACCCTAACTGTCTCTCTAACCCTAGCCGTCAACATAACCCTAACCCTAGGTACAATCCTAACCCTAACCGTCTCTCTAACCCTAGCCCTCAACATAACCCTAACCGTAGGTCCTATCCTAACCCTAACCGTCTCTCTAACTCTAGCCCTCAAAATAATCCTAACCCTAGGTCCAATCCTACCCTAACCGTCTCTATAAACCTAGCCCTCAACATAACCCTAACCCTAGGTCCAATCCTAACCCTAACTTCTCTCTAACCCTAGCTCTCAACCTAACCCTAATCCTAGGTCCAATCCTAACCCTAACCGTCTCTCTAACGCTAGCCCTCAACATAACCCTAACCCTAGGTCCAATCCTCTACCTAACCGTCTCTCTAACCCTAGCCCTCAACCTAACCCTAACCCTAGGTTCAATCCTAGCCCTAACCGTCTCTCTAATCCTAGCCCTCAACATAACCTTAACCCTAGGTCCAATCCTAACCCTAACCGTCTCTCTAAACCTAGCCCTCAACATAACTCTAACCCTACGTCCAATCTTAACCCTAACCATTCTCTGACCCTAGCCCTCAACATAAGCCTAAACCTAGGTCCAATCCTAACCCTAACCGTCTCTCTAACCCTAGCACTCAACCTAACCCTAACCCTAGGTCCAATCCTAACCCTAACCGTCTCTCTAACCCTAGCCCTCAACATAACCCTAACCCTAGGTCCAATCCTAACCCTAACCGTCTCTCTAACCCTAGCCCTCAACATAACCCTAACCCTATGTCCAATCATAACCCTAACCGTTTCTCTAACCCTAGCCCTCAACATAACCCTAACCCTAGGTCCAATCCTAACCCTAACCGTCTCTCTAAACCTACCCCTCAACATAACCCTAACCCGAGCTCCAATCCTAACCCTGACCGACTCTCTAAACCTAGCCCTCAAAATAACCCTAACCCTACGTCTAATCCTAACCCTAACCGTCTCGCTAACCCTAGCCCTCAACATAACCCTAACCCTAGGTCCAATCCTTACCCTAACCGTCTCTCTAACCCTAGCCCTCAACATAACCCTAACCCTAGGTCCAATCCTAACCCTGACCGTCTCTCTAACACTAGCCCTCAACGTAACCCTAACCCTAGGTCCAATGCTAACCCTAACCGTCTCTCTAACCCTAGCCCTCAACATAACCCTAACCTTAGGTCCAATCCTAACCCTAACCGTCTCTCTAAACCTAGCCCTCAACATAAACCTAACCCTAGGTCCAATCGTAACCCTAACCATCTCTCTAACCCTAGCCCTCAACATAACCCTAACCCTAGGTCCAATCCTAACCCTAACCGTCTCTCTAACCCTAGCCCTCAACATAACCCTAACCGTAGGTCCAATCCTAACCCTAACCGTCTCGCTAACCCTAGCCCTCAACATAACCCTAACCCTAGGTCCAATCCTAACCCTAAGTGTCTCTCTAACCCTAGCCCTCAACCCAACCCTAACCCTAGGTCCAATCCTTACCCTTACCGTCTCTCTAAACCTAGCCCTCAACATAACCCTAACCCTAGGTCCAATCCTAACCCTGACCGTCTCCCTAACCCTAGCCCTCAACATAACCCTAACCCTAGTTACAATCCTAACCCTGACCGTCTCTCTAACTCTAGCCCTCAACATAACCCTAACCCTAGGGCCAATCCTAACCCTAACCGTATATCTAGCCCTAGCCCTCAACATAACCCTAACCCTAGGTCCAATCCTAACCCTAACCGTCTCGCTAACCCTAGCCCTCAACCCAACCCTAACCCTAGGTCCAATCCTAACCCTAACCACCTCTCTAACGCTGGTCCTCAATATAACCCTAACCCTAGGTCCAATCCTTACCCTAACCGTCTCTCTAAACCTAGCCATCAACATAACCCTAACCCTAGGTCCAATCCTACCCCTGACCGTCTCTCTAAACCTAGCCCTCAACATAACGCTAACCCTACGTCCAATCCTAACCCTAACTGTCTCTCTAACCCTAGCCCTCAACCTAACTCTAACCCTAGGTCCAATCCTCACCCTAACCGTCTCTCTGACCCTAGCCCTCAACCTAACCCTAATCCTAGGTCCAATCCTAACCCTAACCGTCTCCCTAAACCTAGCCCTCAACATAACCCTAATCTTAGGTACAATCCTAACCCTAACTGTCTCTCTAACCCTAGCCCTCAACATAACCCTAACCCTAGGTCCAATCCTAACCCTAACCGTCTCTCTAACCCTAGCCCTCAACATAACCCTAACCGTAGGTCCTATCCTAACCCTAACTGTCTCTCTAACTCTAGCCCTCAACATAATCCTAACCCTAGGTCCAATCCTACCCTAACCGTCTCTATAAACCTAGCCCTCAACATAACCCTAACCCTAGGTCCAATCCTAACCCTAACTGTCTCTCTAACCCTAGCTCTCAACCAAACCCTAATCCTAGGTCCAATCCTAACCCTAACCGTCTCTCTAACGCTAGCCCTCAACATAACCCTAACCCTAGGTCCAGTCCTCTACCTAACCGTCTCTCTAACCCTAGCCCTCAACCTAACCCTAACCCTAGGTTCAATCCTAGCCCTAACCGTCTCTCTAATCCTAGCCCTCAACATAACCTTAACCCTAGGTCCAATCCTAACCCTAACCGTCTCTCTAACCCTAGCCCTCAACATAACCCTAACCCTAGGTCCAATCTTAACCCTAACCATTCTCTGACCCTAGCCCTCAACATAAGCCTAAACCTAGGTCCAATCCTAACCCTATCCGTCTCTCTAACCCTAGCCCTCAACCTAAACCTAACCCTAGGTCCAATCCTAACCCTAACTGTCTCTCTAACCCTAGCACTCAACCTAACCCTAACCCTAGGTCCAATCCTAACCCTAACCGTCTCTCTAACCCTAGCCCTCAACATAACCCTAACCCTAGGTCCAATCCTAACCCTAACCGTCTCTCTAACTCTAGCCCTCAACATAACCCTAACCCTAGGTCCAATCCTCTACCTAACCGTCTCTCTAACCCTAGCCCTCAACCTAACCCTAACCCTAGGTTCAATCCTAGCCCTAACCGTCTCTCTAATCCTAGCCCTCAACATAACCTTAACCCTAGGTCCAATCCTAACCATAACCGTCTCTCTAAACCTAGCCCTCAACATAACCCTAACCCTACGTCCAATCTTAACCCTAACCATTCTCTGACCCTAGCCCTCAACATAAGCCTAAACCTAGGTCCAATCCTAACCCTAACCGTCTCTCTAACCCTAGCACTCAACCTAACCCTAACCCTAGGTCCAATTCTAACCCTAACCGTCTCTCTAACCCTAGCCCTCAACATAACCCTAACCCTAGGTCCAATCCTAACCCTAACCGTCTCTCTAACCCTAGCCCTCAACATAACCCTAACCCTATGTCCAATCATAACCCTAACCGTCTCTCTAACCCTAGCCCTCAACATAACCCTAACCCTAGGTCCAATCCTAACCCTAACCGTCTCTCTAAACCTACCCCTCAACATAACCCTAACCCTAGCTCCAATCCTAACCCTGACCGACTCTCTAAACCTAGCCCTCAAAATAACCCTAACCCTACGTCCAATCCTAACATTAACCGTCTCGCTAATCCTAGCCCTCAACATAACCCTAACCCTAGGTCCAATCCTAACCCTAAGTGTCTCTCTAACCCTAGCCCTCAACCCAACCCTAACCCTAGGTCCAATCCTTACCCTAACCGTCTCTCTAACCCTAGCCCTCAACATAACCCTAACCCTAGGTCCAATCCTAACCCTGACCGTCTCTCTAACACTAGCCCTCAACATAACCCTAACCCTAGGTCCAATGCTAACCCTAACCGTCTCTCTAACCCTAGCCCTCAACATAACCCTAACCTTAGGTCCAATCCTAACCCTAACCGTCTCTCTAAACATAGCCCTCAACATAAACCTAACCCTAGGTCCAATCGTAACCCTAACCATCTCTCTAACCCTAGCCCTCAACCTAACCCTAACCCTAGATCCAATCCTAACCCTAACCGTCTCTCTAACCCTAGCACTCAACATAACCCTAACCGTAGGTCCAATCCTAACCCTAACCGTCTCTCTAACCCTAGCCCTCAACATAACACTAACCCTAGCTCCAATCCTAACCCTGACCGACTCTCTAAACCTGGCCCTCAAAATAACCCTAACCGTACGTCCATTCCTAACCCTAACCGTCTCGCTAACCCTAGCCCTCAACATAACCCTAACCCTAGGTCCAATCCTAACCCTAAGTGTCTCTCTAACCCTAGCCCTCAACCCAACCCTAACCCTACGTCCAATCCTTACCCTTACCGTCTCTCTAAACCTAGCCCTCAACATAACCCTAACCCTAGGTCCAGTCCTAACCCTGACTGTCTCCCTAACCCTAGCCCTCAACATAACCCTAACCCTAGTTACAATCCTAACCCTGACCGTCTCTCTAACTCTAGCCCTCAACATAACCCTAACCCTAGGGCCAATCCTAACCCTAACCGTATATCTAGCCCTAGCCCTCAACATAACCCTAACCCTAGGTCCAATCCTAACCCTAACCGTCTCGCTAACCCTAGCCCTCAACCCAACCCTAACCCTAGGTCCAATCCTAACCCTAACCACCTCTCTAACGCTGGTCCTCAATATAACCCTAACCCTAGGCCCAATCCTTAACCTAACCGTCTCTCTAAACCTAGCCATCAACATAACCCTAACCCTAGGTCCAATCCTAACCCTGACCGTCTCTCTAAACCTAGCCCTCAACATAACGCTAACCCTACGTCCAATCCTAACCCTAACTGTCTCTCTAACCCTAGCCCTCAACCTAACCCTAACCCTAGGTCCAATCCTAACCCTAACCGTCTCTCTGACCCTAGCCCTCAACCTAACCCTAATCCTAGGTCCAATCCTAACCCTAACCGTCTCCCTAAACCTAGCCCTCAACATAACCCTAATCTTAGGTACAATCCTAACCCTAACTGTCTCTCTAACCCTAGCCCTCAACATAACCCTAACCCTAGGTCCAATCCTAACCCTAACCGTCTCTCCAACCCTAGCCCTCAACATAACCCTAACCGTAGGTCCTACCCTAACCCTAACTGTCTCTCTAACTCTAGCCCTCAACATAATCCTAACCCTAGGTCCAATCCTACCCTAACCGTCTCTATAAACCTAGCCCTCAACATAACCCTAACCCTAGGTCCAATCCTAACCCTAACTGTCTCTCTAACCCTAGCTCTCAACCTAACCCTAATCCTAGGTCCAATCCTAACCCTAACCGTCTCTCTAACGCTAGCCCTCAACATAACCCTAACCCTAGGTCCAGTCCTCTACCTAACCGTCTCTCTAACCCTAGCCCTCAACCTAACCCTAACCCTAGGTTCAATCCTAGCCCTAACCGTCTCGCTAAACCTAGCCCTCAACATAACGCTAACCCTAGGTCCAATCCTAACCCTGACCGTCCCTCTTACACTAGCCCTCAACATAACCCTAACCCTAGGTCCAATGCTAACCCTAACCGTCTCTCTAACCCTAGCCCTCAACATAACCCTAACCTTAGGTCCAATCCTAACCCTAACCGTCTCTCTAAACCTAGCCCTCAACATAAACCTAACCCTAGGTCCAATCGTAACCCTAACCATCTCTCTAACCCTAGCCCTCAACATAACCCTAACCCTAGGTCCAATCCTAACCCTAACCGTCTCTCTAACCCTAGCCCTCAACATAACCCTAACCGTAGGTCCAATCCTAACCCTAACCGTCTCTCTAACCCTAGCCCTCAACATAACACTAATCCTAGCTCCAATCCTAACCCTGACCGACTCTCTAAACCTGGCCCTCAAAATAACCCTAACCCTACGTCCATTCCTAACCCTAACCGTCTCGCTAACCCTAGCCCTCAACATAACCCTAACCCTAGGTCCAATCCTAACCCTAAGTGTCTCTCTAACCCTAGCCCTCAACCCTACCCTAACCCTAGGTCCAATCCTTACCCTTACCGTCTCTCTAAACCTAGCCCTCAACATAACCCTAACCCTAGGTCCAATCCTAACCCTGACCGTCTCCATAACCCTAGCCCTCAACATAACCCTAACCCTAGTTACAATCCTAACCCTGACCGTCTCTCTAACTCTAGCCCTCAACATAACCCTAACCCTAGGGCCAATCCTAACCCTAACCGTATATCTAGCCCTAGCCCTCAACATAACCCTAACCGTAGGTCCAATCCTAACCCTAACCGTCTCGCTAACCCTAGCCCTCAACCCAACCCTAACCCTAGGTCCAATCCTAACCCTAACCACCTCTCTAACGCTGGTCCTCAATATAACCCTAACCCTAGGTCCAATCCTTACCCTAACCGTCTCTCTAAACCTAGCCATCAACATAACCCTAACCCTAGGTCCAATCCTAACCCTGACCGTCTCTCTAAACCTAGGCCTCAACATAACGCTAACCCTACGTCCAATCCTAACCCTAACTGTCTCTCTAACCCTACCCCTCAACCTAACCCTAACCCTAGGTCCGATCCTAACCCTAACCGTCTCTCTGACCCTCGCCCTCAACCTAACCCTAATCCTAGGTCCAATCCTAACCCTAACCGTCTCCCTAAACCTAGCCCTCAACATAACCCTAATCTTAGGTACAATCCTAACCCTAACTGTCTCTCTAACCCTAGCCCTCAACATAACCCTAACCCTAGGTCCAATCCTAACCCTAACCGTCTCTCCAACCCTAGCCCTCAACATAACCCTAACCGTAGGTCCTATCCTAACCCTAACTGTCTCTCTAACTCTAGCCCTCAACATAATCCTAACCCTAGGTCCAATCCTACCCTAACCGTCTCTATAAACCTAGCCCTCAACATAACCCTAACCCTAGGTCCAATCCTAACCCTAACTGTCTTTCTAACCCTAGCTCTCAACCTAACCCTAATCCTAGGTCCAATCCTAACCCTAAACGTCTCTCTAACGCTAGCCCTCAACATAACCCTAACCCTAGGTCCAGTCCTCTACCTAACCGTCTCTCTAACCCTAGCCCTCAACCTAACCCTAACCCTACGTTCAATCCTAACCCTAACCGTCTCGCTAACCCTAGCCCTCAACATAACCCTAACCCTAGGTCCAATCCTAACCCTAACCATCTCCCCTACCCTGGCCCTCAACATAACCCTAACCCTAGGTCCAATCCTTACCCTAACCGTCTCTCTAAACCTAGCCCTCAACATAACCCTAACCCTAGGTTCAATCCTAACCCTGACCGTCTCTCTAACCCTAGCCCTCAACATAACCCTAAACCTAGGTCCAATCCTAACCCTAACCGTCTCTCTAACCCTACCCTCAACATAACCCTAACCTTAGGTCCAATCCTAACCCTGACCGTCTCTCTAACACTAGCCCTCAACATAACTGTAACCCTAGGTCCAATGCTAACCCTAACCGTCTCTCTAACCCTAGCCCTCAACATAACCCTAACGCTAGGTCCAATCCTAACCTTAAGTGTCTCTCTAACCCTAGCCCTCAACCCAACCCTAACCCTAGGTCCAATTCTAACCCTAACCGTCTCCCTAACCCTAGCCCTCAACATAACCCTAACGCTAGGTCCAATCCTAACCTTAAGTGTCTCTCTAACCCTAGCCCTCAACCCAACCCTAACCCTAGGTCCAATCCTTACCCTTACCGTCTCTCTAAACCTAGCCCTCAACATAACCCTAACCCTAGGTCCAATCCTAACCCTAACCGTCTCTCTAACCCTAGCCCTAAACATAACCCTAACCCTAGCTCCAATCCTAACCCTGACTGACTCTCTAACGCTAGCACTCAAAATAACCCTAACCCTATGTCCAATCCTAGCCCTAACCGTCTCTCTAACCCTAGCCCTCAACATAACCTTAACGCTAGGTCCAATCCTAACCCTAACCGTCTCTCTAACCCTAGCCCTCAACATAACCCTAACCCTAGGTCCAATCCTAACCCTAAACATCTCTCTGACCCTAGCCCTCAACATAAGCCTAACCCTAGGTCCAATCCTAACCCTAACTGTCCCTCTAACCCTAGCCCTCAACCTAAACCTAACCCTAGGTCCAATCCTAACCCTAACCGTCTCTCTAGACTAGCACTCAACCTAACCCTAACCATAGGTCGAATCCTAACCCTAACCGTCTCTCTAACGCTAACCCTCAACATAACCTTAACCCTAGGTTCAATCCTAACCCTAACCGTCTCTCTAACCCTAGCCCTCAACATAACCCTAATCCTAGGTCCAATCGTAACCCTAACAGTCTCTCTAACCCTAGCCCTCACCATAACCCTAACCCTAGGTCCAATCCTAACCCTAACCGTCTCTCTAACCCTAGCCCTCAACATAACCCTAACCCTAGCTCCAATTCTAACCCTGACCGACTCTCTAACCCTAGCCCTAAAAATAACCCTAACCCTACGTCCAATCCTAACCCTAACCGTCTCGCTAACCCTAGCCCTCAAAATAACCCTAACCCTAGGTCCAATCCTAACCCTAACCGTCTCTCTAACCCTAGCCCTCAACCCAACCCTCACCCTAGGTCCAATCCTTACCCTAACCGTCTCTCTAAACCTAGCCCTCAACCTAACACTAACCGTAGGTCCAATCCTAACCGTGACCGCCTCTCTAACCCTAGCCCTCAACATAACGTTAACCCTAGGTCCAATCCTAACGCTAACCATCTCTCTAATCCTGGCCCTCAACATAACCCTAACCCTAGGTCCAATCCTTACCCTAACCTCTCTGTAAAGCTAGCCCTCAACATAACCCTAACCCTATGTCCAATCCTAACCCACCGTCTCTCTAACCCTAGCCCTCAACATAAACCTAACCCTAGGTCCAATCTTAACCCTGACCGTCTCTCTAACCCAGGCTCTCAACATAACCCTAACCCTAGGTCCAATCCTAACCCTAACCATCTATCTAGCCCTAATCCTCAACATAACCCTACCTTAGGTCCAATCCTAACCCTAACCATCTATCTAGCCCTAGCCCTCAACATAACCCTAACCTTAGGTCCAATCCTAACGCTAACCATCTATCTAGCCCTAGCCCTCAACATAACGATAACCTTAGGTCCAATCCTAACCCTAACCATCTATCTAGCCCTAGCCCTCAACATAACCCTAACCTAGGTCCAATCCTAACCCTAACCGTCTCCCTAAACCTAGCCCTCAACATAACCCTAATCTTAGGTACAATCCTAACCATAACTGTCTCTCTAACCCTAGCCCTCAACATAACCCTAACACTAGGTCCAACCCTAACCCTAACCGTCTCTCTAACCCTAGCACTCAACATAACCCTTACCCAAGATCAATCCTCACCCTAACCGTATCTCTAACCCTAGCCCTCAACATAACCCTAACCGTAGGTCCTATCCTAACCCTAACCGTCTCTCTAACTCTAGCCCTCAACATGATTATAACCCTAGGTCCAATCCTACCCTAACCGTCTCTATAAACCTAGCCCTCAACATAACGCTAACCCTAGGTCCAATCCTAACCCTAACTGTCTCTCTAACCCTAGCTCTCAACCTAACCCTAATCTTAGGTCCAATCCTAACCCTAACCGTCTCTCTAACGCTAGGCCTCAACATAACCCTAACCCTAGGTCCAATCCTCAACGTAACCGTCTCTCTAACCCTAGCCCTCAACCTAACCCTAACCCTAGGTCCAATCCTAGCCCTAACCATCTCTCTAACCTTAGCTCTCAACATAACCTTAACGCTAGGCCCAATCCTAACCCTAACCGTCTCTCTAACCCTAGCCCTCAACATAACCCTAACCCTAGGTCCAATCCTAACCCTAACCATCCTTCTGACCCTAGCCCTCAACCTAAACCTAACCGTAGGTCCAATCCTAACCCTAACCGTCTCTCTAACCCTAGCACTCAACCTAACCCTAACCCTAGGTCCAATCCTAACCCTAACCGTCTCTCTAACGCTAGCCCTCAACATAACCCTAACCCTAGGTGCAATCCTAACCCTAACCGTCTCTCTAACCCTAGCCCTCAACATAACCCTAACCCTAGGTCCAATCCTAACCCTAACCTTCTCTCTAACCCTAGCCCTCTACATAACCCTAACCCTAGGTCCAATCGTAACCCTAACCGTCTCTCTAACCCTAGCCCTCACCATAACCCTAACCCTAGGTCCAATCCTAACGCTAACAGTCTCTCTAACCCTAGCCCTCAACATAACCCTAACCCTAGCTCCAATTCTAACCCTGACCGACTCTCTAACCCTAGCCCTCAAAATAACCCTAACCCTACGTCCAATCCTAACCCTAACCGTCTCGCTAACCCTAGCCCTCATCATAACCCTAACCCTAGGTCCAATCCTAACCCTAAACGTCTCTCTAACCCTAGCCCTCAACCCAACCCTAACCCTAGGTCCAATCCTAACCCTAACCATCTCTCTAAACCTGGCCCTCAATATAACCCTAACCTAGGTCCAATCCTTACCCTAACCGTCTCTCTAAACCTAGCCCTCAACATAAAACTAACCCTAGCTCCAATCCTAACCCTGACCGACTCTCTAAACCTAGCCCTCAACCTAACCCTAACCCTAGGTCCAATACTAACCCTAACCGTTTCTCTAACCCTAGCCCTCAACATAACCCTAACCCTAGGTCCAATCCTAACCCTAACTGTCTCTCTAACCCTAGTCCTCAACATAACCCTAACCCTAGGTCCAATCCTAACCCTAACCGTCTCTCTAACCCTAGCCCTCAACATAACCCTAACCCTAGGTCCAATCCTCACCCTAACCCTCTCTAACCCTAACCCTCAACCTAACCCTAACCCTAGGTCCAATCCTAGACCTACCCGTCTCTCTAACCCTAGCCCTCAACATTACCCTAACCTTGTGTCCAATCCTAACCCTAACCGTCTCTCTAACCCTAGCCCTCAACATAACCCTAACCCTAGGTCCAATCCTAACCCTAACCGTCTATCTAGCCCTAGCCCTCAACATAACCCTAACCCTAGGTCCAATCCTATCCCTAACCGTCTCCCTAAACGTAGCCCTCAACATAACCCTAATCTTAGGTACAATCCTAACCCTAACTGTCTCTCTAACCCTAGCCCTCAACATAACCCTAACCCTAGGTCCAATCCTAACCCTAACCGTCTCTCTAACCCTAGCCATCAACATAACCCTTACCCTAGGTCCAATCCTCACCCTAACCGTCTCTCTAACCCTAGCCCTCAACATAACCCTAACCGTAGGTCCTATCTTAACCCTAACCGTCTCTCTAACTCTAGCCCTCAACATAATCCTAACCCTAGGACCAATCCTAACCCTAACTGTCTCTCTAACCCTAGCTCTCAACCTAACCCTAATCCTAGGCCCAATCCTAACCCTAAACATCTCTCTGACCCTAGCCCTCAACATAAGCCTAACCCTAGGTCCAATCCTACCCTAACCGTCTCTATAAACCTAGCCCTCAACATAACCCTAACCGTAGGTCCTATCTTAACCCTAACCGTCTCTCTAACCCTAGCTCTCAACCTAACCCTAATCCTAGGCCCAATCCTAACCCTAAACATCTCTCTGACCCTAGCCCTCAACATAAGCCTAACCCTAGGTCCAATCCGAACCCTAACCGTCTCTCTAACGCTAGCCCTCAACAAAACCCTAACCCTAGGTCCAATCCTCAACGTAACCGTCTGTCTAACCCTAGCCCTCAACCTAACCCTAACCCTATGTCCAATCCTAGCCCTAACCGTCTCTCTAACCCTAGCCCTCAACATAACCTTAACGCAAGGTCCAATCCTAACCCTAACCGTCTCTCTAACGCTAACCTTCAACATAACCCTAACCCTAGGTCCAATCCTAACCCTAAACATCTCTCTGATCCTAGCCCTCAACATAAGCCTAACCCTAGGTCCAATCCTAACCCTAACCGTCTCTCTAACCCTAGCCCTCAACCTAAACCTAACCCTAGGTCCAATCCTAACCCTAACCGTCTCTCTAGCCTAGCGCTCAACCTAACCCTAACCCTAGGTCGAATCCTAACCCTAACCGTCTCTCTAACGCTAACCTTCAACATAACCCTAACCCTAGGTTCAATCCTAACCCTAACCGTCTCTCTAACCCTAGCCCTCAACATAACCCTAACCCTAGGTCCAATCCTAACCCTAACCGTCTCTCTAACCCTAGCCCTCTACATAACCCTAACCCTAGGTCCAATCGTAACCCTAACCGTCTCTCTAACCCTAGCCCTCACCATAACCCTAACCCTAGGTCCAATCCTAACGCTAACAGTCTCTCAAACCCTAGCCCTCAACATAACCCTAACCCTAGCTCCAATTCTAACCCTGACCGACTCTCTAACCCTAGCCCTCAAAATAACCCTAACCCTACGTCCAATCCTAACCCTAACCGTCTCGCTAACCCTAGCCCTCATCATAACCCTAACCCTAGGTCCAATCCTAACCCTAAACGTCTCTCTAACCCTAGCCCTCAACCCAACCCTAACCCTAGGTCCAATCCTAACCCTAACCATCTCTCTAAACCTGGCCCTCAATATAACCCTAACCTAGGTCCAATCCTTACCCTAACCGTCTCTCTAAACCTAGCCCTCAACATAAAACTAACCCTAGCTCCAATCCTAACCCTGACCGACTCTCTAAACCTAGCCCTCAACCTAACCCTAACCCTAGGTCCAATACTAACCCTAACCGTTTCTCTAACCCTAGCCCTCAACCTAACCCTAACCCTAGGTCCAATACTAACCCTAACCGTCTCTCTAACCCTAGCCCTAAACATAACCCTAACCCTAGCTCCAATCCTAACCCTGACTGACTCTCTAACGCTAGCACTCAAAATAACCCTAACCCTATGTCCAATCCTAGCCCTAACCGTCTCTCTAACCCTAGCCCTCAACATAACCTTAACGCTAGGTCCAATCCTAACCCTAACCGTCTCTCTAACCCTAGCCCTCAACATAACCCTAACCCTAGGTCCAATCCTAACCCTAAACATCTCTCTGACCCTAGCCCTCAACATAAGCCTAACCCTAGGTCCAATCCTAACCCTAACTGTCCCTCTAACCCTAGCCCTCAACCTAAACCTAACCCTAGGTCCAATCCTAACCCTAACCGTCTCTCTAGACTAGCACTCAACCTAACCCTAACCATAGGTCGAATCCTAACCCTAACCGTCTCTCTAACGCTAACCCTCAACATAACCTTAACCCTAGGTTCAATCCTAACCCTAACCGTCTCTCTAACCCTAGCCCTCAACATAACCCTAATCCTAGGTCCAATCGTAACCCTAACAGTCTCTCTAACCCTAGCCCTCACCATAACCCTAACCCTAGGTCCAATCCTAACCCTAACCGTCTCTCTAACCCTAGCCCTCAACATAACCCTAACCCTAGCTCCAATTCTAACCCTGACCGACTCTCTAACCCTAGCCCTAAAAATAACCCTAACCCTACGTCCAATCCTAACCCTAACCGTCTCGCTAACCCTAGCCCTCAAAATAACCCTAACCCTAGGTCCAATCCTAACCCTAACCGTCTCTCTAACCCTAGCAATCAACCCAACCCTCACCCTAGGTCCAATCCTTACCCTAACCGCCTCTCTAACCCTAGCCCTCAACATAACGTTAACCCTAGGTCCAATCCTAACGCTAACCATCTCTCTAATCCTGGCCCTCAACATAACCCTAACCCTAGGTCCAATCCTTACCCTAACCTCTCTGTAAAGCTAGCCCTCAACATAACCCTAACCCTATGTCCAATCCTAACCCACCGTCTCTCTAACCCTAGCCCTCAACATAAACCTAACCCTAGGTCCAATCTTAACCCTGACCGTCTCTCTAACCCAGGCTCTCAACATAACCCTAACCCTAGGTCCAATCCTAACCGTAACCATCTATCTAGCCCTAATCCTCAACATAACCCTACCTTAGGTCCAATCCTAACCCTAACCATCTATCTAGCCCTAGCCCTCAACATAACCCTAACCTTAGGTCCAATCCTAACGCTAACCATCTATCTAGCCCTAGCCCTCAACATAACGATAACCTTAGGTCCAATCCTAACCCTAACCATCTATCTAGCCCTAGCCCTCAACATAACCCTAACCTAGGTCCAATCCTAACCCTAACCGTCTCCCTAAACCTAGCCCTCAACATAACCCTAATCTTAGGTACAATCCTAACCATAACTGTCTCTCTAACCCTAGCCCTCAACATAACCCTAACCCTAGGTCCAACCCTAACCCTAACCGTCTCTCTAACCCTAGCACTCAACATAACCCTTACCCAAGATCAATCCTCACCCTAACCGTATCTCTAACCCTAGCCCTCAACATAACCCTAACCGTAGGTCCTATCCTAACCCTAACCGTCTCTCTAACTCTAGCCCTCAACATAATTCTAACCCTAGGTCCAATCCTACCCTAACCGTCTCTATAAACCTAGCCCTCAACATAACGCTAACCCTAGGTCCAATCCTAACCCTAACTGTCTCTCTAACCCTAGCTCTCAACCTAACCCTAATCCTAGGTCCAATCCTAACCCTAACCGTCTCTCTAACGCTAGGCCTCAACATAACCCTAACCCTAGGTCCAATCCTCAACGTAACCGTCTCTCTAACACTAGCCCTCAACCTAACCCTAACCCTAGGTCCAATCCTAGCCCTAACCGTCTCTCTAACCTTAGCCCTCAACATAACCTTAACGCTAGGCCCAATCCTAACCCTAACCGTCTCTCTAACCCTAGCCCTCAACATAACCCTAACCCTAGGTCCAATCCTAACCCTAACCATCCTTCTGACCCTAGCCCTCAACATAAGCCTAACCCTAGGTCCAATCCTAACCCTAACCGTCTCTCTAACCCAAGCCCTCAACCTAAACCTAACCGTAGGTCCAATCCTAACCCTAACCGTCTCTCTAACCCTAGCACTCAACCTAACCCTAACCCTAGGTCCAATCCTAACCCTAACCGTCTCTCTAACGCTAGCCCTCAACATAACCCTAACCCTAGGTGCAATCCTAACCCTAACCGTCTCTCTAACCCTAGCCCTCAACATAACCCTAACCCTAGGTCCAATCCTAACCCTAACCGTCTCTCTAACCCTAGCCCTCTACATAACCCTAACCCTAGGTCCAATCGTAACCCTAAACGTCTCTCTAACCCTAGCCCTCACCATAACCCTAACCCTAGGTCCAATCCTAACGCTAACAGTCTCTCTAACCCTAGCCCTCAACATAACCCTAACCCTAGCTCCAATTCTAACCCTGACCGACTCTCTAACCCTAGCCCTCAAAATAACCCTAACCCTACGTCTAATCCTAACCCTAACCGTCTCGCTAACCCTAGCCCTCATCATAACCCTAACCCTAGGTCCAATCCTAACCCTAAACGTCTCTCTAACCCTAGCCCTCAACCCAACCCTAACCCTAGGTCCAATCCTAACCCTAACCATCTCTCTAAACCTGGCCCTCAATATAACCCTAACCTAGGTCCAATCCTTACCCTAACCGTCTCTCTAAACCTAGCCCTCAACATAAAACTAACCCTAGCTCCAATCCTAACCCTGACCGACTCTCTAAACCTAGCCCTCAACCTAACCCTAACCCTAGGTCCAATACTAACCCTAACCGTTTCTCTAACCCTAGCCCTCAACATAACCCTAACCCTAGGTCCAATCCTAACCCTAACTGTCTCTCTAACCCTAGCCCTCAACATAACCCTAACCCTAGGTCCAATCCTAACCCTAACCGTCTCTCTAACCCTAGCCCTCAACATAACCCTAACCCTAGGTCCAATCCTCACCCTAACCCTCTCTAACCCTAACCCTCAACCTAACCCTAACCCTAGGTCCAATCCTAGACCTACCCGTCTCTCTAACCCTAGCCCTCAACATTACCCTAACCTTGTGTCCAATCCTAACCCTAACCGTCTCTCTAACCCTAGCCCTCAACATAACCCTAACCCTAGGTCCAATCCTAACCCTAACCGTCTATCTAGCCCTAGCCCTCAACATAACCCTAACCCTAGGTCCAATCCTATCCCTAACCGTCTCCCTAAACGTAGCCCTCAACATAACCCTAATCTTAGGTACAATCCTAACCCTAACTGTCTCTCTAACCCTAGCCCTCAACATAACCCTAACCCTAGGTCCAATCCTAACCCTAACCGTCTCTCTAACCCTAGCCATCAACATAACCCTTACCCTAGGTCCAATCCTCACCCTAACCGTCTCTCTAACCCTAGCCCTCAACATAACCCTAACCGTAGGTCCTATCTTAACCCTAACAGTCTCTCTAACTCTAGCCCTCAACATAATCCTAACCCTAGGTCCAATCCTAACCCTAACTGTCTCTCTAACCCTAGCTCTCAACCTAACCCTAATCCTAGGCCCAATCCTAACCCTAAACATCTCTCTGACCCTAGCCCTCAACATAAGCCTAACCCTAGGTCCAATCCTACCCTAACCGTCTCTATAAACCTAGCCCTCAACATAACCCTAACCCTAGGTCCAATCCTAACCCTAACTGTCTCTCTAACCCTAGCTCTCAACCTAACCCTAATCCTAGGCCCAATCCTAACCCTAAACATCTCTCTGACCCTAGCCCTCAACATAAGCCTAACCCTAGGTCCAATCCGAACCCTAACCGTCTCTCTAACGCTAGCCCTCAACAAAACCCTAACCCTAGGTCCAATCCTCAACGTAACCGTCTGTCTAACCCTAGCCCTCAACCTAACCCTAACCCTATGTCCAATCCTAGCCCTAACCGTCTCTCTAACCCTAGCCCTCAACATAACCTTAACGCAAGGTCCAATCCTAACCCTAACCGTCTCTCTAACGCTAACCTTCAACATAACCCTAACCCTAGGTCCAATCCTAACCCTAAACATCTCTCTGATCCTAGCCCTCAACATAAGCCTAACCCTAGGTCCAATCCTAACCCTAACCGTCTCTCTAACCCTAGCCCTCAACCTAAACCTAACCCTAGGTCCAATCCTAACCCTAACCGTCTCTCTAGCCTAGCACTCAACCTAACCCTAACCCTAGGTCGAATCCTAACCCTAACCGTCTCTCTAACCCTAGCCCTCAACATAACCCTAACCCTAGGTCCAATCCTAACCCTAACCGTCTCTCTAACCCTAGCCCTCAACATAACCCTAACCCTAGGTCCAATCCTAACCCTAACCGTCTCTCTAACCCTAGCGCTCAACATAACCCTAATCCTAGGTCCAATCGTAACCCTAACCGTCTCTCTAACCCTAGCCCTCATCATAACCCTAAACCTAGGTCCAATCCTAACCCTAACCGTCTCTCTAACCCTAGCCCTCAACATAACCCTAACCCTAGCTCCAATTCTAACCCTGACCGACTCTCTAACCCTAGCCCTAAAAATAACCCTAACCCTAGCTCCAATCCTAACCCTAACCGTCTCTCTAACCCTAGCCCTCAACCCAACCCTCACCCTAGGTCCAATCCTTACCCTAACCGTCTCTCTAAACCTAGCCCTCAACCGAACCCTAACCGTAGGTCCAATCCTAACCCTGACCGTCTCTCTAACCCTATCCCTCAACATAACGCTAACCCTAGGTCCAATCCTAACACTAACCATCTCTCTAACCCTGGCCCTCAACATAACCCTAACCCTAGGTCCAATCCTTACCCTAACCGTCCTGTAAAGCTAGCCCTCAACATAACCCTAACCCTATGTCCAATCCTAACCCACCGTCTCTCTAACCCTAGCCCTCAACATAACCCTAACCCTACGTCCAATCTTAACCCTGACCGTCTCTCTAACCCAAGCCCTCAACATAACCCTAACCCTAGGTCCAATCCTAACCCTAACCATCTATCTAGCCCTAATCCTCAACATAACCCTACCTTAGGTCCAATCCTAACCCTAACCATCTATCTAGCCCTAGCCCTCAACATAACCCTAACCTAGGTCCAATCCTAACCCTAACCGTCTCCCTAAACCTAGCCCTCAACATAACCCTAATCTTAGGTACAATCCTAACCCTAACTGTCTCTCTAAGCCTAGCTGTCAACATAACCCTAACCCTAGGTCCAATCCTAACCTTAACTGTCTCTCTAACCCTAGCACTCAACATAACCCTTACACAAGATCAATCCTCACCCTAACCGTCTCTCTAACACTAGCCCTCAACATAACCCTAACCGTAGGTCCTATCCTAACCCTAAACGTCTCTCTAACCCTAGCACTCAACCTATCCCTAACCCTAGGTCTAATCCTAACCCTAACCGTCTCTCTAACGCTAGCCCTCAACATAACCCTAATCCTAGGTGCAATCCTAACCCTAACCGTCTCTCTAACCCTAGCCCTCAACATAACCCTAACCCTAGGTCCAATCCTAACCCTAACCGTCTCTCTAACCCTAGCCCTCTACATAACCCTAACCCTAGGTCCAATCGTAACCCTAACCGTCTCTCTAACCCTAGCCCTCACCATAACCGTAACCCTAGGTCCAATCCTAACGCTAACAGTCTCTCTAACCCTAGCCCTCAACATAACCCTAACCCTAGCTCCAATTCTAACCCTGACCGACTCTCTAATCCTATCCCTCAAAATAACCCTAACCCTACGTCCAATCCTAACCCTAACCGTCTCGCTAACCATAGCCCTCATCATAACCCTAACCCTAGGTCCAATCCTAACCCTAAACGTCTCTCTAACCCTAGCCCTCAACCCAACCCTAACCCTAGGTCCAATCCTAACCCTAACCATCTCTCTAAACCTGGCCCTCAATATAACCCTAACCTAGGTCCAATCCTTACCCTAACCGTCTCTCTAAACCTAGCCCTCAACATAACACTAACCCTAGCTCCAATCCTAACCCTGACCGACTCTCTAAACCTAGCCCTCAACCTAACCCTAACCCTAGGTCCAATCCTAACCCTAACCGTCTCTCTAACCCTAGCCCTCAACCTAACCCTAATCCTAGGTCCAATCCTAACCCTAACCGTCTGTCTAACCCTAGCCCTCAACATAACCCTAACCCTAGGTCCAATCCTCACCCTAACCCTCCCTAACCCTAACCCTCAACCTAACCCTAACCCTAGGTCCAATCCTAGACCTACCCGTCTCTCTAACCCTAGCCCTCAACATTACCCTAACCCTATGTCCAATCCTAACCCTAACCGTCTCTCTAACCCTAGCCCTCAACATAACCCTAATCCTAGGTCCAATCCTAACCATAACCGTCTCTCTAACCCTAGCCCTCAACATAAGCCTAACCCTAGGTCCAATCCTCATCCTAACCCTCTCTAACCCTAGCCCTCAACCTAACCCTAACCCTAGGTCCAATCCTAGACCTAACCGTCTCTCTAATCCTAGCCCTCAACATAACCCTAACCCTAGGTCCAATCCTTACCCTAACCGTCTCTCTAACCCTAGCCCTCAACATAACACTTAACCTAGGTCCAATCCTAACCCTAACCGTCTCTCTAAACCTAGCCCTCAACATAACCCTAACCCTAGGTCCAATCCTAACCCTAACACTCTCTCTAACCCTAGCCCTCAACATAACCGTAACCCTAGGACCCATCATAACCCTTACCGTCTCTCTAATCCTAGCCCACAACATAACACTAAGCTTAGGTCCAATAGTATCCATAACCGTCTCTCTAATCCTAGCCCTCAACCTAACCCTAAACCTAGGTCCAATCCTAACCCTAATCGTCTCTCACTCTAGCCCTCAACATAACCCTAACCCTTGGTCCAATCCAAACCCTATCCGTCTCTCTAACTCTAGCCCTCAACATAACCCTAACCCTCGGTCCAATCCTAACCCTAACTGTCTCTCTAACCCTAGCCTGAACAAAACCCTAACCCTAGGTCCAATCCTAACCCTAACCGTCTCTAACCCTAGCCCTCAACATAACCCTAACCCTAGGGCCAATCCTAACCCTACCCGTCTCTCTAACCCAAGCCCACAACATAACCCTAATCTTAGATACAATCGTAAACCTAACTGTCTCTCTAACCCTAGCCCTCAACATAACCCTAACCCTAAGTCCAATCCTAATCTAAGCGTCTATCTAGCCCTACCCCTCAACATAACCCTAACCCTAGGTCCAATCCTAACCCTAACCGTCTCCCTAAACGTAGCCCTCAACATAACCCTAATCTTAGGTACAATCCTAACCCTAACTGTCTCTCTAACCCTAGCCCTCAACATAACCCTAACCCTAGGTCCAATCCTAACCCTAACCGTCTCTCTAACCCTAGCCCTCAACATAACCCTAACCCTAGGTCCAATCCTAACCCTAACCGTCTCTCTAACCCTAGCACTCAACCTAACCCTAACCCTAGGTCCAATCCTAACTCTAACCCTCTCTCTAACCCTAGCCCTCAACCTAACACTAACCCTAGGTCCAACCTAACCCTAACCGTCTCTCTAACCCTAGCGATCAACATAACCCTAACCCTAGGTCCAATCTTAACCCTAACCGTCTCTCTAACCATAGCTCTCAACATAACCCTAACCCTTGGTCCAATCCTAACCCTAACCGTCTCTCTAACCCTAGCCCTCAACATAACCCTAACACTAGGTCCAATCGTAACCCTAACCGTCTCTCTAACCCTAGCCCTCAACATAACCCTAACCCTAGGTCCAATCCTAACCCTAACCGTCTCTCTAACCCTAGCACTCAACATAACACTTACCCAAGATCAATCCTCACCCTAACCGTCTCTCTAACCCTAGCCCTCAACATAACACTAACCGTAGGTCCTATCCTAACCCTAACCGTCTCTCTAACTCTAGCCCTCAACATAATCCTAACCCTAGGTCCAATCCTACCCTAACCGTCTCTATAAACCTAGCCCTCAACATAACGCTAACCCTAGGTCCAATCCTAACCCTAACTGTCTCTCTAACCCTAGCTCTCAACCTAACCGTAATCCTAGGTCCAATCCTAACCCTAACCGTCTCTCTAACGCTAGGCCTCAACATAACCCTAACCCTAGGTCCAATCCTCAACGTAACCGTCTCTCTAACCCTAGCCCTCAACCTAACCCTAACCCTAGGTCCAATCCTAGCCCTAACCGTCTCTCTAACCTTAGCCCTCAACATAACGTTAACGCTAGGGCCAATCCTAACCCGAACCTTCTCTCTAACCCTAGCCCTCAACCTAACCATAACCCTAGGTCCAATACAAACCCTCATCGTCTATCTAACCCTAGCCCTAAACATAACCCTAACCCTAGGTCCAATCCTAACCCTAATCGTGTATCTAACCCTAGCCCTAAACATAACCCTAACCCTATGTCCAGTTCTAACCATAATCGTCTATCTAACCCTAGCCCTTAACTTAACCCTAAACCTAGCTCCAATCCTATCTTTAAACGTCAACCGAACCCTAGCCCTCAAAATAACCATAACCCTAACTCCAATCCTAACCCTAATCGTCTCTCTAACCCTAACCCTGAACATAACCTCAACCCTACGTCCAATCCTAACCCTAGTCGTCTACCTAACCTTAGCCCTCAACACAACCATAGCCCTAGGTGCAATCCTAACCCTAACCTTCTCTCTAACCGTAGCCCTAAACATAACCATAACCCTAGGTCCATTCATAAACCCTAATTGTCTACCTAGCCCTTGCCCTCAACATAACCCTAAGCCTAGCTCCAATCCTAACCCTAACCGTCTCTCTAACCCTAGTCCTCAATATAACCCTAACCCTAGGTCCAATCCTAACCCGAACTGTCTCTCTAACCCTAGCCCTCAACCTAACACTAACCCTAGGTCCAATCCTAACCCTAATCGTCTCTCTAACCCTAGCCCTCAACCTAACCCTAACCCTAGGTCCAATCCTAACCCTAATCTTCTCTCTAACCCTAGCCCTCAACATAACCATAACCCTAGCTTCAATCCTAACCCTAATCGTCTCTCTAACCCTAGCCCTCAACATAACCCTAACCCTAGCTCCAATCCTAACCCGAACATTCTCTCTAACTGTAGCCCTAAACATAACCATAACCCTAGGTCCTTTCATAAACCCTAATAGTTTACCTAGCCTTAGCCATAAACATAACCCTAACCCTAGCTCCAATCCTAACCCTAACCGTCTCTCTAACCCTAGCCCTCAACATAACCCTAACCCTAGGTCCAATCCTAACCCCAACTGTCTCTCTAACCCTAGCCCTCAACCTAACCCTAACCCTAGGTCGAATCCTAACCCAAACCGTCTCTCTAACCCTAGCCCTCAACATAATCCTATCCCTAGGTCCAGTCCTAACTCTAATCGTGTATCTAACACTAGCCCTAAACATACCCCTAACCCTAGCTCTAATCCTAACCCTAATAGTCTCTCTACCCTAGCCCTCAACACAACCCTAACCCTAGGTCCAATCCTAACCCTAATCGTCTACCTAAACCTAGCCCTAAACATAACCCTAACCTTAGGTCCAATCTTAACCTTCATCGTCTATCTAACCCTAGCCCTAAACATAACCCTAACCCTAGGTCAAATCCTAACCCGAACCGTCTCTCTAACGCTAGCCCTCAACATATCCCTAACCCGAGGTCAAATCGTAACCCGAACTGTCTCTCGAACCCTAACCCTCAACATAACCCTAACACAAGGTCCAATTCTAACCCGAACCGTCTCTCTAACCCTAGCCCACAACATAACCCTAACCCTAGGTCCAATCCTAACCCTAATCGTGTATCTAACCCTAGCCCTAAACATAACCCTAACCCTATGTCCAATTCTAACCATAATCGTCTATCTAACCCTAGCCCTCAACTTAACCCTAAACCTAGCTCCAATCCTATCCCTAATCGTCAACCGAACCCTAGCCTTCAAAATAACCCTAACCCTAGCTCCAATCTTAACCCTAATCGTCTCTCTAACCCTAACCCTTAACATAACCTCAACCCTAGGTCCAATCCTAACCCTAATCGTCTCTCTAACCCTAGCCCTCAGCATAACCCTAACCCTAGCTTCAATCCTACCCCTAATTGTCTCTCTAACCTTAGCCCTCAACATAACCCTAACCCTAGCATAAATCCTAACCGTAATCGTCTCTCTAACCCTAGCCCTCAACATAACCCTAACCCTAGCTCCAATCCTAACCCTAGTCGTCTACCTAACCTTAGCCCTCAACACAACCCTAACCCTAGGTGCAATCCTAACGCTATTCGTCTCTCTAAACCTAGCCCTCAACATAACCCTAACGCTCCGTCCAATCCTAACCCTAACCTTCTCTCTAACCCTTGCCCTAAACATAACCATAACCCTAGGTCCATTAATGAACCGTCATTGTCTACCTAGCCCTTGCCCTCAACATAACCGTAACCGTAGCTCCAATCCTAACCCTAACCATCTCTCTAACCCTAGTCCTCAATATAACCCTAACCCTAGGTCCAATCCTAACCTGAACTGTCTCCCTAACCCTAGTCCTCAATATAACCCTAACCCTAGGTCCAATCCTAACCCGAACTGTCTCTCTAACCCTAGCCCTGAACCTAACCCTAACCCTAGGTCCAATCCTAACCCTAATCGTCTCTCTAACCCTAGCCCTCAACATAACCCTAACCCTAGCTTCAATCCTAACCCTAATCGTCTCTTGAACCCTAGCCCTCAACATAACCCTAACCCTAGCTCCAATCCTAACCCGAATGTTCTCTCTAACCGTAGCCCTAAACATAACCATAACCCTAGGTCCTTTCATAAACCCTAATAGTAAACCTAGCCCTAGCCCTAAACATAACCCTAACCCTAGCTCCAATTCTAACCCTAACCGTCTCTCTAACCCTAGCCCTCAACATAACCCTAACCCTAGGTCCAATCCTAACATGAACTGTCTCTCTAAACCTAGCCCTCAACCTAACCCTAACCCTAGGTCCAATCCTAACCCGAACCGTCTCTCTAACCCTAGCCCTCAACATAATCCTATCCCCTAGGTCCAGTCCTAACCCTAATCGTGTATCTAACACTAGCCCTAAACATAACCCTAACCCTAGCTCCAATCCTACCCTAATCGTCTCTCTAACCCTAGCCCTCAACATAACACTAACACTTGCTCCAATCCTATCCCTAATCGTCAACCGAAACCTAGCCCTCAAAATAATCCTAAACATAGCTCCAATCCTAACCCTAATCGTCTCTCTAACCCTAAACCTCAACATAACCGTAACCCTAGGTCCAATCCTAACACTAATCGTCTCTCTAACTCTAGCCCTCAAGATAACCCTAACCCTAGCTTCAATCCTACCCTAATCGTCTCTCTAACCCTAGCCCTCAACATAACCCTAACCCTAGGTCCAGTCCTAACCCGAACCTTCTCTTTAATCTTAGCCCTAAACATAACCATAACCCTAGGTCCTTTCATAAACCCTAATAGTATACCTAGCCCTAGCCCTCAACATAACCCTAACCCTAGCTCCAATCCTAACCCTAACCGTCTCTCTAACCCAAGCCCTCAACATAACCCTAACCCTAGGTCCAATCCTAACCCGTACTGTCTCTCTAACCCTAGCCCTCAACCTAACCCTAACCCTAGGTCCAATCCTAACCCGAACCGTCTCTCTAACGCTACCCCTCAACATAATCCTATCTCTAGGTCCTATCCTAACCCTAATCGTGTATCTAACCCTAGCCCTCAACATAACCTTAACCCTAGCTCCAATCCTAACCCTAATAGTCTGTCTACCCTAGCCCTCAACACAACCCTAACCCTAGGTCCAATCCTAACCCTAATCGTATACCTAAACCTAGCCCTAAACATAACCCTAACCTTAGGTCCAATCCTAACCCTAATTGTCTATCTAACCCCAGCCCTCAACATAACTCTAACCCTAGTTCCAATCCTAACCCTAATCGTCTACCTAACCCTAGCCCTCAACATAACCCTAACCCAGCTTAAATCCTAACCGTAATCATCTCTCTAACCCTAGCCCTCAACATAACCCTAACCCTAGCTCCAATCCTAACCCGAACCATCTCTCTAACCCTAGCCCTCAACCTAACCATAACCCTAGGTCCAATCCTAACCTTCATCGTTGATCTAACCCTAGCCCTAAACATAACCCTAACCCTAGGTCAAATCCTAACCCGAACCGTCTCTCTAACACTAGCCCTCAACATATCCCTAACCCGAGGTCAAATCCTAACCCGAACCGTCTCTCTAACCCTAGCCCTCAACATAACCCTAACCCTAGGTCCAATTCTAACCCAAACCGTCTCTCTAACCCTAGCCCACTACATAACCCTAACCCTAGTTCCAATCCTAACCCTAATCGTGTATCTAACCCTAGCCCTAAACATAACCCTAACCCTATGTCCAATTCTAACCATAATCGTCTATCTAACCCTAGCCCTTAACTTAACCCTAAACCTAGCTCCAATCCTATCCCTAAACGTCAACCGAACCCTAGCCCTCAAAATAACCATAACCCTAACTCCAATCCTAACCCTAATCGTCTCTCTAAACCTAACCCTCAACATAACCTCAACCCTAGGTCCAATCCTAACCCTAATCGTCTCTCTAACCCTAGCGCTCAACATAACCCTAACCCTAGCTTCAATCCTAACCCTAATTGTCTCTCTAACCCTAGCCCTCAACATAACCCTAACCCTAGCTCCAATCCTAACCCTAGTCGTCTACCTAACCTTAGCCCTCAACATAACCATAACCCTAGGTGCAATCCTAACCCTAACCTTCTCTCTAACCGTAGCCCTAAACATAACCATAACCCTAGGTCCATTCATAAACCCTAATTGTCTACCTAGCCCTTGCCCTCAACATAACCCTAACCCTGCTCCAAACCTAAACCTAACCGTCTCTCTACAACTAGTCCTCAATATATCCCTAACCCTAGGTCCAATCCTAACCCGAACTGTCTCTCTAACCCCAGCCCTCAACCTAACCCTAACCCTAGGTCCAATCCTAACCCTAATCGTCTCTCTAACCCTAGCCCTCAACATAACCCTAACCCTAGCTTCAATCCTAACCCTAATCGTCTCTCTAACCCTAGCCCTCAACATAACCCTAACCCTAGCTCCAATCCTAACCCGAACGTTCTTTCTAACTGTAGCCCTAAACATAACCATAACCCTAGGTCCTTTCATAAACCCTAATAGTATACCTAGCCTTAGCCATAAACATAACCCTAACCCTAGCTCCAATCCTAACCCTAACCGTCTCTCTAACCCTAGCCCTCAACATAACCCTAACCATAGGTCCAATCCTAACCCCAACTGTCTCTCTAACCCTAGCCCTCAACCTAACCCTAACCCTAGGTCCAATCCTAACACCAACCGTCTCTCTAAGCCTAGCCCTCAACATAATCCTATCCCTAGGTCCAGTCCTTACCCTAATCGTGTATCTAACACTAGCCCTAAACATACCCCTAACCCTAGCTCCAATCCTAACCCTAATAGTCTCTCTACCCTAGCCGTCAACAAAACCCTAACCCTAGGTCCAATCCTAACCATAATTGTCTACCTAACCCTAGCCCTCAACATAACCCTAACCCTAGCTTAAATCCTAACCGTAATCGTCTCTCTATCCCTAGCCCTCAACATAACCCTAACCATAGCTCCAATCCTAACCCGAACCATCTCTCTAAGCCTAGCCCTCAACCTAACCCTAACCCTAGGTCCAATCCTAACCCTAATCGTCTCTCTAACCCTAGCCCTCAACATAACCCTAACCCTAGGTCCAATCCTAACCCTAATCTTCTCTCTAACCCTAGCCCTCAACATAACCCTAACCCTAGCTTCAATCCTAACCCTAATCGTCTCTCTAACCCTAGGCCTCAACATAACCCTAACCCTAGCTCCAATCCTAACCCGAACCTTTTCTCTAACCTTAGCCCTAAACATAACCATAACCCTAGGTCCTTTCATAAACCCTAATAGTATACCTAGCCCTAGCCCTAAACATAACCCTAACCCTAGGTCCAATCCTAACATGAACTGTCTCTCTAAACCTAGCCCTCAACCTAACCCTAACCCTAAGTCCAATCCTAACCCGAACCATCTCTCTAACCCTAGCCCTCAACATAATCCTATCCCTAGGTCCAGTCCTAACCCTAATCGTGTATCTAACACTAGCCCTAAATATAACCCTAACCATAGCTCCAATCCTAACCCTAATCGTCCACCTAACACTAGCCCTCAACATAACCTTAACCCAGCTCCAATCCTAACCCTAATATTCTCTCTACCCTAGCTCTCAACACAACCCTAACCCTAGGTCCAATCCTAACCCTAATCGTCTACCTAAACCTAGCCCTAAACATAACCCTAACCTTAGGTCCAATCCTAACCCTAATTGTCTATCTAACCCTAGCCCTCAACATAACCCTAACCCTAGCTCCAATCCTAACCCTAATCGTCTACCTACCCTAGCCCTCAACATTACCCTAAACCTAGCTTAAATCCTAACCGTAATCGTCTCTCTAACCCTAGCCCTCAACATAACCCTAACCCTAGGTCCAATCCTAACCCGAACCTTCTCTCTAACCCTAGCCCTCAACCTAACCATAACCCTAGGTCCAATACAAACCCTCATCGTCTATCTAACCCTAGCCCTAAACATAACCCTAACCCTAGGTCCAATCCTAACCCTAATCGTGTATCTAACCCTAGCCCTAAACATAACCCTAACCCTATGTCCAATTCTAACCATAATCGTCTATCTAACCCTAGCCCTTAACTTAACCCTAAACCTAGCTCCAATCCTATCTTTAAACGTCAACCGAACCCTAGCCCTCAAAATAACCATAACCCTAACTCCAATCCTAACCCTAATCGTCTCTCTAACCCTAACCCTGAACATAACCTCAACCCTACGTCCAATCCTAACCCTAGTCGTCTACCTAACCTTAGCCCTCAACACAACCATAGCCCTAGGTGCAATCCTAACCCTAACCTTCTCTCTAACCGTAGCCCTAAACATAACCATAACCCTAGGTCCATTCATAAACCCTAATTGTCTACCTAGCCCTTGCCCTCAACATAACCCTAAGCCTAGCTCCAATCCTAACCCTAACCGTCTCTCTAACCCTAGTCCTCAATATAACCCTAACCCTAGGTCCAATCCTAACCCGAACTGTCTCTCTAACCCTAGCCCTCAACCTAACTCTAACCCTAGGTCCAATCCTAACCCTAATTGTCTCTCTAACCCTAGCCCTCAACCTAACCCTAACCCTAGGTCCAATCCTAACCCTAATCTTCTCTCTAACCCTAGCCCTCAACATAACCCTAACCCTAGCTTCAATCCTAACCCTAATCGTCTCTCTAACCCTAGCCCTCAACATAACCCTAACCCTAGCTCCAATCCTAACCCGAACGTTCTCTCTAACCGTAGCCCTAAACATAACCATAACCCTAGGTCCTTTCATAAACCCTAATAGTATACCTAGCCTTAGCCATAAACATAACCCTAACCCTAGCTCCAATCCTAACCCTAACCGTCTCTCTAACCCTAGCCCTCAACATAACCCTAACCCTAGGTCCAATCCTAACCCCAACTGTCTCTCTAACCCTAGCCCTCAACCTAACCCTAACCCTAGGTCGAATCCTAACCCGAACCGTCTCTCTAACCCTAGCCCTCAACATAATCCTATCCCTAGGTCCAGTCCTAACCCTAATCGTGTATCTAACACTAGCCCTAAACATACCCCTAACCCTAGCTCCAATCCTAACCCTAATAGTCTCTCTACCCTAGCCCTCAACACAACCCTAACCCTAGGTCCAATCCTAACCCTAATCGTCTACCTAAACCTAGCCCTAAACATAACCCTAACCTTAGGTCCAATCCTAACCTTCATCGTCTATCTAACCCTAGCCCTAAACATAACCCTAACCCTAGGTCAAATCCTAACCCGAACCGTCTCTCTAACGCTAGCCCTCAACATATCCCTAACCCGAGGTCAAATCGTAACCCGAACTGTCTCTCGAACCCTAACCCTCAACATAACCCTAACACTAGGTCCAATTCTAACCCGAACCGTCTCTCTAACCCTAGCCCACAACATAACCCTAACCCTAGGTCCAATCCTAACCCTAATCGTGTATCTAACCCTAGCCCTAAACATAACCCTAACCCTATGTCCAATTCTAACCATAATCGTCTATCTAACCCTAGCCCTCAACTTAACCCTAAACCTAGCTCCAATCCTATCCCTAACCGTCAACCGAACCCTAGCCTTCAAAATAACCCTAACCCTAGCTCCAATCTTAACCCTAATCGTCTCTCTAACCCTAACCCTTAACATAACCTCAACCCTAGGTCCAATCCTAACCCTAATTGTCTCTCTAACGCTAGCCCTCAACATAACCCTAACCCTATCTCCAATCCTAACCCTAGTCGTCTACCTAACCTTAGCCCTCAACACAACCCTAACCCTAGGTGCAATCCTAACCCTATCCGTCTCTCTAAACCTAGCCCTCAACATAACCCTAACCCTCCGTACAATCCTAACCCTAACCTTCTCTCTAACCCTAGCCCTAAACATAACCATAACCCTAGGTCCATTCATAAACCCTAATTGTCTACCTAGCCCTTGCCCTCAACATAACCCTAACCGTAGCTCCAATCCTAACCCTAACCATCTCTCTAACCCTAGCCCTCAATATAACCCTAACCCTAGGTCCAATCCTAACCTGAACTGTCTCTCTAACCCTAGTCCTCAATATAACCCTAACCCTAGGTCCAATCCTAACCCTCTAACCCTAGCCCTCAACCTAACCCTAACCCTAGGTCCAATCCTAACCCTTATCGTCTCTCTAACCCTAGCCCTCAACATAACCGTAACCCTAGTCCAATCCTAACCCTAATTTTCTCTCTAACCCTAGCCCTCAACATAACCCTAACCCTAGCTTCAATCCTAACCCTAATCGTCTCTCTAACCCTAGCCCTCAACATAACCCTAACCCTAGCTCCAATCCTAACCCGAACGTTCTCTCTAACCGTAACCCTAAACATAACCATAACCCTAGGTCCTTTCATAAACCCTAATAGTATACCTAGCCTTAGCCATTAACATAACCCTAACCCTAGCTCCAATCCTAACCGTAACCGTCTCTCTAACCCTAGCCCTCAACATAACCCTAACCCTAGGTCCAATCCTAACCCCAACTGTCTCTCTAACCCTAGCCCTCAACCTAACCCAAACCCTAGGCCGAATCCTAACCCGAACCGTCTCTCTAACCCTAGCCCTCAACATAATCCTATCCCTAGGTCCAGTCCTAACCCTAATCGTGTATCTAACACTAGCCCTAAACATACCACTAACCCTAGCTCCAATCCTAACCCTAATAGTCTCTCTACCCTAGCCCTCAACACATCCCTAACCCTAGGCCCAATCCTAACCCTAATCGTATACCTAAACCTAGCCCTAAACATAACCCTAACCTTAGGTCCAATCCTAACCCTAATTGTCTACCTAACCCTAGCCCTCAACATAACCCTAACCCTACCTTAAATCCTAACTGTAATCGTCTCTCTAACCCTAGCCCTCAACATAACCCTAACCATAGCTCCAATCCTAACCCGAACCATCTCTCTAACCCTAGCCCTCAACCTAACCATAACCCTAGGTCCAATCCTAACTTTCATCGTCTATCTAACCCTAGCCCTAAAAATAACCCTAACCCTAGGTCAAATCCTAACCCGAACCGTCTCTCTAACGCTAGCCCTCAACATATACCTAACCCGAGGTCAAATCGTAATCCGAACCGTCTCTCGAACCCTAACCCTCAACATAACCCTAACACTAGGTCCAATTCTAACCCGAACCGTCTCTCTAACCCTAGCCCACAACATATCCCTAACCCTAGGTCCAATCCTAACCCTAATCGTGTATCTCACCCTAGCCCTAAACATAACCCTAACCCTATGTCCAACTCTGACCATAATCGTCTAACCCTAGCCCTCAACTTAACCCTAAACCTAGCTCCAATCCTATCCTTAATCGTCAACCGAACCCTAGCCCTCAAAATAACCCTAACCCTAGCTCCAATCTTAACCGTAATCGTCTTTCTAACCCTAACCCTTAACATAACCTCAACCCTAGGTCCAATCCTAACCCTAATTGTCTACCTAACCCTAGCCCTCAACATAACCCTAACCCTAGCTTAAATCCTAACCGTAATCGTCTCTCTAACCCTAGCTCTCAACATAACCCTAACCATAGCTCCAATCCTAACCCGAACCATCTCTCTAAGCCTAGCCCTCAACCTAACCATAACCCTAGGTCCAATCCTAACCTTCATCGTCTATCTAACCCTAGCCCTAAACATAACCCTAACCCTAAGTCAAATCCTAACCCGAACCGTCTCTGTAACGCTAGCCCTCAACATATCCCTAACCCGAGGTCAAATCGTAACCCGAACCGTCTCTCGAACCCTAACCCTCAACATAACCCTAACACTAGGTCCAATTCTAACCCGAACCGTCTCTCTAACACTAGCCCACACCATAACCCTAACCCTAGGTCCAATCCTAACCCTAATAGTTGTATCTAACCCTAGCCCTAAACATAACCCTAACCCTATGTCCAATTCTAACCATAATCGTCTATCTAACCCTAGCCCTCAACTTAACCCTAAACCTAGCTCCAATCCTATCCCTAATCGTCAACCGAACCCTAGCCCTCAAAATAACCCTAACCCTAGCTCCAATCCTAATCCTAACCATCTGTCTAACCCTGGCCCTCAATATAACCCTAACCCTAGGTCCAATCATAACCCGAGCTGTCTCTCTAGCCCTAGCCCTAATCCTAATCCTAACCCTAGGTCCAATCCTAACCCTAATCGTCTCTCAAACCCTAGCCCTCAACATAACCCTAACCCTAGGTCCAATCATAACCCGAACTGTCTCTCTAGCCCTAGCCCTCAACCTAACCCTAACCCTAGGTCCAATCCTAACCCTAATTGTCTCTCTAACCCTAGCCCTCAACATAACCCTAACCCTAGGTCCAATCCTAACCCTAATCGTCTCTCTAACCCTAGCCGTCAACATAACCCTAACCCCAGCTTCAATCCTAACCCTAATCGTCTCTGTAACACTAGCCCTCAACATAACGCTAACCCTAGCTCCAATCCCAACCCGAACCTTTTCTCTAACCTTAGCCCTAAACATAACCATAACCCTAGGTCCTTTCATAAACCCTAATAGTATACCTAGCCCTAGCCCTAAACATAACCCTAACCCTAGCTCCAATTCTAACCCTAACCGTCTCTCTAACCCTAGCCCTCAACATAACCCTAACCCTAGGTCCAATCCTAACATGAACTGTCTCTCTAACCCTAGCCCTCAAACTAACCCTAACCCTAGGTCCATTCCTAACCCGAACCGTCTCTCTATCCCTAGCCCTCAACATAATCCTATCCCCTAGGTCCAGTCCTTACCCTAATCGTGTATCTAACACTAGCCCTAAACATAACCCTTACCCTAGCTCCAATCCTAACCCTAATCGTCAACCTAAACCTAGCCCTAAACATAACCCTAACCTTAGGTCCACTCCTAACCCTAATTGTCTATCTAACCCTAGCCCTCAACATAACCCTAACCCTAGCTCCAATCCTAACCCTAATCGTCTACCTAACCCTAGCCCTCAACATAACCCTAACCCTAGCTCCAATCCTAACCCGAACCATCTCTCTAACCTAGCCCTCATCCTAACCATAACCCTAGGGCCAATCCTAACCTTCAACGTCTATCTAACCCTAGCCCTAAACATAACCCTAACCCTAGGTCAAATCCTAACGCGAACCGTCTCTCTAACACTAGCCCTCAACATATCCCTAACCCGAGGTCAAATCCTAACCCGAACCGTCTCTCTAACCCTAGCCCTCAACATAACCCTAACCCTAGGTCCAATTCTAACCCAAACCGTCTCTCTAACCCTACCCCACAACATAACCCTAACCCTAGGTCCAATCCAAACCCTAATCGTGTATCTAACCCTATCCCTAAACATAACCCTACCCCTATGTACAATTCTAACAATAATCGTCTATCTAAACCTAGTCCTTAATTTAACCCTAAACCTAGCTCCAATCCTATCCCTAAACGTCAACCGAACCTAGCCCTCAAAATAACCATAACCCTAACTCCAATCCTAACCCTAGTCGTCTCTCTAACCCTAGCCCTCAACATAACCCTAACCCTAGCTCCAATCCTAACCCTAGTCGTCTACCTAACCCTAGCCCTCAACACAACCATAACCCTAGGTGCAATCCTAACCCTAACCTTCTCTCTAACCGTAGCCCTAAACATAACCATAACCCTAGGTCCATTCATAAACCCTAATTGTCTACCTAGCCCTTGCCCTCAACATAACCCTAACCCTAGCTCCAATCCTAACCCTAACTGTCTCTCTAACCCTAGTCCTCAACATAACCCTAACCCTAGCTCCAATCCTAACCCGAACGTTCTCTCTAACCGTAGCCCTAAACATAACCTTAACCCTAGGTCCTTTCATAAACCCTAATAGTATACCTAGCCTTAGCCATAAACATAACCCTAACCCTAGCTCCAATCCTAACCCTAACCGTCTCTCTAACCCTAGCCCTCAACATAACCCTAACCCTAGGTCCAATCCTAACCCCAACTGTCTCTCTAACCCTAGCCCTCAACCTAACCCTAACCCTAGGTCCAATCCTAACACCAACCGTCTCTCTAACCCTAGACCTCAACATAATCCTATCCCTAGGTCCAGTCCTAACCCTAATCGTGTATCTAACACTAGCCCTAAACATACCCCTAACCCTAGCTCCAATCCTAACCCTAATAGTCTCTCTACCGTAGCCCTCAACACAACCCTAACCCTAGGTCCAATCCTAACCCTAATCGTCTACCTAAACCTAGCCCTAAACATAACCCTAACCTTAGGTCCAATCCTAACCCTAATTGTCTACCTAACCCTAGCCCTCAACATAACCCTAACCCTAGGTCCTTTCCTAACCCGAACCATCTCTCTAACCCTAGCCCTCAACCTAACCATAACCCTAGGTCCAATCCTAACCCTCATCGTCTATCTAACCCTAGCCCTAAACATAACCCTAACCCTAGGTCAAATCCTAACCCGAACCGTCTCTCTAACCCTAGCCCTCAACATATCCCTAACCCGAGGTCAAATCCTAACCCGAACCGTCTCTCTAACCCTAGCCCTCAACATAACCCTAACCCTAGGTCCAATTCTAGCCCGAACCGTCTCTCTAACCCTAGCGCACAACATAACCCTAAACCTAGGTCCAATCCTAACCATAATCGTCTATCTAACCCTAGCCCTCAACATAACCCTAAACCTAGCTCCAATCCTATCCCTAATCGTCAACCGAACCCTAGCCCTCAAAATAACCCTAACCCTAGCGCCAATCCTAACCCTAGTCGTCTACCTAACCTTAGCCCTCAACACAACCCTAACCCTAGGTGAAATCCTAACCCTATTCGTCTCTCTAAACCTAGCCCTCAACATAACCCTAAACCTCGGTCCAATCCTAAACCTAACCTTCTCTCTAACCCTAGCCCTAAACATAACCATAACCCTAGGTCCATTCATAAACCCTAATTGTCTACCTAGCCCTTGCCCTCAACATAACCCTAACCCTAGCTCCAATCCTAACCCTAACCGTCTCTCTAACCCTAGCCCTCAATATAACCCTAACCCTAGGTCCAATCCTAACCCGAACTGTCTCTCTAACCCTAGCCCTCAACCTAACCATAATCCTAGGTCCAATCCTAACCCTAAACGTCTCTCTAACCCTAGCCCTCAACATAACCCTAACCCTAGATCCAATCCTAACCCGAACTGTCTCTCTAACCCTAGCCCTCAACCTAACACTAACCCTAGGTCCAATCCTAACCCTAATCGTCTCTCTAACCCTAGCCCTCAACATAACCCTAACCCTAGGTGCAAATCTAACCCGAACCTTCTCTCTAACCCTAGCCCTCAACAAAACCCTAAACCTATGGTCCAGTCCTAACCATAATAGTGTATCTAAACCTAGGCCTAAACATAACCCTAACCCTAGGTCCAATCTTAACCCTAATCTTCTATCTAACCCTAGCCCTGAACATAATTCTTACACTAGCTCCAATCCTATCCCTAATCGACAACCGAACCCTAATCGTCTTTCTAATCCTAGCCCTCAATATAACCTTAACCCTAGGACCAATCCAAACCCAACGTGTGTTTTCACTGCTGGAATACGTTTTGGGATGCATTGTTTCAAGCTCTTGCAAGCCTCATGTTGTTTCTTAGACAATGTGGAAAAACAAGGAGTATGTTTCCCAAATCACTTGTAATCCAGAGAAACGCACACTGCATCACTCTTGCTCACACACGCTCTTTTCTCCTAATGTGTTGAGAACATTCAAGAAACCAGAAAAGAAGTGCATTTTGCAGTGAAATTCAGACTGGTATGTTGAAAAGGACATTTCTATTGGTTGCAGAGTGCAAAAGCACGATTGACTTCATGTTCTCGAGGACACGCTTACATTTCCAAGTGACCTGAAGAAGGACTTTCACAAAAAGATGTGTTTGCGGGTCTGTGGTTAACGGAGCTCTAAGTTGTGTATTCAGTGCTGGAGAGTGACACACTCTACGTAGGTTACACAGCATTTTGAGAGCAGCAACATCCTTCAAACTGAAACTGCTACAATGTGTGTAGCATGCAGGAAGAAGGCTTGTCATTTCAAAGAAAGAAGACGAAACCAAAATCCAGGTAGTAAAAGGAGCACACCAGTATGGGAGATGTGCATGTGGACAGTTTCAAGCAGGAGTTCTTTGTTGACACTTGGGAACAGCGCTGTGAAAAAATTTCGTAGGAAGCGGGATTTGGCCAAAGTTGAAAGACCTTCCAACCAGCCCTAAAGAACTTAGCCAAACAATGAATGTTGCAATAAGCTCCTGCAGGAAAGGTGCTTCTATGACACAACCCCCGAGCAGGTAGCTACATTATGCACAGTACAAAATGCAAATGAATTCCAGGCTGAAAACTCTCCACAGAAGAATGAAATGCATGTGTTTCTCTCTGAAAGAACACTCAGCCACTATGCTTTTGCTTTCTCCTTCAAAGTCTTTGTACAAACGTGTGTTTTCACCGTTGGAAACGTTGTGGGATGCATTGTTTCAATCTCTTGCAAGCCTCATGTTGTTTCATACACAATGTGGAAGAATGAGTATGTTTCCCAAATCACTTGAAACCCAGGAAAACGCACAGTGCATCACTCTTGCTCACACACGCTCCTTCTCCTAATGTGTTGATAACATTCAAGAAACCAGAAAAGAAGGGCATTTTGCAGTGAAATTCAGACGAGTATGTTCAAAAGAACATTAATATTTGTTGCAGTACGCAAAAGCACGATTGACTTCATGTTCTCCATGACACCCTTACATTTCCAAGTGACCAGAAGTAGGAGTTTCACAAAAACATGTGTTTGCGTGTGTGTGGTGAAAGTAGCTCTAAGTTGTGTATTCAGTGCTGGAGAGTGACACACTCTACGTAGGTTACAAAGCGTTTTGAGAGCAGCAACATGCTTCAAACTGAAACTGCTACAAGGTGTGTGTAGCATGCAGAAAGAAGGCTTGTCATTTCAAAGAAAGAAGAGGAAAAAAAATCCAGGTAGTGAAACGAGCACACCAGTAAGGGAGATGTGCATGTGGACAGTTTCAAGCAGCAGCTCTTTGTGGACACTTGGGAACACCGCTGTGAAAAAATTTCGTACGAACCTGGATTTGGCCAAAGTTGAAAGACCTTCCAAAACCAGCCCTAAAGACCTTAGCCAAACAATGAATGTTGCAATAAGCTCCTGCAGAAAAGGTGCTTCTATGACACAACCCCCGAGCAGGTAGCTACATTATGCACAGTAAAAAATGCAAATGAATTCCATGCTGAAAACTCTCCACAGAAGAATGAAATGCATGTGTTTCCCTCTGAAAGAACACTCAGCCGCTACGCTTTTGCTTGTTCCTTCAAAGTCTTCGCAGAAACGTTTGTTTTCCTTGCTGGAATATGTTGTGGGATCCATCGTTTCAATATCTTGCAAGCCTCATGTTGTTTTTTAGACAATGTGGAAAAACAGAGTATGTTTCCCAAATCTCTTGTAATCCAGAAAAAGGGACACTGCATCACTCTTGCTGAAACACGCTCTTTCTCCTAATGTTTTGAGAACATTCAAGAAACCAGAAAAGAAGTGCATTTTGCAGTGAAATTCAGACGGGTATGTTCAAAAGGACATTTCTATTGGTTGCAGAGAGCAAAAGCACGATTGCCTTCATGTTCTCCATGACACCCTTATATTTCCAACTGACCTGCAGTAGGACTTTCCCAAAAAGATGTGTTTGCGTGTCTGTGGTGAAAGGAGCTCTCCGTTGTGTATACAGTGCTGGAGAGTGACACACTCTACATAGGTTACACTGCGTTTGAGAGCAGCAACATGCTTCAAACTGAAACTGTTACAGGTGTGTGTAGCATGCAGAAAGAAGACTTGTCATTTCAAAGAAAGAAGAGTAAACCAAAATCCAGATAGTGTAACGAGCACACCAGTATGGGAGATGTGCATGTGGACAGTTTCAAGCAGCAGCTCTTTGTGGACACTTGGGAACAGTGCTGTGAAATAATTTCGTAGGAAGCGGGATTTGGCCAAAGTTGAAAGACCTTCCAAAACCAGCCCAAAAGAACTTAGCCAATCAATGAATGTTGCAATAAGCTCCTGCAGGAAAGGTGCTTCTATGACACAACCCCCGAGCAGGTAGCTATATTCTGCACAGTACAAAATGCAAATGAATTCCAGGGTGAAAACTCTCCACAGAAGAATGAAATGCACGTGTTTCTCTCTGAACGAACACTCAGCCACTAGGCTTTTGCTTGCTCCTTCAAAGTCTTTGCAGAAACGTGTGTTTTCACTGATGGAATACGTTTTGGGATGCATCGTTTCAATATCTTGCAAGACTCCTGTTGTTTCTTAGACACTGTGGAAAAACAAGGAGTATGTTTCCCAAATCACTTGTAATCCAGAGAAACGCACACTGCATCACTTTTGCTCAAACACGCTCTTTCTTCTAATGTATTGAGCACATTCAAGAAACCAGAAAAGAAGTGCATTTTGCAGTAAAATTCAGACGGGTATGTTCAAAAGGACATTTCTATTGGTTGCAGAGTGCAAAAGCATGATTGACTTCATGTTCTCGAGGACACCCTTACATTTCCAAGTGACCTGAGGTAGGACTTTCACAAAAAGATGGCTTTGCGTGTCTGTGGTGAAATAGCTCTAAGTTGTGTATTCAGTGCTGGAGATTGACACACTCTACACAGGTTAAACAGCATTCTTAGAGCACCAATGCTTATAATATAAACTGCTACAAGATGTGTGTAGCATGCTGAATGAAGGCTTGTCATTTCAAAGAAAGAAGAGGAAACCAAATTCCAGGGAGTGAAACGAGCACACCAGTATGGGAGATGTGCATGTGAACAGTTTCAAGCAGCAGCTCTTTGTGGACACTTGGGAACAGGGCTGTGAAAAAATTTCGTAGGAAGCGGGATTTGGCCAAAGTTGAAAGACCTTCCAACCAGCCCTAAAGACCTTAGCCAAACAATCAATGTTGCAATAAGCTCCGGCAGGAAAGGTGCTTCTATGACAAACCCCGGAGCAGGTAGCTACATTCTGCACAGTAAAAAATGCAAATGAATTCCAGGCTGAAAACTCTCCACAGAAGAATGAAATGCATGTGTTTCTCTCTGAAAGAACACTCAGCCACTAGGCTTTTGCTTGCTCCTTCAAAGTCTTTGTAGAAACGTGTGTTTTCACTGTTGGAATACGTTGTGGGATGCATTGTTTCAATCTCTTGCAAGCCTCATGTTGTTTCTTAGACACTGTGGAAAAACAAGGAGTATGTTTCCCAAATCACTTGTAATCCAGAGAAACGCACACTGCATCACTCTTGCCAAAACACGCTCTTTCTCCTAATGTGTTGAGAACATTCAAGAAACCAGAAAAGAAGTGCATTTTGCAGTAAAATTCAGACGGGTATGTTCAAAAGGACATTTCTATTGGTAGCAGAGTGCAAAAGCACGATTGACTTCATGTTCTCGATGACACCCTTACTTTTCCAAGTGACCTGAAGTAGGACTTTCACAAAAAGATGTCTTTGCGTGTCTGTGGTGAAAGTAGCTCTTAGTTGAGTATTAAGTGCTGGAGAGTGACACACTCTACGTAGGTTACACAGCGTTTTGAGAGCAGCAACATGTTTCAAACTGAAACTGCTACAAGGTGTGTGTAGCATGTAGGAAGAAGTCTTGTCATTTCAAAGAAGGAAGAGGAAACCAAAATCCAGGTAGTGAAACGAGCACACCAGTATGGGAGATGTGCATGTGGACAGTTTCAAGCAGCAGCTCTTTGTGGACACTTGGGAACAGCGCTGTGAAAAAATTTAGTACGAAGCGGGATTTGGCCAAAGTTGAAAGACCTTCCAACCAGCCCTAAAGACCTTAGCCAAACAATGAATGTTGCAATAAGCTCCTGCAGGAAAGGTGCTTCTATGACAAACCCCGGAGCAGGTAGCTACATTCTGCACAGTACAAAATGCAAATGAATTCCAGGCTGAAAACTCTCCACAGAAGAATGAAATGCGTGTGTTTCCCTCTGAAAGAACACTCAGCCGCTACGCTTTTGCTTGTTCCTTCAAAGTCTTCGCAGAAACGTTTGTTTTCCTGGCTGGAATATGTTGTGGGATCCATCGTTTCAATATCTTGCAAGCCTCATGTTGTTTCTTAGACAATGTGGAAAAACAGAGTATGTTTCCCAAATCTCTTGTAATCCAGAAAAAGGGACACTGCATCACTCTTGCTGAAACACGCTCTTTCTCCTAATGTTTTGAGAACATTCAAGAAACCAGAAAACAAGTGCATTTTGCAGTGAAATTCAAACGGGTATGTTCAAAAGGACATTTCTATTGGTTGCAGAGAGCAAAAGCACGATTGCCTTCATGTTCTCCATGACACCCTTATATTTCCAACTGACCTGCAGTAGGACTTTCCCAAAAAGATGTGTTTGCGTGTCTGTGGTGAAAGGAGCTCTCCGTTGTGTATACAGTGCTGGAGAGTGACACACTCTACATAGGTTACACTTCGTTTGAGAGCAGCAACATGCTTCAAACTGAAACTGTTACAGGTGTGTGTAGCATGCAGAAAGAAGACTAGTCATTTCAAAGAAAGAAGAGTAAACCAAAATCCAGATAGTGTAACGAGCACACCAGTATGGGAGATGTGCATGTGGACAGTTTCAAGCAGCAGCTCTTTGTGGACACTTGGGAACAGTGCTGTGAAATAATTTCGTAGGAAGCGGGATTTGGCCAAAGTTGAAAGACCTTCCAAAACCAGCCCAAAAGAACTTAGCCAATCAATGAATGTTGCAATAAGCTCCTGCAGGAAAGGTGCTTCTATGACACAACCCCCGAGCAGGTAGCTATATTCTGCACAGTACAAAATGCAAATGAATTCCAGGGTGAAAACTATCCACAGAAGAATGAAATGCACGTGTTTCTCTCTGAACGAACACTCAGCCACTAGGCTTTTGCTTGCTCCTTCAAAGTCTTTGCAGAAACGTGTGTTTTCACTGATGGAATACGTTTTGGGATGCATCGTTTCAATATCTTGCAAGACTCCTGTTGTTTCTTAGACACTGTGGAAAAACAAGGAGTATGTTTCCCAAATCACTTGTAATCCAGAGAAACGCACACTGCATCACTTTTGCTCAAACACGCTCTTTCTTCTAATGTATTGAGCACATTCAAGAAACCAGAAAAGAAGTGCATTTTGCAGTAAAATTCAGACGGGTATGTTCAAAAGGACATTTCTATTGGTTGCAGAGTGCAAAAGCATGATTGACTTCATGTTCTCGAGGACACCCTTACATTTCCAAGTGACCTGAGGTAGGACTTTCACAAAAAGATGGCTTTGCGTGTCTGTGGTGAAATAGCTCTAAGTTGTGTATTCAGTGCTGGAGATTGACACACTCTACACAGGTTAAACAGCATTCTTAGAGCACCAATGCTTATAATATAAACTGCTACAAGATGTGTGTAGCATGCTGAATGAAGGCTTGTCATTTCAAAGAAAGAAGAGGAAACCAAATTCCAGGGAGTGAAACGAGCACACCAGTATGGGAGATGTGCATGTGAACAGTTTCAAGCAGCAGCTCTTTGTGGACACTTGGGAACAGGGCTGTGAAAAAATTTCGTAGGAAGCGGGATTTGGCCAAAGTTGAAAGACCTTCCAACCAGCCCTAAAGACCTTAGCCAAACAATCAATGTTGCAATAAGCTCCGGCAGGAAAGGTGCTTCTATGACAAACCCCGGAGCAGGTAGCTACATTCTGCACAGTAAAAAATGCAAATGAATTCCAGGCTGAAAACTCTCCACAGAAGAATGAAATGCATGTGTTTCTCTCTGAAAGAACACTCAGCCACTAGGCTTTTGCTTGCTCCTTCAAAGTCTTTGTAGAAACGTGTGTTTTCACTGTTGGAATACGTTGTGGGATGCATTGTTTCAATCTCTTGCAAGCCTCATGTTGTTTCTTAGACACTGTGGAAAAACAAGGAGTATGTTTCCCAAATCACTTGTAATCCAGAGAAACGCACACTGCATCACTCTTGCCAAAACACGCTCTTTCTCCTAATGTGTTGAGAACATTCAAGAAACCAGAAAAGAAGTGCATTTTGCAGTAAAATTCAGACGGGTATGTTCAAAAGGACATTTCTATTGGTAGCAGAGTGCAAAAGCACGATTGACTTCATGTTCTCGATGACACCCTTACTTTTCCAAGTGACCTGAAGTAGGACTTTCACAAAAAGATGTCTTTGCGTGTCTGTGGTGAAAGTAGCTCTTAGTTGAGTATTAAGTGCTGGAGAGTGACACACTCTACGTAGGTTACACAGCGTTTTGAGAGCAGCAACATGTTTCAAACTGAAACTGCTACAAGGTGTGTGTAGCATGTAGGAAGAAGTCTTGTCATTTCAAAGAAGGAAGAGGAAACCAAAATCCAGGTAGTGAAACGAGCACACCAGTATGGGAGATGTGCATGTGGACAGTTTCAAGCAGCAGCTCTTTGTGGACACTTGGGAACAGCGCTGTGAAAAAATTTAGTACGAAGCGGGATTTGGCCAAAGTTGAAAGACCTTCCAACCAGCCCTAAAGACCTTAGCCAAACAATGAATGTTGCAATAAGCTCCTGCAGGAAAGGTGCTTCTATGACAAACCCCGGAGCAGGTAGCTACATTCTGCACAGTACAAAATGCAAATGAATTCCAGGCTGAAAACTCTCCACAGAAGAATGAAATGCGTGTGTTTCCCTCTGAAAGAACACTCAGCCGCTACGCTTTTGCTTGTTCCTTCAAAGTCTTCGCAGAAACGTTTGTTTTCCTGGCTGGAATATGTTGTGGGATCCATCGTTTCAATATCTTGCAAGCCTCATGTTGTTTCTTAGACAATGTGGAAAAACAGAGTATGTTTCCCAAATCTCTTGTAATCCAGAAAAAGGGACACTGCATCACTCTTGCTGAAACACGCTCTTTCTCCTAATGTTTTGAGAACATTCAAGAAACCAGAAAACAAGTGCATTTTGCAGTGAAATTCAAACGGGTATGTTCAAAAGGACATTTCTATTGGTTGCAGAGAGCAAAAGCACGATTGCCTTCATGTTCTCCATGACACCCTTATATTTCCAACTGACCTGCAGTAGGACTTTCCCAAAAAGATGTGTTTGCGTGTCTGTGGTGAAAGGAGCTCTCCGTTGTGTATACAGTGCTGGAGAGTGACACACTCTACATAGGTTACACTTCGTTTGAGAGCAGCAACATGCTTCAAACTGAAACTGTTACAGGTGTGTGTAGCATGCAGAAAGAAGACTAGTCATTTCAAAGAAAGAAGAGTAAACCAAAATCCAGATAGTGTAACGAGCACACCAGTATGGGAGATGTGCATGTGGACAGTTTCAAGCAGCAGCTCTTTGTGGACACTTGGGAACAGTGCTGTGAAATAATTTCGTAGGAAGCGGGATTTGGCCAAAGTTGAAAGACCTTCCAAAACCAGCCCAAAAGAACTTAGCCAATCAATGAATGTTGCAATAAGCTCCTGCAGGAAAGGTGCTTCTATGACACAACCCCCGAGCAGGTAGCTATATTCTGCACAGTACAAAATGCAAATGAATTCCAGGGTGAAAACTCTCCACAGAAGAATGAAATGCACGTGTTTCTCTCTGAACGAACACTCAGCCACTAGGCTTTTGCTTGCTCCTTCAAAGTCTTTGCAGAAACGTGTGTTTTCACTGATGGAATACGTTTTGGGATGCATCGTTTCAATATCTTGCAAGACTCCTGTTGTTTCTTAGACACTGTGGAAAAACAAGGAGTATGTTTCCCAAATCACTTGTAATCCAGAGAAACGCACACTGCATCACTTTTGCTCAAACACGCTCTTTCTTCTAATGTATTGAGCACATTCAAGAAACCAGAAAAGAAGTGCATTTTGCAGTAAAATTCAGACGGGTATGTTCAAAAGGACATTTCTATTGGTTGCAGAGTGCAAAAGCATGATTGACTTCATGTTCTCGAGGACACCCTTACATTTCCAAGTGACCTGAGGTAGGACTTTCACAAAAAGATGGCTTTGCGTGTCTGTGGTGAAATAGCTCTAAGTTGTGTATTCAGTGCTGGAGATTGACACACTCTACACAGGTTAAACAGCATTCTTAGAGCACCAATGCTTATAATATAAACTGCTACAAGATGTGTGTAGCATGCTGAATGAAGGCTTGTCATTTCAAAGAAAGAAGAGGAAACCAAATTCCAGGGAGTGAAACGAGCACACCAGTATGGGAGATGTGCATGTGAACAGTTTCAAGCAGCAGCTCTTTGTGGACACTTGGGAACAGGGCTGTGAAAAAATTTCGTAGGAAGCGGGATTTGGCCAAAGTTGAAAGACCTTCCAACCAGCCCTAAAGACCTTAGCCAAACAATCAATGTTGCAATAAGCTCCGGCAGGAAAGGTGCTTCTATGACAAACCCCGGAGCAGGTAGCTACATTCTGCACAGTAAAAAATGCAAATGAATTCCAGGCTGAAAACTCTCCACAGAAGAATGAAATGCATGTGTTTCTCTCTGAAAGAACACTCAGCCACTAGGCTTTTGCTTGCTCCTTCAAAGTCTTTGTAGAAACGTGTGTTTTCACTGTTGGAATACGTTGTGGGATGCATTGTTTCAATCTCTTGCAAGCCTCATGTTGTTTCTTAGACACTGTGGAAAAACAAGGAGTATGTTTCCCAAATCACTTGTAATCCAGAGAAACGCACACTGCATCACTCTTGCCAAAACACGCTCTTTCTCCTAATGTGTTGAGAACATTCAAGAAACCAGAAAAGAAGTGCATTTTGCAGTAAAATTCAGACGGGTATGTTCAAAAGGACATTTCTATTGGTAGCAGAGTGCAAAAGCACGATTGACTTCATGTTCTCGATGACACCCTTACTTTTCCAAGTGACCTGAAGTAGGACTTTCACAAAAAGATGTCTTTGCGTGTCTGTGGTGAAAGTAGCTCTTAGTTGAGTATTAAGTGCTGGAGAGTGACACACTCTACGTAGGTTACACAGCGTTTTGAGAGCAGCAACATGTTTCAAACTGAAACTGCTACAAGGTGTGTGTAGCATGTAGGAAGAAGTCTTGTCATTTCAAAGAAGGAAGAGGAAACCAAAATCCAGGTAGTGAAACGAGCACACCAGTATGGGAGATGTGCATGTGGACAGTTTCAAGCAGCAGCTCTTTGTGGACACTTGGGAACAGCGCTGTGAAAAAATTTAGTACGAAGCGGGATTTGGCCAAAGTTGAAAGACCTTCCAACCAGCCCTAAAGACCTTAGCCAAACAATGAATGTTGCAATAAGCTCCTGCAGGAAAGGTGCTTCTATGACAAACCCCGGAGCAGGTAGCTACATTCTGCACAGTACAAAATGCAAATGAATTCCAGGCTGAAAACTCTCCACAGAAGAATGAAATGCGTGTGTTTCCCTCTGAAAGAACACTCAGCCGCTACGCTTTTGCTTGTTCCTTCAAAGTCTTCGCAGAAACGTTTGTTTTCCTGGCTGGAATATGTTGTGGGATCCATCGTTTCAATATCTTGCAAGCCTCATGTTGTTTCTTAGACAATGTGGAAAAACAGAGTATGTTTCCCAAATCTCTTGTAATCCAGAAAAAGGGACACTGCATCACTCTTGCTGAAACACGCTCTTTCTCCTAATGTTTTGAGAACATTCAAGAAACCAGAAAACAAGTGCATTTTGCAGTGAAATTCAAACGGGTATGTTCAAAAGGACATTTCTATTGGTTGCAGAGAGCAAAAGCACGATTGCCTTCATGTTCTCCATGACACCCTTATATTTCCAACTGACCTGCAGTAGGACTTTCCCAAAAAGATGTGTTTGCGTGTCTGTGGTGAAAGGAGCTCTCCGTTGTGTATACAGTGCTGGAGAGTGACACACTCTACATAGGTTACACTTCGTTTGAGAGCAGCAACATGCTTCAAACTGAAACTGTTACAGGTGTGTGTAGCATGCAGAAAGAAGACTAGTCATTTCAAAGAAAGAAGAGTAAACCAAAATCCAGATAGTGTAACGAGCACACCAGTATGGGAGATGTGCATGTGGACAGTTTCAAGCAGCAGCTCTTTGTGGACACTTGGGAACAGTGCTGTGAAATAATTTCGTAGGAAGCGGGATTTGGCCAAAGTTGAAAGACCTTCCAAAACCAGCCCAAAAGAACTTAGCCAATCAATGAATGTTGCAATAAGCTCCTGCAGGAAAGGTGCTTCTATGACACAACCCCCGAGCAGGTAGCTATATTCTGCACAGTACAAAATGCAAATGAATTCCAGGGTGAAAACTCTCCACAGAAGAATGAAATGCACGTGTTTCTCTCTGAACGAACACTCAGCCACTAGGCTTTTGCTTGCTCCTTCAAAGTCTTTGCAGAAACGTGTGTTTTCACTGATGGAATACGTTTTGGGATGCATCGTTTCAATATCTTGCAAGACTCCTGTTGTTTCTTAGACACTGTGGAAAAACAAGGAGTATGTTTCCCAAATCACTTGTAATCCAGAGAAACGCACACTGCATCACTTTTGCTCAAACACGCTCTTTCTTCTAATGTATTGAGCACATTCAAGAAACCAGAAAAGAAGTGCATTTTGCAGTAAAATTCAGACGGGTATGTTCAAAAGGACATTTCTATTGGTTGCAGAGTGCAAAAGCATGATTGACTTCATGTTCTCGAGGACACCCTTACATTTCCAAGTGACCTGAGGTAGGACTTTCACAAAAAGATGGCTTTGCGTGTCTGTGGTGAAATAGCTCTAAGTTGTGTATTCAGTGCTGGAGATTGACACACTCTACACAGGTTAAACAGCATTCTTAGAGCACCAATGCTTATAATATAAACTGCTACAAGATGTGTGTAGCATGCTGAATGAAGGCTTGTCATTTCAAAGAAAGAAGAGGAAACCAAATTCCAGGGAGTGAAACGAGCACACCAGTATGGGAGATGTGCATGTGAACAGTTTCAAGCAGCAGCTCTTTGTGGACACTTGGGAACAGGGCTGTGAAAAAATTTCGTAGGAAGCGGGATTTGGCCAAAGTTGAAAGACCTTCCAACCAGCCCTAAAGACCTTAGCCAAACAATCAATGTTGCAATAAGCTCCGGCAGGAAAGGTGCTTCTATGACAAACCCCGGAGCAGGTAGCTACATTCTGCACAGTAAAAAATGCAAATGAATTCCAGGCTGAAAACTCTCCACAGAAGAATGAAATGCATGTGTTTCTCTCTGAAAGAACACTCAGCCACTAGGCTTTTGCTTGCTCCTTCAAAGTCTTTGTAGAAACGTGTGTTTTCACTGTTGGAATACGTTGTGGGATGCATTGTTTCAATCTCTTGCAAGCCTCATGTTGTTTCTTAGACACTGTGGAAAAACAAGGAGTATGTTTCCCAAATCACTTGTAATCCAGAGAAACGCACACTGCATCACTCTTGCCAAAACACGCTCTTTCTCCTAATGTGTTGAGAACATTCAAGAAACCAGAAAAGAAGTGCATTTTGCAGTAAAATTCAGACGGGTATGTTCAAAAGGACATTTCTATTGGTAGCAGAGTGCAAAAGCACGATTGACTTCATGTTCTCGATGACACCCTTACTTTTCCAAGTGACCTGAAGTAGGACTTTCACAAAAAGATGTCTTTGCGTGTCTGTGGTGAAAGTAGCTGTTAGTTGAGTATTAAGTGCTGGAGAGTGACACACTCTACGTAGGTTACACAGCGTTTTGAGAGCAGCAACATGTTTCAAACTGAAACTGCTACAAGGTGTGTGTAGCATGTAGGAAGAAGTCTTGTCATTTCAAAGAAGGAAGAGGAAACCAAAATCCAGGTAGTGAAACGAGCACACCAGTATGGGAGATGTGCATGTGGACAGTTTCAAGCAGCAGCTCTTTGTGGACACTTGGGAACAGCGCTGTGAAAAAATTTAGTACGAAGCGGGATTTGGCCAAAGTTGAAAGACCTTCCAACCAGCCCTAAAGACCTTAGCCAAACAATGAATGTTGCAATAAGCTCCTGCAGGAAAGGTGCTTCTATGACAAACCCCGGAGCAGGTAGCTACATTCTGCACAGTACAAAATGCAAATGAATTCCAGGCTGAAAACTCTCCACAGAAGAATGAAATGCGTGTGTTTCCCTCTGAAAGAACACTCAGCCGCTACGCTTTTGCTTGTTCCTTCAAAGTCTTCGCAGAAACGTTTGTTTTCCTTGCTGGAATATGTTGTGGGATCCATCGTTTCAATATCTTGCAAGCCTCATGTTGTTTGTTAGACAATGTGGAAAAACAGAGTATGTTTCCCAAATCTCTTGTAATCCAGAAAAAGGGACACTGCATCACTCTTGCTGAAACACGCTCTTTCTCCTAATGTTTTGAGAACATTCAAGAAACCAGAAAACAAGTGCATTTTGCAGTGAAATTCAAACGGGTATGTTCAAAAGGACATTTCTATTGGTTGCAGAGAGCAAAAGCACGATTGCCTTCATGTTCTCCATGACACCCTTATATTTCCAACTGACCTGCAGTAGGACTTTCCCAAAAAGATGTGTTTGCGTGTCTGTGGTGAAAGGAGCTCTCCGTTGTGTATACAGTGCTGGAGAGTGACACACTCTACATAGGTTACACTGCGTTTGAGAGCAGCAACATGCTTCAAACTGAAACTGTTACAGGTGTGTGTAGCATGCAGAAAGAAGACTTGTCATTTCAAAGAAAGAAGAGTAAACCAAAATCCAGATCGTGTAACGAGCACACCAGTATGGGAGATGTGCATGTGGACAGTTTCAAGCAGCAGCTCTTTGTGGACACTTGGGAACAGTGCTGTGAAATAATTTCGTAGGAAGCGGGATTTGGCCAAAGTTGAAAGACCTTCCAAAACCAGCCCAAAAGAACTTAGCCAATCAATGAATGTTGCAATAAGCTCCTGCAGGAAAGGTGCTTCTATGACAAACCCCGGAGCAGGTAGCTACATTCTGCACAGTACAAAATGCAAATGAATTCCAGGCTGAAAACTCTCCACAGAAGAATGAAATGCGTGTGTTTCCCTCTGAAAGAACACTCAGCCGCTACGCTTTTGCTTGTTCCTTCAAAGTCTTCGCAGAAACGTTTGTTTTCCTTGCTGGAATATGTTGTGGGATCCATCGTTTCAATATCTTGCAAGCCTCATGTTGTTTGTTAGACAATGTGGAAAAACAGAGTATGTTTCCCAAATCTCTTGTAATCCAGAAAAAGGGACACTGCATCACTCTTGCTGAAACACGCTCTTTCTCCTAATGTTTTGAGAACATTCAAGAAACCAGAAAACAAGTGCATTTTGCAGTGAAATTCAAACGGGTATGTTCAAAAGGACATTTCTATTGGTTGCAGAGAGCAAAAGCACGATTGCCTTCATGTTCTCCATGACACCCTTATATTTCCAACTGACCTGCAGTAGGACTTTCCCAAAAAGATGTGTTTGCGTGTCTGTCTTGAAAGGAGCTCTCCGTTGTGTATACAGTGCTGGAGAGTGACACACTCTACATAGGTTACACTGCGTTTGAGAGCAGCAACATGCTTCAAACTGAAAATGTTACAGGTGTGTGTAGCATGCAGAAAGAAGACTTGTCATTTCAAAGAAAGAAGAGTAAACCAAAATCCAGATAGTGTAACGAGCACACCAGTATGGGAGATGTGCATGTGGACAGTTTCAAGCAGCAGCTCTTTGTGGACACTTGGGAACAGTGCTGTGAAATAATTTCGTAGGAAGCGGGAGTTGGCCAAAGTTGAAAGACCTTCCAAAACCAGCCCAAAAGAACTTAGCCAATCAATGAATGTTGCAATAAGCTCCTGCAGGAAAGGTGCTTCTATGACACAACCCCCGAGCAGGTAGCTATATTCTGCACAGTACAAAATGCAAATGAATTCCAGGGTGAAAACTCTCCACAGAAGAATGAAATGCACGTGTTTCTCTCTGAACGAACACTCAGCCACTAGGCTTTTGCTTGCTCCTTCAAAGTCTTTGCAGAAACGTGTGTTTTCACTGATGGAATACGTTTTGGGATGCATCGTTTCAATATCTTGCAAGACTCCTGTTGTTTCTTAGACACTGTGGAAAAACAAGGAGTATGTTTCCCAAATCACTTGTAATCCAGAGAAACGCACACTGCATCACTTTTGCTCAAACACGCTCTTTCTTCTAATGTATTGAGCACATTCAAGAAACCAGAAAAGAAGTGCATTTTGCAGTGAAATTCAGACGGGTATGTTCAAAAGGACATTTCTATTGGTTGCAGAGTGCAAAACCACGATTGACTTCATGTTCTCGATGACACCCTTACTTTTCCAAGTGACCTGAAGTAGGACTTTCACAAAAAGATGTCTTTGCGTGTCTGTGGTGAAAGTAGCTGTTAGTTGAGTATTAAGTGCTGGAGAGTGACACACTCTACGTAGGTTACACAGCGTTTTGAGAGCAGCAACATGTTTCAAACTGAAACTGCTACAAGGTGTGTGTAGCATGTAGGAAGAAGTCTTGTCATTTCAAAGAAGGAAGAGGAAACCAAAATCCAGGTAGTGAAACGAGCACACCAGTATGGGAGATGTGCATGTGGACAGTTTCAAGCAGCAGCTCTTTGTGGACACTTGGGAACAGCGCTGTGAAAAAATTTAGTACGAAGCGGGATTTGGCCAAAGTTGAAAGACCTTCCAACCAGCCCTAAAGACCTTAGCCAAACAATGAATGTTGCAATAAGCTCCTGCAGGAAATGTGCTTCTATGACAAACCCCGGAGCAGGTAGCTACATTCTGCACAGTACAAAATGCAAATGAATTCCAGGCTGAAAACTCTCCACAGAAGAATGAAATGCGTGTGTTTCCCTCTGAAAGAACACTCAGCCGCTACGCTTTTGCTTGTTCCTTCCAAGTCTTCGCAGAAACGTTTGTTTTCCTTGCTGGAATATGTTGTGGGATCCATCGTTTCAATATCTTGCAAGCCTCATGTTGTTTCTTAGACAATGTGGAAAAACAGAGTATGTTTCCCAAATCTCTTGTAATCCAGAAAAAGGGACACTGCATCACTCTTGCTGAAACACGCTCTTTCTCCTAATGTTTTGAGAACATTCAAGAAACCAGAAAACAAGTGCATTTTGCAGTGAAATTCAAACGGGTATGTTCAAAAGGACATTTCTATTGGTTGCAGAGAGCAAAAGCACGATTGCCTTCATGTTCTCCATGACACCCTTATATTTCCAACTGACCTGCAGTAGGACTTTCCCAAAAAGATGTGTTTGCGTGTCTGTGGTGAAAGGAGCTCTCCGTTGTGTATACAGTGCTGGAGAGTGACACACTCTACATAGGTTACACTGCGTTTGAGAGCAGCAACATGCTTCAAACTGAAACTGTTACAGGTGTGTGTAGCATGCAGAAAGAAGACTTGTCATTTCAAAGAAAGAAGAGTAAACCAAAATCCAGATCGTGTAACGAGCACACCAGTATGGGAGATGTGCATGTGGACAGTTTCAAGCAGCAGCTCTTTGTGGACACTTGGGAACAGTGCTGTGAAATAATTTCGTAGGAAGCGGGATTTGGCCAAAGTTGAAAGACCTTCCAAAACCAGCCCAAAAGAACTTAGCCAATCAATGAATGTTGCAATAAGCTCCTGCAGGAAAGGTGCTTCTATGACAAACCCCGGAGCAGGTAGCTACATTCTGCACAGTACAAAATGCAAATGAATTCCAGGCTGAAAACTCTCCACAGAAGAATGAAATGCGTGTGTTTCCCTCTGAAAGAACACTCAGCCGCTACGCTTTTGCTTGTTCCTTCAAAGTCTTCGCAGAAACGTTTGTTTTCCTTGCTGGAATATGTTGTGGGATCCATCGTTTCAATATCTTGCAAGCCTCATGTTGTTTCTTAGACAATGTGGAAAAACAGAGTATGTTTCCCAAATCTCTTGTAATCCAGAAAAAGGGACACTGCATCACTCTTGCTGAAACACGCTCTTTCTCCTAATGTTTTGAGAACATTCAAGAAACCAGAAAACAAGTGCATTTTGCAGTGAAATTCAAACGGGTATGTTCAAAAGGACATTTCTATTGGTTGCAGAGAGCAAAAGCACGATTGCCTTCATGTTCTCCATGACACCCTTATATTTCCAACTGACCTGCAGTAGGACTTTCCCAAAAAGATGTGTTTGCGTGTCTGTCTTGAAAGGAGCTCTCCGTTGTGTATACAGTGCTGGAGAGTGACACACTCTACATAGGTTACACTGCGTTTGAGAGCAGCAACATGCTTCAAACTGAAAATGTTACAGGTGTGTGTAGCATGCAGAAAGAAGACTTGTCATTTCAAAGAAAGAAGAGTAAACCAAAATCCAGATAGTGTAACGAGCACACCAGTATGGGAGATGTGCATGTGGACAGTTTCAAGCAGCAGCTCTTTGTGGACACTTGGGAACAGTGCTGTGAAATAATTTCGTAGGAAGCGGGATTTGGCCAAAGTTGAAAGACCTTCCAAAACCAGCCCAAAAGAACTTAGCCAATCAATGAATGTTGCAATAAGCTCCTGCAGGAAAGGTGCTTCTATGACACAACCCCCGAGCAGGTAGCTATATTCTGCACAGTACAAAATGCAAATGAATTCCAGGGTGAAAACTCTCCACAGAAGAATGAAATGCACGTGTTTCTCTCTGAACGAACACTCAGCCACTAGGCTTTTGCTTGCTCCTTCAAAGTCTTTGTAGAAACGTGTGTTTTCCCTGCTGGAATATGTTTTCAGATGCAGTGTTTCAATCTCTTGTAAGCCTCATGTTCTTTCTTAGACGATGTGGAAAAACAAGGAGTATGTTTCCCAAATCACTAGCAATCCAGAAAAACACACAGTGCATCCTCTTGCCCAAACATGCTCTTTCTTCTAATGCGTTGAGACCATTCAAGAAAGCAGAAAGGAAGAGCATTTTGCAGTGAAATTCAGACTGGCATGTACAAAAAGCCATTTCTTTCGGTTGCAGGGTGCAAAAGCATGATTGACTTCATGTTCTCGATGAAACCCTTACATTTCCAAGTGCCCTGAAGTAGGACTTTCACAAAAACATGCTTTTGCGTGTCAGTGGTTAAAGAAATTCTAAGTTGTGTATTCAGTGCTGGAGAGTGACACACTCTACACAGGTTAGACAGCGTTCTTAGAGCACCAACATGCTTAAAATTGAAACTGCTACAAGATGTGTTTAGCATGCTGAATAAAGGCCTTGTCATTTCAAAGAAAGAAGAGGAAACCAAATTCCAGGCAGTGAAACGAGCATGCCAGTATGGGAGATGTGTATGTGGACAGTTTCAAGCAGCAGTTCTTTGTGGACACTTGGAAACAGCGCTGTGAAAAAATTTCGTACGAAGCGGGATTTGGCCAAAGTTGAAAGACTTTCCAAAACCTACCCTAAAGAACTTAGCCCAACAATGAATGTTGCAATAAGCTCCTGCAGGAAAGGTGCTTCAATGACACAACTCCCGAGCAGGTAGCCACATTCTGGACAGTACAAAATGCATATGAATTCCTGGCTGGAAACTCACTCCAGAAGGAAGAAATGCGCATGTTTTCTCTGAAAGAACACTCAGCCACTATTCTTTTGCTTACTCCTTCAAAGTCTTTGTAGAAACGTGTGCTTTCACTGCTGGAATACGTTTTGGGATGCATTGTTTCAATCTCTTGCAAGCCTCATGTTCTTTCTTACACAATGTGGACAAACGCGGATTATGTTTCCCAAATCACTTAAAATCCAGGAAAACGCACCCTGCATCAGTCTTACTCAAACACGCTTTTCAACTAATGCATTGAGAACATTAAAGAAAGCAGAAAAGAGGGGCCCTACCCTTGGTCCAATCCTAAACCGAACCGTCTCCCTAACCCTAGCCCTCAACATAACCCTAACTCTAGGTCCAATCCTAACCCTAATCGTGTACCTAACCGTAGCCGTAAACATAACCCTAACCCTAGGTCCAGTCCTAACCCTAATCGTGTATCTAACCTTAGCCCTAAACATAAGCCTAACCCTACGTCCAATCCTAACACTAATCGTCTATCTAACCCTACCCCTCAACATAAACCTAACCCTAGCTCCAATCATATCCCAGTTCATCATCCGAACCCTAGCCCTCAACATAACCCTAACCCTAGCTCCAAACCTACCCTAATCGTCTCTCTAACCGTAGCCCTCAACATAACCCTAACCCTAGCTCCAATCCTATCCCTAATAGTCTACCTAACCCTAGCCTTCAACATAACCCTAACCCTAGGTCCAGTCCTAACCCTAATAGTATCTCTAACCCTAGCCCTCAACAAAACCCTAACCCTAGGTCCAATCCTATCCCTAATCGTTTATCTAAAACTAGCCCTAAACATAACCTTAACCCTAGGTCCAATAATATCCCTAATCGTCTCTCTGACCCTAGCCTTTAACATAACCCTAACCATAGGTCCAATCCTAACTGTAATCGTCTATCTAACCCTAGCCCTCAACATAACCCGAACCCTCGGTCCAATACTATCCCGAACCTTCTCTCTAACCCTAGCCCTAAACATAACCATAACCCTAGGTCCAATCATAAACCCTAATTGTCTACCTAGCCCTAGCCCTCAACATAACGCTAACCCTAGCTCCAATCCTAACCCTAACCGTCTCTCTAACCCTAGCCCTCAACATAACCCTAACCTGAGGTCCAATCCTAACCTGAACTGTCTCTCTAACCCTAGCCCTCAACCTAACCCTAACCCTAGGTCCAATCCTAACCCTAATCGTCTACCTAACCCTAGCCATCAACATAACCCTAACCCTAGCTCCAATCCTAACCCTAATCGTCTACCTAACACAAGTCCTCAACTTAACCCTAACCCTAGGTCCAATACTAACCCTTATGGTCTACCTAACCCTAGCCCTCAACATAACCCTAACCCTAGGTCAAATCCTAACCCTAATCTTCTACCTAACCCTAGACCTGAACGTAACCCTAACCCTAGCTCCAATCCTAACTTAATCGTCTCTCCAACACTAGCCCTCAACACAACCCTAACCCTAGGTCCAATCCTAACACTAATCATCTCTCTAACCGTAACCCTCAACATAACCCTAACCCTAGGACCAATCCAAACCCAATCTGTCTCTCTAATCCTCGCTCTCAACATAACCCTAACCCTCGATCCAATCCTAACCCGAACCGTCTCTTTAATCCTAGCCCTCAACATGACACTAACCCTAGGCCCAATCCAAACCCGAACATTCTCTCTAACCCTAGCCCTCAACATAACACTAACCCTAGGACCAATCCTAACCCTAATCGTATATCTAAACATAGCTCTAAACATAACCCTAAACCTAGGTCTAATTCTAACCATAATCGTCAACCTAACCCTAGCCCTCAACATAACCCAAACCCTAGGTCCAGTCCTAACCCTAATCGTATATCTAAACATAGCTCTAAACATAACCCTAAACCTAGGTCTAATTCTAACCATAATCGTCTATCTAACCCTAGCCCTCAACATAACCCTAACCCTAGCTCCAATCCTATCCGTAATCGTCAACCGAACCCTAGCGCTCAAAATAACCCTAACCCTAGCTCCAATCCTAACCCTAATCGTCTCTTTAAACCTAACCCTCAACATAACCTTAACCCTAGGTCCAATGCTGACCCTAATCGTCTCTCTAACCCTATCCGGCTACATAACCCTAACCCTAGCTTCAATCCTAACCCTAATCGTCTCTCTAACCCTAGCCCTCAACATAACCCGAACCCTAGCTGCAATCCTAACCCTAGTCGTTTACCTAACCTTAGCCCTCAACACAACCCTAACCCTAGGTGCAATCCTAAACCTATTCGTCTCTCTAAACCTAGCCCTCAACATAACCCTAACCCTCGGTCCAATCCTAACCCGAACCTTCTCTCTAACCCTAGCCCTAAAAATAACCATAACCCTAGGTCCATTCATAAACCCTAATTGTCTACCTAGCCCTAGCCCTCAACATAACCTTAACCCTAGCTCCAATCCTAAACCTAACCATCTCTCTAACCCTAGCCATCAACATAACCCTAAACCTAGGTCCAATCTTAACCCTAATCGTCTACCTAAACCTAGCCGTCAACATAACCCTAACCCTAGCTCCAATCTTAACCCTAATCGTCTCGGTAACCCTAGCCGTCAACATAACCCTAACCGTAGGTCCAATCCTAACCATAATCATCTATGTATCCCAAGCCCTCACCATAACCCTAACCCTGGGACCAATCCTAACCCTAATGGTCTACCTAACCCTAGTCCTCAACATAGCCCTAACCCTAGGTCCAGTCCTAACCCTAATCGTCTCTCTAACCCTAGCCCTCAACATAACCCTAACCCTAGCTTCAATCCTAACCCTAATCGTCTCTCTAACCCTAGCCCTCAACATATCCCTAACCCTAGATCCAATCCTAACCCTAGTCGTCTACCTAACCTTAGCCCTCAACATAGCCCTAACCCTAGGTCCAATCCTAACCTGAAGCGACTCTTAAACCCTAGCCCTCAACATAAACTTAACCCTAGGTCCAATCCTAACCCTAATTCTCTACCTAAACATAGCCCTCAACATAGCCCTAAACCTAGCTCCAATCCTAACCCTAATCGTCTCTCTAACCCTAGCCCTCAACAAAACCCTAACCCTAGCTCAAATCCTAACCCTAATCGTCTCTCTAACCCTAGCCCTCAACATAACCCTAACCCTAGATCCAATCCTAACCCGAACCGTCTTTCTAACTCTAGCCCTCAACCTAACCCAAACCCTAGGTCCAATTATAACCCGAACCATCTCTCTACCCCTAGCCCTCAACATAACACTAACGCTAAGTCCAATCCTAACCTGAACTGTCTCTCTAACTCTAGCACTCCTCATAACCCTAACCCTAGGTCAAATCCTAACCCTAATGTTCTACCTAACCCTAGACCTCAACGTAACCCTAACCCTAGCTCCAATCCTAACTTAATCGTCTCTCTAACCCTAGTCCTCAACACAACACTAACCCTAGGTCCAATCCTAACCCTAATCGTCCACCTAACCCTAGCCCTCAACATAACCCTAACCGTAGCTCCAATCCTAACCCTAATAGTCTCCCTAACCCTAGCCCTCAACACAACCCTAACCCTAGGTCCAATCCTAACCCTAATCGTCTCTCTAACCCTAGCCCTCAACATAACCCTAACCCTAGCTCCAATCCTAACCCTAATTGTCTCCTAATCCTAGCCCTCAATATAACCTTAACCCTAGGACCAATCCAAACCCAATCTGTCTCTCTAACCCTCCCTCTCAACATAACCCTAACCCTCGATCCAATCCTAACCCGAACCGTCTCTCTAATCCTAGCCCTCAACATGACACTAACCCTAGGTCCAATCCTATCCCGAACATTCTCTCTAACCCAAGCCCTCAACATAACCCTAACCCTAGGACCAATCCTAACCCTAATCGTCTACCTAACCCTAGCCCTCAACATAACCCTATCCCTAGGTCCAGTCCTAACCCTAATCCTCTACCTAACCCTAGCCCTCAACATAACCCTAACCCTAGGTGCAGTCCTAACCCTAATCGTCTACCTAACCCTAGCCGTCAACATAACCCTAACCCTAGCTCCAATCTTAACCCTAATCGTCTCGGTAACCCTAGCCGTCAACATAACCCTAACCGTAGGTCCAATCTTAACCATAATCATCTATGTGTCCCTAGCCCTCACCATAACCCTAACCCTAGGACCAATCCTAACCCTAATGGTCTACCTAACCCTAGTCCTCAACATAACCCTAAACCTAGGTCCAGTCCTAACCCTAATCGTGTATCTAACCCTAGCCCTAAACATAACCCTAACCCTAGGTCCTATTCTAACCATAATCGTCTAACTAACCCTAGCCCTGAACATAACCCTAACCCTAGCTCCAACCTGATCCCTAATCGTCAACTGAACCCTAGCGCTCAAAATATCCCTAACCCTAGCTCCATTCCTAACCCTAATCGTCTGTCTAACCCTAACCCTCAACATAACCTTAACCCTAGCTCCAATCCTAACCCTAGTCGTCTACCTAACCTTAGCCCTCAACATAAACTTAACCCTCGGTACAATCCTAACCTTAATCGTCTACCTAAACATAGCCCTCAACATAACCCTAGACCTAGCTCCAATCCTAACCCTAATCGTCTATGTAACCCTAGCCCTCAACATAACCCTAACCCTAGGTCAAATCCTAACCCGAACCGTCTCTCTAAACCTAGCCCTCAACATAACCCTATCCCTAGCTCCAATCCTAACCTGAACCGTCTGTCTAACCCTAGCCCTCAACATAAACTTAACCCTACATCCAATACTAACCCTAATGGTATACGTAAACCTAGCCCTCAACATAACCCTAACCCTAGCTCAAAGCCTAACCCTAATCGTCTACCTAACCCTAGACCTCATCATAACCATAACCCTAAGTACAATCCTAACCCTAATCGTCCACCTAATCCTAGCCCTCAATATAACCCTAACCCTAGGTCCAATCCTAAATCGATCCATCTCTCTAAACCTAGCCCTCAAAATTACCCTAACCCTAGGTTCAATCCTAACCCGAATCGTCTCTCTAACCCTAGCCCTTAACATAACCCTAACCCTAGGTATAATAATAACCCTAATTGTCTACCTAACCCTAGTCCTCAACATAGCCCTAACCCTAGGTCCAAACCTAACCTTAATCGACTCTCTAACCGTAGCCTTCATCATAACCCTAACCCTAGGTCCAATCCTAACCCTAATCGTCTACCTAACCCTAGCCCTCAACATAAACCTAACCCTAGCTCCATTCCTAACCCGAACTGTCTCTCTAAGCATAGCCCTCAACCTAACCCTAACCCTAGGTCCAATGCTAACCCTAACCGTCTCTCTAACCCTAGCCCTCAACATAACCCTAACCCTAGGTCCAATCGTAACCCTAACCGTCTCTCTAACCCTGGCCCTCAACATAACCCTAACCCTAGTTCCAATCCTAACCCTAACCGTCTCTCTAACCCTAGCCCTCAACATAACCCTAACCCTAGCTCCAATCCTAACCCTGACAGACTCTCTAACCCTAGCCCTCAAAATAACCCTAACCCTACGTCCAATCCTGACCCTAACCGTCTCGCTAACTCTAGCCCTCAACCCAACCCTAACCCTAGGTCCAATCCTAACCTTAACCATCTCTCTAACCCTGGCCCTCAACATAGCCCTAACCCTAGGTCCAATCCTTACCCTAACCGTCTCTCTAACCCAGCCCTCAACATAACCCTAACCCTAGGTCCAATCCTAACCCTAACCGTCTCTCTAACCCTAGCCCTCAACCCAACCCTAACAATAGGTCCAATCCTAACCCTAATCATCTCTCTAAACCTGGCCCTCAACATAACCCTAACCCTAGGTCCAATCCTAACCCTGACCGTCTCTCTAATCCTAGCCCTCAACATATCCCTAACCCTGGTCCAATCCTAACCCTGACCGTCTCTCTAACCCTAGCCCTCAACATAACCCTAACCCTAGGTCCTTTCCTAACCCTGACCGTCTCTCTAACCCTAGCCCTCAACATAACGCTAACCCTAGGTCCAATCCTAACCCTAACCATCTCTCTAACCCTGGTCCTGAACATAACCCTAACTCTAGGTACAATCCTCACCCTAACCGTCTCTCTAACCCTAGACCTCAACATAACCCTAACCGTAGGTCCTATCCTAACCCTAACCGTCTCTCTAACTCTAGCCCTCAACATAATCCTAACCCTAGGTCCAATCCTAGCCCTAACCGCCTCTCTAACCCTAGCACTCAACATAACCTTACCCCTAGGTCCATTCCTAACCCTAACCGTCTCTCTACCCTAGCCCTCAACATAACCCTAACCCTAGGTCCAATCCTACCCGAACCATCTCTCTGACCCTAGCCCTCAACATAAGCCTAACCCTAGGTCCAATCCTAACCCTAACCGTCTCTCTAACCCTAGCCCTCAACATAAACCTAACCCTAGGTCCAATCCTAACCCTAACCGTCTCTCTAAACCTGGCCCTCAACATAACACTAACCCTAGGTCCAATCCTTACCCTAACTGTCTCTCTAACACTAGCCCTCAACATAACGCTAACCGTAGGTCCAATACTAACCCTGACCGTCTCTCTAACACTAGCCCTCAACATAACGCTAACCCTAGGTCCAATCCTAACCCTAACCATCTGTCTAACCCTGGCCCTCAACATAACCCAAACCCTAGGTCCAATCCTTACCCTAACCGTCTCTCTAAACCTAGCCCTCAACATAACCCTAACCCTAGGTCCAATCCTAACCCTGACCGTCTCTCTAACCCTAGCCCTCAACATAACCCTAACCCTAGGTCCAATCCTAACACTGACCGTCTCTCTAACCCTAGCCCTCAACATAACCCTAACCCTAGGTCCAATCCTAACCCTGACGGTCTCTCTAACCCTAGCCCTCAACATAACATTAACCCTTGGTAAAATCCTACCCCTAACCGTCTCTCTAATCCAAGCCCTCAACATAACCTTAACCCTAGGTCCAATCCTAACCCTAACCGTCTCTCTAACCCTAGCCCTCAACATAACCCTAACCCTAGGTCCAATCCTAACCCTAACCGTCTCTCTAACCCTAGCCCTAAACATAACCCTAACCCTAGCTCCAATCCTAACCCTGACTGACTCTCTAACCCTAGCCCTCAAAATAACCCTAACCCTATGTCCAATCCTAACCCTAACCGTCTCGCTAGCCATAGCCCTCAACATAACCCTAACCCTAGGTCCAATCCTAACCCTAACCGTCTCTCTAACCCTAGCCCTCAACCCAACCCTAACCCTAGGTCCAATCCTAACCCTAACCACCTCTCTAACCCTGGTCCTCAACATAACCCTAACCCTAGGTCCAATCCTTACCCTAACCGTCTCTCTAAACCTAGCCCTCAACATAAACCTAACCCTAGGTCCAATACTAACCCTGACCGTCTCTCTAACCCTAGCCCTCAACATAACGCTAACCCTACGTCCAATCCTAACCCTAACTGTCTCTCTAACCCTAGCCCTCAACCTAACCCTAACCCTAGGTCCAATCCTAACCCTAACCGTCTCTCTAAACCTAGCCCTCAACCTAAACCTAATAATAGGTCCAATCCTAACCCTAACCGTCTCCCTAAACCTAGCCCTCAACATAACCCTAATCTTAGGTACAATCCTAACCCTAACTGTCTCTCTAACCCTAGCCCTCAACATAACCCTAACCCTAGGTCCAATCCTAACCCTAACCGTCTCTCTAACCCTAGCCCTCAACATAACCCTAACCGTAGGTCCTATCCTAACCCTAACCGTCTCTCTAACTCTAGCCCTCAACATAATCCTAACCCTAGGTCCAATCCTACCCTAACCGTCTCTATAAACCTAGCCCTCAACATAACCCTAACCCTAGGTCCAATCCTAACCCTAACTGTCTCTCTAACCCTAGCTCTCAACCTAACCCTAATCCTAGGTCCAATCCTAACCCTAACCGTCTCTCTAACGCTAGCCCTCAACATAACCCTAACCCTAGGTCCAATCCTCTACCTAACCGTCTCTCTAACCCTAGCCCTCAACCTAACCCTAACCCTAGGTTCAATCCTAGCCCTAACCGTCTCTCTAATCCTAGCCCTCAACATAACCTTAACCCTAGGTCCAATCCTAACCCTAACCGTCTCTCTAACCCTAGCCCTCAACATAACCCTAACCCTAGGTCCAATCTTAACCCTAACCATTCTCTGACCCTAGCCCTCAACATAAGCCTAAACCTAGGTCCAATCCTAACCCTATCCGTCTCTCTAACCCTAGCCCTCAACCTAAACCTAACCCTAGGTCCAATCCTAACCCTAACGGTCTCTCTAACCCTAGCACTCAACCTAACCCGAACCCTAGGTCCAATCCTAACCCTAACCGTCTCTCTAACCCTAGCCCTCAACATAATCCTAACCCTAGGTGCAATCCTAACCCTAACCGTCTCTCTAAACCTAACCCTCAACATAACCCTAAGCCTAGGTCCAATCCTAACCCTAACCGTCTCTCTAACCCTAGCCCTCAACATAACCCTAAAACTAGGTCCAATCGTAACCCTAACCGTCTCTCTAACCCTAGCCCTCAACATAACCCTAACCCTAGGTCCAATCCTAACCCTAACCGTCTCTCTAAACCTAGCCCTCAACATAACCATAACCCTAGCCCAATCCTAACTCTGACCGACTCTCTAGCCCTAGCCCTCAAAATAACCCTAACCCTACGTCCAATCCTAACCCTAACCGTCTCGCTAACCCTAGCCCTCAACGTAACCCTTACCCAAGGTCCAATCCTAACCCTAACCATCTCTCTAAACCTGGCCCTCAACATAACCCTAACCCTAGGTCCAATCCTTACCCTAACCGTCTCTCTAAACCTAGCCCTCAACATAACGCTAACCGTAGGTCCAATACTAACCCTGACCGTCTCTCTAACACTAGTCCTCAACATAACGCTAACCCTAGGTCCAATCCTAACCCTAACCATCTCTCTAACCCTGGCCCTCAACATAACCCAAACCCTAGGTACAATCCTTACCCTAACTGTCTCTCTAAACCTAGCCCTCAACATAACCTTAACCCTAGGACCAATCCTAACCCTGACCGTCTCTCTAACCCTAGCCCTCAACATAACCCTAACCCTAGGTTCAATCCTAGCCCTAACCGTCTCTCTAATCCTAGCCCTCAACATAACCTTAACCCTAGGTCCAATCCTAACCCTAACCGTCTCTCTAACCCTATCCCTCAACATAACCCTAACCCTAGGTCCAATCTTAACCCTAACCATTCTCTGACCCTAGCCCTCAACATAAGCCTAAACCTAGGTCCAATCCTAACCCTATCCGTCTCTCTAACCCTAGCCCTCAACCTAAACCTAACCCTAGGTCCAATCCTAACCCTAACCGTCTCTCTAACCCTAGCACTCAACCTAACCCGAACCCTAGGTCCAATCCTAACCCTAACCGTCTCTCTAACCCTAGCCCTCAACATAATCTTAACCCTAGGTCCAATGCTAACCCTAACCGTCTCTCTAAACCTAACCCTCAACATAACCCTAACCCTAGGTCCAATCCTAACCCTAACCGTCTCTCTAACCCTAGCCCTCAACATAACCCTAACCCTAGGTCCAATCATAACCCTAACCGTCTCTCTAACCCTAGCCCTCAACATAACCCTAACCTTAGGTCCAATCCTAACTCTAACCGTCTCTCTAAACCTACCCCTCAACATAACCCTAACCCTAACTCCAATCCTAACCCTGACCGACTCTCTAAACCTAGCCCTCAAAATAACCCTAACCCTACGTTCAATCCTAACCCTAACCGTCTCGCAAACCCTAGCCCTCAACATAACCCTAACCCTAGGTCCAATCCTTACCCTAACCGTCTCTCTAACCCTAGCCCTCAACCCAACCCTAACCCTAGGTCCAATCCTAACCGTAACCATCTCTCTAAACCTGGCCCTCAACATAACCCTAACCCTAAGTCCAATCCTTACCCTAACCGTCTCTCTAAACCTAGCCCTCAACATAACGCTAACCGTAGGTCCAATACTAACCCTGACCGTCTCTCTAACCCTAGCCCTCAACATATCGCTAGCCCTAGGTCCAATCCTAACCCTAACCATCTCTCCTACCCTGACCCTCAACATAACCCTAACCCTAGGTCCAATCCTTACCCTAACCGTCTCTCTAAACCTAGCCCTCAACATAACCCTAACCCTAGGTTCAATCCTAACCCTGACCATCTCTCTAACCCTAGCCCTCAACATAACCCTAACCCTAGGTCCAATCCTAACCCTGACCGTCTCTCTAACACTAGCCCTCAACATAACCCTAACCCTAGCTCCAATCCTAACCCTGACTGACTCTCTAACCCTAGCCTTCAAAATAACCCTAACCCTATGTCCAATCCTAACCCTAACCGTCTCTCTAAACCTAGCCCTCAACCCAACCCTAACCCTAGGTCCAATCCGAACCCTAACCACCTCTCCAGCCCTGGTCCTCAACATAACCCTAACCCTAGGTCCAATCCTTACTCTAACCGTCTCTCTAAACCTAGCCCTCAACATAACCCTAACCCTAGGTCCAATCCTAACCCTGACCGTCTCTCTAACCCTAGCCCTCAACATAACGCTAACCCTACGTCCAATCCTAACCCTAACTGTCTCTCTAACCCTAGCCCTCAACCTAACCCTAACCCTAGGTCCAATCCTAACCCTAACCGTCTCTCTAACCCTAGCCCTCAACATAACCCTAACCCTAGGTCCAATCCTAACCCTAACCGTCTCTCTAAACCTGGCCCTCAACATAACCCTAACTCTAAGTCCAATCCTTACCCTAACCGTCTCTCTAAACCTAGCCCTCAACATAACGCTAACCGTAGGTCCAATACTAACCCTGACCGTCTCTCTAACCCTAGCACTCAACGTAACGCTAACCCTAGGTCCAATCCTAACCCTAACCGTCTCTCTAAACCTGGCCCTCAACATAACCCTAACCCTAGGTCCAATCCTTACCCTTACCGTCTCTCTAAACCTAGCCCTCAACATAACCCTAACCCTAGGTCCAATCGTAACCCTAACCGTCTCTCTAACCCTAGCCATAAACATAACCCAAACCCTAGCTCCAATCCTAACCCTGACTGACTCTCTAACCCTAGCCCTCAAAATAACCCTACCCTATATCCAATCCTAACCCTAACCGTCTCGCTAGCCCAAGCCCTCAACATAACCCTAACCCTAGGTCCAATCCTAACCCTAACCGTCTCTCTAACACTAGCCCTCAACCCAACCCTAACCCTAGGTCCAATCCTAACCCTAACCACCTCTCTAACCCTGGTCCTCAACATAAGCCTAACCCTAGGTCCAATCCTTACGCTAACCGTCTCTCTAAACCTAGCCCTCAGGATAACCCTAACCCTAGGTCCAATCCTAACCCTGACCGTCTCTCTAACCCTAGCCCTCAACATAACGCTAACCCTACGTCCAATCCTAACCCTAACTGTCTCTCTAAACCTAGCCCTCAACCGAACCCTAACCCTAGGTCCAATCCTAACCCTAACCGTCTCTCTAACCCTAGCCCTCAACCTAACCCTAATCCTAGGTCCAATCCTAACCCTAACCGTCTCCCTAAACCTAGCCCTCAACATAACCCTAATCTTAGGTACAATCCTAACCCTAACTGTCTGTCTAACCCTAGCCATCAACATAACCCTAACCCTAGGTCCAATCCTAACCCTAACCGTCTCTCTAACCCTAGCCCTCAACATAACCCTAACCGTAGGTCCTATCCTAACGCTAACCGTCTCTCTAACTCTAGCCCTCAACATAATCCTAACCCTAGGTCCAATCCTACCCTAACCGTCTCTATAAACCTAGCCCTCAACATAACCCTAACCCTAGATCCAATCCTAACCCTAACTGTCTCTCTAACCCTAGCTCTCAACCTAACCCTAATCCTAGGTCCAATCCTAACCCTAACCGTCACTCTAAGGCTAGCCCTCAACATAACCCTAACCCTAGGTCCAATCCTCTACCTAACCGTCTCTCTAACCCTAGCTCTCAACCTAACCCTAACCCTAGGTTCAATCCTAGCCCTAACCGTCTCTCTAATCCTAGCCCTCAACATAACCTTAACCCTAGGTCCAATCCTAACCCTAACCGTCTCTCTAAACCTAGCCCTCAATATAACGCTAACCGTAGGTCCAATACTAACCCTGACCGTCTCTCTAACCCTAGCACTCAACGTAACGCTAACCCTAGGTCCAATCCTAACCCTAACCATCTCTCCTACCCTGGCCCTCAACATAACCCTAAACCTAGGTCCAATCCTTACCCTAACCGTCTCTCTAAACCTAGCCCTCAACATAACCCTAACCCTAGGTTCAATCCTAACCCTGACCGTCTCTCTAACCCTAGCCCTCAACATAACCCTAACCCTAGGTCCAATCCTAACCCTAACCGTCTCTCTAACCCTAGCCCTCAACATAACCCTAACCCTAGGTCCAATCCTAACCCTGACCCTCTCTCTAACACTAGCCCTCAACATAACCCTAACCCTTGGTCCAATGCTAACCCTAACCGTCTCTCTAACCCTAGCCCTCAACATAACCCTAACCTTAGGTCCAATCCTAACCCTAACCATCTCTCTAACCCTAGCCCTCAACATAAACCTAACCCTGGTCCAATCGTAACCCTAACCGTCTCTCTAACCCTAGCCCTCAACATAACCCTAACCGTAGGTCCAATCCTAACCCTAACCGTCTCTCTAACCCTAGCCCTCAACATAACAATAACCCTAGCTCCAATCCTAACCCTGACCGACTCTCTAAACCTAGCCCTCAACATAACCCTAACCCTAGGTCCAATCCTAACCCTAAGTGTCTCTCTAACCCTAGCCCTCAACCCAACCCTAACCCTAGGTCCAATCCTTACCCTTACCGTCTCTCTAAACCTAGCCCTCAACATAACCCTAACCCTAGGTCCAATCCTAACCCTAACCGTCTCTCTAACCCTAGCCCTAAACATAACCCTAACCCTAGCTCCAATCCTAACCCTGACTGACTCTCTAACCCTAGCCCTCAAAATAAACCTAACCCTATGTCCAATCCTAACCCTAACCGTCTCGCTAGCCCTAACCCTCAACATAACCCTAACCCTAGGTCCAATCCTAACCCTAACCGTCTCTCTAACCCTAGCCCTCAACCCAACCCTAACCCTAGGTCCAATCCTAACCCTAACCACCTGTCTAACCCTGGTCCTCAACATAACCCTAACCCTAGGTCCAATCCTTACCCTAACCGTCTCTCTAAACCTAGCCCTCAGCATAACCCTAACCCTAGGTCCAATCCTAACCCTAACTGTCTCTCTAACTCTAGCCCTCAACCTAACCCTAACCCTAGGTCCAATCCTTACCCTAACCATCTCTCTAAACCTACCCCTCAGCATAACCCTAACCCTACGTCCAATCCTAACCCTAACTGTCTCTCTAACCCTAGCCCTCACCTAACCCTAACCCTAGGTCCAATCCTAACCCTAACGGTCTCTCTAACCCTAGCCCTCAACCTAACCCTAATCCTAGGTCCAATCCTAACCCTAACCGTCTCCCTAAACCTAGCCCTCAACATAACCCTAATCTTAGGTACAATCCTAACCCTAACTGTCTCTCTAACCCTAGCCGTCAACATAACCCTAACCCTAGGTCCAATCCTAACCCTAACCGTCTCTCTAACCCTAGCCCTCAACATAACCCTAACCGTAGGTCCTATCCTAACCCTAACCGTCTCTCTAACTCTAGCCCTCAAAATAATCCTAACCCTAGGTCCAATCCTACCCTAACCGTCTCTATAAACCTAGCCCTCAACATAACCCTAACCCTAGGTCCAATCCTAACCCTAACTTCTCTCTAACCCTAGCTCTCAACCTAACCCTAATCCTAGGTCCAATCCTAACCCTAACCGTCTCTCTAACGCTAGCCCTCAACATAACCCTAACCCTAGGTCCAATCCTCTACCTAACCGTCTCTCTAACCCTAGCCCTCAACCTAACCCTAACCCTAGGTTCAATCCTAGCCCTAACCGTCTCTCTAATCCTAGCCCTCAACATAACCTTAACCCTAGGTCCAATCCTAACCCTAACCGTCTCTCTAAACCTAGCCCTCAACATAACTCTAACCCTACGTCCAATCTTAACCCTAACCATTCTCTGACCCTAGCCCTCAACATAAGCCTAAACCTAGGTCCAATCTTAACCCTAACCGTCTCTCTAACCCTAGCACTCAACCTAACCCTAACCCTAGGTCCAATCCTAACCCTAACCGTCTCTCTAACCCTAGCCCTCAACATAACCCTAACCCTAGGTCCAATCCTAACCCTAACCGTCTCTCTAACCCTAGCCCTCAACATAACCCTAACCCTATGTCCAATCATAACCCTAACCGTCTCTCTAACCCTAGCCCTCAACATAACCCTAACCCTAGGTCCAATCCTAACCCTAACCGTCTCTCTAAACCTACCCCTCAACATAACCCTAACCCGAGCTCCAATCCTAACCCTGACCGACTCTCTAAACCTAGCCCTCAAAATAACCCTAACCCTACGTCCAATCCTAACCCTAACCGTCTCGCTAACCCTAGCCCTCAACATAACCCTAACCCTAGGTCCAATCCTTACCCTAACCGTCTCTCTAACCCTAGCCCTCAACATAACCCTAACCCTAGGTCCAATCCTAACCCTGACCGTCTCTCTAACACTAGCCCTCAACGTAACCCTAACCCTAGGTCCAATGCTAACCCTAACCGTCTCTCTAACCCTAGCCCTCAACATAACCCTAACCTTAGGTCCAATCCTAACCCTAACCGTCTCTCTAAACCTAGCCCTCAACATAAACCTAACCCTAGGTCCAATCGTAACCCTAACCATCTCTCTAACCCTAGCCCTCAACATAACCCTAACCCTAGGTCCAATCCTAACCCTAACCGTCTCTCTAACCCTAGCCCTCAACATAACCCTAACCGTAGGTCCAATCCTAACCCTAACCGTCTCGCTAACCCTAGCCCTCAACATAACCCTAACCCTAGGTCCAATCCTAACCCTAAGTGTCTCTCTAACCCTAGCCCTCAACCCAACCCTAACCCTAGGTCCAATCCTTACCCTTACCGTCTCTCTAAACCTAGCCCTCAACATAACCCTAACCCTAGGTCCAATCCTAACCCTGACCGTCTCCCTAACCCTAGCCCTCAACATAACCCTAACCCTAGTTACAATCCTAACCCTGACCGTCTCTCTAACTCTAGCCCTCAACATAACCCTAACCCTAGGGCCAATCCTAACCCTAACCGTATATCTAGCCCTAGCCCTCAACATAACCCTAACCCTAGGTCCAATCCTAACCCTAACCGTCTCGCTAACCCTAGCCCTCAACCCAACCCTAACCCTAGGTCCAATCCTAACCCTAACCACCTCTCTAACGCTGGTCCTCAATATAACCCTAACCCTAGGTCCAATCCTTACCCTAACCGTCTCTCTAAACCTAGCCATCAACATAACCCTAACCCTAGGTCCAATCCTACCCCTGACCGTCTCTCTAAACCTAGCCCTCAACATAACGCTAACCCTACGTCCAATCCTAACCCTAACTGTCTCTCTAACCCTAGCCCTCAACCTAACTCTAACCCTAGGTCCAATCCTCACCCTAACCGTCTCTCTGACCCTAGCCCTCAACCTAACCCTAATCCTAGGTCCAATCCTAACCCTAACCGTCTCCCTAAACCTAGCCCTCAACATAACCCTAATCTTAGGTACAATCCTAACCCTAACTGTCTCTCTAACCCTAGCCCTCAACATAACCCTAACCCTAGGTCCAATCCTAACCCTAACCGTCTCTCTAACCCTAGCCCTCAACATAACCCTAACCGTAGGTCCTATCCTAACCCTAACTGTCTCTCTAACTCTAGCCCTCAACATAATCCTAACCCTAGGTCCAATCCTACCCTAACCGTCTCTATAAACCTAGCCCTCAACATAACCCTAACCCTAGGTCCAATCCTAACCCTAACTGTCTCTCTAACCCTAGCTCTCAACCAAACCCTAATCCTAGGTCCAATCCTAACCCTAACCGTCTCTCTAACGCTAGCCCTCAACATAACCCTAACCCTAGGTCCAGTCCTCTACCTAACCGTCTCTCTAACCCTAGCCCTCAACCTAACCCTAACCCTAGGTTCAATCCTAGCCCTAACCGTATCTGTAATCCTAGCCCTCAACATAACCTTAACCCTAGGTCCAATCCTAACCCTAACCGTCTCTCTAACCCTAGCCCTCAACATAACCCTAACCCTAGGTCCAATCTTAACCCTAACCATTCTCTGACCCTAGCCCTCAACATAAGCCTAAACCTAGGTCCAATCCTAACCCTATCCGTCTCTCTAACCCTAGCCCTCAACCTAAACCTAACCCTAGGTCCAATCCTAACCCTAACTGTCTCTCTAACCCTAGCACTCAACCTAACCCTAACCCTAGGTCCAATCCTAACCCTAACCGTCTCTCTAACCCTAGCCCTCAACATAACCCTAACCCTAGGTCCAATCCTAACCCTAACCGTCTCTCTAACTCTAGCCCTCAACATAACCCTAACCCTAGGTCCAATCCTCTACCTAACCGTCTCTCTAACCCTAGCCCTCAACCTAACCCTAACCCTAGGTTCAATCCTAGCCCTAACCGTCTCTCTAATCCTAGCCCTCAACATAACCTTAACCCTAGGTCCAATCCTAACCATAACCGTCTCTCTAAACCTAGCCCTCAACATAACCCTAACCCTACGTCCAATCTTAACCCTAACCATTCTCTGACCCTAGCCCTCAACATAAGCCTAAACCTAGGTCCAATCCTAACCCTAACCGTCTCTCTAACCCTAGCACTCAACCTAACCCTAACCCTAGGTCCAATTCTAACCCTAACCGTCTCTCTAACCCTAGCCCTCAACATAACCCTAACCCTAGGTCCAATCCTAACCCTAACCGTCTCTCTAACCCTAGCCCTCAACATAACCCTAACCCTATGTCCAATCATAACCCTAACCGTCTCTCTAACCCTAGCCCTCAACATAACCCTAACCCTAGGTCCAATCCTAACCCTAACCGTCTCTCTAAACCTACCCCTCAACATAACCCTAACCCTAGCTCCAATCCTAACCCTGACCGACTCTCTAAACCTAGCCCTCAAAATAACCCTAACCCTACGTCCAATCCTAACATTAACCGTCTCGCTAATCCTAGCCCTCAACATAACCCTAACCCTAGGTCCAATCCTAACCCTAAGTGTCTCTCTAACCCTAGCCCTCAACCCAACCCTAACCCTAGGTCCAATCCTTACCCTAACCGTCTCTCTAACCCTAGCCCTCAACATAACCCTAACCCTAGGTCCAATCCTAACCCTGACCGTCTCTCTAACACTAGCCCTCAACATAACCCTAACCCTAGGTCCAATGCTAACCCTAACCGTCTCTCTAACCCTAGCCCTCAACATAACCCTAACCTTAGGTCCAATCCTAACCCTAACCGTCTCTCTAAACATAGCCCTCAACATAAACCTAACCCTATGTCCAATCGTAACCCTAACCATCTCTCTAACCCTAGCCCTCAACCTAACCCTAACCCTAGATCCAATCCTAACCCTAACCGTCTCTCTAACCCTAGCACTCAACATAACCCTAACCGTAGGTCCAATCCTAACCCTAACCGTCTCTCTAACCCTAGCCCTCAACATAACACTAACCCTAGCTCCAATCCTAACCCTGACCGACTCTCTAAACCTGGCCCTCAAAATAACCCTAACCGTACGTCCATTCCTAACCCTAACCGTCTCGCTAACCCTAGCCCTCAACATAACCCTAACCCTAGGTCCAATCCTAACCCTAAGTGTCTCTCTAACCCTAGCCCTCAACCCAACCCTAACCCTACGTCCAATCCTTACCCTTACCGTCTCTCTAAACCTAGCCCTCAACATAACCCTAACCCTAGGTCCAGTCCTAACCCTGACCGTCTCCCTAACCCTAGCCCTCAACATAACCCTAACCCTAGTTACAATCCTAACCCTGACCGTCTCTCTAACTCTAGCCCTCAACATAACCCTAACCCTAGGGCCAATCCTAACCCTAACCGTATATCTAGCCCTAGCCCTCAACATAACCCTAACCCTAGGTCCAATCCTAACCCTAACCGTCTCGCTAACCCTAGCCCTCAACCCAACCCTAACCCTAGGTCCAATCCTAACCCTAACCACCTCTCTAACGCTGGTCCTCAATATAACCCTAACCCTAGGCCCAATCCTTAACCTAACCGTCTCTCTAAACCTAGCCATCAACATAACCCTAACCCTAGGTCCAATCCTAACCCTGACCGTCTCTCTAAACCTAGCCCTCAACATAACGCTAACCCTACGTCCAATCCTAACCCTAACTGTCTCTCTAACCCTAGCCCTCAACCTAACCCTAACCCTAGGTCCAATCCTAACCCTAACCGTCTCTCTGACCCTAGCCCTCAACCTAACCCTAATCCTAGGTCCAATCCTAACCCTAACCGTCTCCCTAAACCTAGCCCTCAACATAACCCTAATCTTAGGTACAATCCTAACCCTAACTGTCTCTCTAACCCTAGCCCTCAACATAACCCTAACCCTAGGTCCAATCCTAACCCTAACCGTCTCTCCAACCCTAGCCCTCAACATAACCCTAACCGTAGGTCCTATCCTAATCCTAACTGTCTCTCTAACTCTAGCCCTCAACATAATCCTAACCCTAGGTCCAATCCTACCCTAACCGTCTCTATAAACCTAGCCCTCAACATAACCCTAACCCTAGGTCCAATCCTAACCCTAACTGTCTCTCTAACCCTAGCTCTCAACCTAACCCTAATCCTAGGTCCAATCCTAACCCTAACCGTCTCTCTAACGCTAGCCCTCAACATAACCCTAACCCTAGGTCCAGTCCTCTACCTAACCGTCTCTCTAACCCTAGCCCTCAACCTAACCCTAACCCTAGGTTCAATCCTAGCCCTAACCGTCTCGCTAAACCTAGCCCTCAACATAACGCTAACCCTAGGTCCAATCCTAACCCTGACCGTCCCTCTTACACTAGCCCTCAACATAACCCTAACCCTAGGTCCAATGCTAACCCTAACCGTCTCTCTAACCCTAGCCCTCAACATAACCCTAACCTTAGGTCCAATCCTAACCCTAACCGTCTCTCTAAACCTAGCCCTCAACATAAACCTAACCCTAGGTCCAATCGTAACCCTAACCATCTCTCTAACCCTAGCCCTCAACATAACCCTAACCCTAGGTCCAATCCTAACCCTAACCGTCTCTCTAACCCTAGCCCTCAACATAACCCTAACCGTAGGTCCAATCCTAACCCTAACCGTCTCTCTAACCCTAGCCCTCAACATAACACTAATCCTAGCTCCAATCCTAACCCTGACCGACTCTCTAAACCTGGCCCTCAAAATAACCCTAACCCTACGTCCATTCCTAACCCTAACCGTCTCGCTAACCCTAGCCCTCAACATAACCCTAACCCTAGGTCCAATCCTAACCCTAAGTGTCTCTCTAACCCTAGCCCTCAACCCAACCCTAACCCTAGGTCCAATCCTTACCCTTACCGTCTCTCTAAACCTAGCCCTCAACATAACCCTAACCCTAGGTCCAATCCTAACCCTGACCGTCTCCATAACCCTAGCCCTCAACATAACCCTAACCCTAGTTACAATCCTAACCCTGACCGTCTCTCTAACTCTAGCCCTCAACATAACCCTAACCCTAGGGCCAATCCTAACCCTAACCGTATATCTAGCCCTAGCCCTCAACATAACCCTAACCCTAGGTCCAATCCTAACCCTAACCGTCTCGCTAACCCTAGCCCTCAACCCAACCCTAACCCTAGGTCCAATCCTAACCCTAACCACCTCTCTAACGCTGGTCCTCAATATAACCCTAACCCTAGGTCCAATCCTTACCCTAACCGTCTCTCTAAACCTAGCCATCAACATAACCCTAACCCTAGGTCCAATCCTAACCCTGACCGTCTCTCTAAACCTAGCCCTCAACATAACGCTAACCCTACGTCCAATCCTAACCCTAACTGTCTCTCTAACCCTACCCCTCAACCTAACCCTAACCCTAGGTCCGATCCTAACCCTAACCGTCTCTCTGACCCTCGCCCTCAACCTAACCCTAATCCTAGGTCCAATCCTAACCCTAACCGTCTCCCTAAACCTAGCCCTCAACATAACCCTAATCTTAGGTACAATCCTAACCCTAACTGTCTCTCTAACCCTAGCCCTCAACATAACCCTAACCCTAGGTCCAATCCTAACCCTAACCGTCTCTCCAACCCTAGCCCTCAACATAACCCTAACCGTAGGTCCTATCCTAACCCTAACTGTCTCTCTAACTCTAGCCCTCAACATAATCCTAACCCTAGGTCCAATCCTACCCTAACCGTCTCTATAAACCTAGCCCTCAACATAACCCTAACCCTAGGTCCAATCCTAACCCTAACTGTCTCTCTAACCCTAGCTCTCAACCTAACCCTAATCCTAGGTCCAATCCTAACCCTAACCGTCTCTCTAACGCTAGCTCTCAACATAACCCTAACCCTAGGTCCAGTCCTCTACCTAACCGTCTCTCTAACCCTAGCCCTCAACCTAACCCTAACCCTAGGTTCAATCCTAGCCCTAACCGTCTCGCTAAACCTAGCCCTCAACATAACGCTAACCCTAGGTCCAATCCTAACCCTGACCGTCCCTCTTACACTAGCCCTCAACATAACCCTAACCCTAGGTCCAATGCTAACCCTAACCGTCTCTCTAACCCTAGCCCTCAACATAACCCTAACCTTAGGTCCAATCCTAACCCTAACCGTCTCTCTAAACCTAGCCCTCAACATAAACCTAACCCTAGGTCCAATCGTAACCCTAACCATCTCTCTAACCCTAGCCCTCAACATAACCCTAACCCTAGGTCCAATCCTAACCCTAACCGTCTCTCTAACCCTAGCCCTCAACATAACCCTAACCGTAGGTCCAATCCTAACCCTAACCGTCTCTCTAACCCTAGCCCTCAACATAACACTAATCCTAGCTCCAATCCTAACCCTAACCGTCTCTCTAACCCTAGCCCTCAACATAACCCTAACCTTAGGTCCAATCCTAACCCTGACCGTCTCTCTAACACTAGCCCTCAACATAACTGTAACCCTAGGTCCAATGCTAACCCTAACCGTCTCTCTAACCCTAGCCCTCAACATAACCCTAACGCTAGGTCCAATCCTAACCTTAAGTGTCTCTCTAACCCTAGCCCTCAACCCAACCCTAACCCTAGGTCCAATTCTAACCCTAACCGTCTCCCTAACCCTAGCCCTCAACATAACCCTAACGCTAGGTCCAATCCTAACCTTAAGTGTCTCTCTAACCCTAGCCCTCAACCCAACCCTAACCCTAGGTCCAATCCTTACCCTTACCGTCTCTCTAAACCTAGCCCTCAACATAACCCTAACCCTAGGTCCAATCCTAACCCTAACCGTCTCTCTAACCCTAGCCCTAAACATAACCCTAACCCTAGCTCCAATCCTAACCCTGACTGACTCTCTAACGCTAGCACTCAAAATAACCCTAACCCTATGTCCAATCCTAGCCCTAACCGTCTCTCTAACCCTAGCCCTCAACATAACCTTAACGCTAGGTCCAATCCTAACCCTAACCGTCTCTCTAACCCTAGCCCTCAACATAACCCTAACCCTAGGTCCAATCCTAACCCTAAACATCTCTCTGACCCTAGCCCTCAACATAAGCCTAACCCTAGGTCCAATCCTAACCCTAACTGTCCCTCTAACCCTAGCCCTCAACCTAAACCTAACCCTAGGTCCAATCCTAACCCTAACCGTCTCTCTAGACTAGCACTCAACCTAACCCTAACCATAGGTCGAATCCTAACCCTAACCGTCTCTCTAACGCTAACCCTCAACATAACCTTAACCCTAGGTTCAATCCTAACCCTAACCGTCTCTCTAACCCTAGCCCTCAACATAACCCTAATCCTAGGTCCATTCGTAACCCTAACAGTCTCTCTAACCCTAGCCCTCACCATAACCCTAACCCTAGGTCCAATCCTAACCCTAACCGTCTCTCTAACCCTAGCCCTCAACATAACCCTAACCCTAGCTCCAATTCTAACCCTGACCGACTCTCTAACCCTAGCCCTAAAAATAACCCTAACCCTACGTCCAATCCTAACCCTAACCGTCTCGCTAACCCTAGCCCTCAAAATAACCCTAACCCTAGGTCCAATCCTAACCCTAACCGTCTCTCTAACCCTAGCCCTTAACCCAACCCTCACCCTAGGTCCAATCCTTACCCTAACCGTCTCTCTAAACCTAGCCCTCAACCTAACACTAACCGTAGGTCCAATCCTAACCGTGACCGCCTCTCTAACCCTAGCCCTCAACATAACGTTAACCCTAGGTCCAATCCTAATGCTAACCATCTCTCTAATCCTGGCCCTCAACATAACCCTAACCCTAGGTCCAATCCTTACCCTAACCTCTCTGTAAAGCTAGCCCTCAACATAACCCTAACCCTATGTCCAATCCTAACCCACCGTCTCTCTAACCCTAGCCCTCAACATAAACCTAACCCTAGGTCCAATCTTAACCCTGACCGTCTCTCTAACCCAGGCTCTCAACATAACCCTAACCCTAGGTCCAATCCTAACCCTAACCATCTATCTAGCCCTAATCCTCAACATAACCCTACCTTAGGTCCAATCCTAACCCTAACCATCTATCTAGCCCTAGCCCTCAACATAACCCTAACCTTAGGTCCAATCCTAACGCTAACCATCTATCTAACCCTAGCCCTCAACATAACGATAACCTTAGGTCCAATCCTAACCCTAACCATCTATCTAGCCCTAGCCCTCAACATAACCCTAACCTAGGTCCAATCCTAACCCTAACCGTCTCCCTAAACCTAGCCCTCAACATAACCCTAATCTTAGGTACAATCCTAACCATAACTGTCTCTCTAACCCTAGCCCTCAACATAACCCTAACCCTAGGTCCAACCCTAACCCTAACCGTCTCTCTAACCCTAGCACTCAACATAACCCTTACCCAAGATCAATCCTCACCCTAACCGTATCTCTAACCCTAGCCCTCAACATAACCCTAATCGTAGGTCCTATCCTAACCCTAACCGTCTCTCTAACTCTAGCCCTCAACATGATTATAACCCTAGGTCCAATCCTACCCTAACCGTCTCTATAAACCTAGCCCTCAACATAACGCTAACCCTAGGTCCAATCCTAACCCTAACTGTCTCTCTAACCCTAGCTCTCAACCTAACCCTAATCCTAGGTCCAATCCTAACCCTAACCGTCTCTCTAACGCTAGGCCTCAACATAACCCTAACCCTAGGTCCAATCCTCAACGTAACCGTCTCTCTAACCCTAGCCCTCAACCTAACCCTAACCCTAGGTCCAATCCTAGCCCTAACCGTCTCTCTAACCTTAGCTCTCAACATAACCTTAACGCTAGGCCCAATCCTAACCCTAACCGTCTCTCTAACCCTAGCCCTCAACATAACCCTAACCCTAGGTCCAATCCTAACCCTAACCATCCTTCTGACCCTAGCCCTCAACCTAAACCTAACCGTAGGTCCAATCCTAACCCTAACCGTCTCTCTAACCCTAGCACTCAACCTAACCCTAACCCTAGGTCCAATCCTAACCCTAACCGTCTCTCTAACGCTAGCCCTCAACATAACCCTAACCCTAGGTGCAATCCTAACCCTAACCGTCTCTCTAACCCTAGCCCTCAACATAACCCTAACCCTAGGTCCAATCCTAACCCTAACCGTCTCTCTAACCCTAGCCCTCTACATAACCCTAACCCTAGGTCCAATCGTAACCCTAACTGTCTCTCTAACCCTAGCCCTCACCATAACCCTAACCCTAGGTCCAATCCTAACGCTAACAGTCTCTCTAACCCTAGCCCTCAACATAACCCTAACCCTAGCTCCAATTCTAACCCTGACCGACTCTCTAACCCTAGCCCTCAAAATAACCCTAACCCTACGTCCAATCCTAACCCTAACCGTCTCGCTAACCCTAGCCCTCATCATAACCCTAACCCTAGGTCCAATCCTAACCCTAAACGTCTCTCTAACCCTAGCCCTCAACCCAACCCTAACCCTAGGTCCAATCCTAACCCTAACCATCTCTCTAAACCTGGCCCTCAATATAACCCTAACCTAGGTCCAATCCTTACCCTAACCGTCTCTCTAAACCTAGCCCTCAACATAAAACTAACCCTAGCTCCAATCCTAACCCTGACCGACTTTCTAAACCTAGCCCTCAACATAACCCTAACCCTAGGTCCAATACTAACCCTAACCGTTTCTCTAACCCTAGCCCTCAACATAACCCTAACCCTAGGTCCAATCCTAACCCTAACTGTCTCTCTAACCCTAGTCCTCAACATAACCCTAACCCTAGGTCCAATCCTAACCCTAACCGTCTCTCTAACCCTAGCCCTCAACATAACCCTAACCCTAGGTCCAATCCTCACCCTAACCCTCTCTAACCCTAACCCTCAACCTAACCCTAACCCTAGGTCCAATCCTAGACCTACCCGTCTCTCTAACCCTAGCCCTCAACATTACCCTAACCTTGTGTCCAATCCTAACCCTAACCGTCTCTCTAACCCTAGCCCTCAACATAACCCTAACCCTAGGTCCAATCCTAACCCTAACCGTCTATCTAGCCCTAGCCCTCAACATAACCCTAACCCTAGGTCCAATCCTATCCCTAACCGTCTCCCTAAACGTAGCCCTCAACATAACCCTAATCTTAGGTACAATCCTAACCCTAACTGTCTCTCTAACCCTAGCCCTCAACATAACCCTAACCCTAGGTCCAATCCTAACCCTAACCGTCTCTCTAACCCTAGCCATCAACATAACCCTTACCCTAGGTCCAATCCTCACCCTAACCGTCTCTCTAACCCTAGCCCTCAACATAACCCTAACCGTAGGTCCTATCTTAACCCTAACCGTCTCTCTAACTCTAGCCCTCAACATAATCCTAACCCTAGGACCAATCCTAACCCTAACTGTCTCTCTAACCCTAGCTCTCAACCTAACCCTAATCCTAGGCCCAATCCTAACCCTAAACATCTCTCTGACCCTAGCCCTCAACATAAGCCTAACCCTAGGTCCAATCCTACCCTAACCGTCTCTATAAACCTAGCCCTCAACATAACCCTAACCCTAGGTCCAATCCTAACCCTAACTGTCTCTCTAACCCTAGCTCTCAACCTAACCCTAATCCTAGGCCCAATCCTAACCCTAAACATCTCTCTGACCTTAGCCCTCAACATAAGCCTAACCCTAGGTCCAATCCGAACCCTAACCGTCTCTCTAACGCTAGCCCTCAACAAAACCCTAACCCTAGGTCCAATCCTCAACGTAACCGTCTGTCTAACCCTAGCCCTCAACCTAACCCTAACCCTATGTCCAATCCTAGCCCTAACCGTCTCTCTAACCCTAGCCCTCAACATAACCTTAACGCAAGGTCCAATCCTAACCCTAACCGTCTCTCTAACGCTAACCTTCAACATAACCCTAACCCTAGGTCGAATCCTAACCCTAACCGTCTCTCTAACGCTAACCTTCAACATAACCCTAACCCTAGGTTCAATCCTAACCCTAACCGTCTCTCTAACCCTAGCCCTAAACATAACCCTAACCCTAGGTCCAATCCTAACCCTAACCGTCTCTCTAACCCTAGCCCTCTACATAACCCTAACCCTAGGTCCAATCGTATCCCTAACCGTCTCTCTAACCCTAGCCCTCACCATAACCCTAACCCTAGGTCCAATCCTAACGCTAACAGTCTCTCTAACCCTAGCCCTCAACATAACCCTAACCCTAGCTCCAATTCTAACCCTGACCGACTCTCTAACCCTAGCCCTCAAAATAACCCTAACCCTACGTCCAATCCTAACCCTAACCGTCTCGCTAACCCTAGCCCTCATCATAACCCTAACCCTAGGTCCAATCCTAACCCTAAACGTCTCTCTAACCCTAGCCCTCAACCCAAATCTAACCCTAGGTCCAATCCTAACCCTAACCATCTCTCTAAACCTGGCCCTCAATATAACCCTAACCTAGGTCCAATCCTTACCCTAACCGTCTCTCTAAACCTAGCCCTCAACATAAAACTAACCCTAGCTCCAATCCTAACCCTGACCGACTCTCTAAACCTAGCCCTCAACCTAACCCTAACCCTAGGTCCAATACTAACCCTAACCGTTTCTCTAACCCTAGCCCTCAACCTAACCCTAATCCTAGGTCCAATACTAACCCTAACCGTCTCTCTAACCTTAGCCCTAAACATAACCCTAACCCTAGCTCCAATCCTAACCCTGACTGACTCTCTAACGCTAGCACTCAAAATAACCCTAACCCTATGTCCAATCCTAGCCCTAACCGTCTCTCTAACCCTAGCCCTCAACATAACCTTAACGCTAGGTCCAATCCTAACCCTAACCGTCTCTCTAACCCTAGCCCTCAACATAACCCTAACCCTAGGTCCAATCCTAACCCTAAACATCTCTCTGACCCTAGCCCTCAACATAAGCCTAACCCTAGGTCCAATCCTAACCCTAACTGTCCCTCTAACCCTAGCCCTCAACCTAAACCTAACCCTAGGTCCAATCCTAACCCTAACCGTCTCTCTAGACTAGCACTCAACCTAACCCTAACCATAGGTCGAATCCTAACCCTAACCGTCTCTCTAACGCTAACCCTCAACATAACCTTAACCCTAGGTTCAATCCTAACCCTAACCGTCTCTCTAACCCTAGCCCTCAACATAACCCTAATCCTAGGTCCAATCGTAACCCTAACAGTCTCTCTAACCCTAGCCCTCACCATAACCCTAACCCTAGGTCCAATCCTAACCCTAACCGTCTCTCTAACCCTAGCCCTCAACATAACCCTAACCCTAGCTCCAATTCTAACCCTGACCGACTCTCTAACCCTAGCCCTCAAAATAACCCTAACCCTACGTCCAATCCTAACCCTAACCGTCTCGCTAACCCTAGCCCTCAAAATAACCCTAACCCTAGGTCCAATCCTAACCCTAACCGTCTCTCTAACCCTAGACCTCAACCCAACCCTCACCCTAGGTCCAATCCTTACCCTAACCGTCTCTCTAAACCTAGCCCTCAACCTAACACTAACCGTAGGTCCAATCCTAACCGTGACCGCCTCTCTAACCCTAGCCCTCAACATAACTTTAACCCTAGGTCCAATCCTAACGCTAACCATCTCTCTAATCCTGGCCCTCAACATAACCCTAACCCTAGGTCCAATCCTTACCCTAACCTCTCTGTAAAGCTAGCCCTCAACATAACCCTAACCCTATGTCCAATCCTAACCCACCGTCTCTCTAACCCTAGCCCTCAACATAAACCTAACCCTAGGTCCAATCTTAACCCTGACAGTCTCTCTAACCCAGGCTCTCAACATAACCCTAACCCTAGGTCCAATCCTAACCCTAACCATCTATCTAGCCCTAATCCTCAACATAACCCTACCTTAGGTCCAATCCTAACCCTAACCATCTATCTAGCCCTAGCCCTCAACATAACCCTAACCTTAGGTCCAATCCTAACGCTAACCATCTATCTAGCCCTAGCCCTCAACATAACGATAACCTTAGGTCCAATCCTAACCCTAACCATCTATCTAGCCCTAGCCCTCAACATAACCCTAACCTAGGTCCAATCCTAACCCTAACCGTCTCCCTAAACCTAGCCCTCAACATAACCCTAATCTTAGGTACAATCCTAACCATAACTGTCTCTCTATCCCTAGCCCTCAACATAACCCTAACCCTAGGTCCAACCCTAACCCTAACCGTCTCTCTGACCCTAGCACTCAACATAACCCTTACCCAAGATCAATCCTCACCCTAACCCTATCTCTAACCCTAGCCCTCAACATAACCCTAACCGTAGGTCCTATCCTAACCCTAACCGTCTCTCTAACTCTAGCCCTCAACATAATTCTAACCCTAGGTCCAATCCTACCCTAACCGTCTCTATAAACCTAGCCCTCAACATAACGCTAACCCTAGGTCCAATCCTAACCCTAACTGTCTCTCTAACCCTAGCTCTCAACCTAACCCTAATCCTAGGTCCAATCCTAACCCTAACCGTCTCTCTAACGCTAGGCCTCAACATAACCCTAACCCTAGGTCCAATCCTCAACGTAACCGTCTCTCTAACCCTAGCCCTCAACCTAACCCTAACCCTAGGTCCAATCCTAGCCCTAACCGTCTCTCTAACCTTAGCCCTCAACATAACCTTAACGCTAGGCCCAATCCTAACCCTAACCGTCTCTCTAACCCTAGCCCTCAACATAACCCTAACCCTAGGTCCAATCCTAACCCTAACCATCCTTCTGACCCTAGCCCTCAACATAAGCCTAACCCTAGGTCCAATCCTAACCCTAACCGTCTCTCTAACCCAAGCCCTCAACCTAAACCTAACCGTAGGTCCAATCCTAACCCTAACCGTCTCTCTAACCCTAGCACTCAACCTAACCCTAACCCTAGGTCCAATCCTAACCCTAACCGTCTCTCTAACGCTAGCCCTCAACATAACCCTAACCCTAGGTGCAATCCTAACCCTAAGCGTCTCTCTAACCCTAGCCCTCAACATAACCCTAACCCTAGGTCCAATCCTAACCCTAACCGTCTCTCTAACCCTAGCCCTCTACATAACCCTAACCCTAGGTCCAATCGTAACCCTAACCATCTCTCTAACCCTAGCCCTCACCATAACCCTAACCCTAGGTCCAATCCTAAAGCTAACAGTCTCTCTAACCCTAGCCCTCAACATAACCCTAACCCTAGCTCCAATTCTAACCCTGACCGACTCTCTAACCCTAGCCCTCAAAATAACCCTAACCCTACGTCTAATCCTAACCCTAACCGTCTCGCTAACCCTAGCCCTCATCATAACCCTAACCCTAGGTCCAATCCTAACCCTAAACGTCTCTCTAACCCTAGCCCTCAACCCAACCCTAACCTTAGGTCCAATCCTAACCCTAACCATCTCTCTAAACCTGGCCCTCAATATAACCCTAACCTAGGTCCAATCCTTACCCTAACCGTCTCTCTAACCCTAGCCCTCAACATAACCCTAATCCTAGGTCCAATCGTAACCCTAACCGTCTCTCTAACCCTAGCCCTCATCATAACCCTAAACCTAGGTCCAATCCTAACCCTAACCGTCTCTCTAACCCTAGCCCTCAACATAACCCTAACCCTAGCTCCAATTCTAACCCTGACCGACTCTCTAACCCTAGCCCTAAAAATAACCCTAACCCTACGTCCAATCCTAACCCTAACCGTCTCGCTAACCCTAGCCCTCAAAATAACCCTAACCCTAGCTCCAATCCTAACCCTAACCGTCTCTCTAACCCTAGCCCTCAACCCAACCCTCACCCTAGGTCCAATCCTTACCCTAACCGTCTCTCTAAACCTAGCCCTCAACCGAACCCTAACCGTAGGTCCAATCCTAACCCTGACCGTCTCTCTAACCCTATCCCTCAACATAACGCTAACCCTAGGTCCAATCCTAACACTAACCATCTCTCTAACCCTGGCCCTCAACATAACCCTAACCCTAGGTCCAATCCTTACCCTAACCGTCCTGTAAAGCTAGCCCTCAACATAACCCTAACCCTATGTCCAATCCTAACCCACCGTCTCTCTAACCCTAGCCCTCAACATAACCCTAACCCTACGTCCAATCTTAACCCTGACCGTCTCTCTAACCCAAGCCCTCAACATAACCCTAACCCTAGGTCCAATCCTAACCCTAACCATCTATCTAGCCCTAATCCTCAACATAACCCTACCTTAGGTCCAATCCTAACCCTAACCATCTATCTAGCCCTAGCCCTCAACATAACCCTAACCTTAGGTCCAATCCTAACCCTAACCATCTATCTAGCCCTAGCCCTCAACATAACCCTAACCTAGGTCCAATCCTAACCCTAACCGTCTCCCTAAACCTAGCCCTCAACATAACCCTAATCTTAGGTACAATCCTAACCCTAACTGTCTCTCTAAGCCTAGCTGTCAACATAACCCTAACCCTAGGTCCAATCCTAACCTTAACTGTCTCTCTAACCCTAGCACTCAACATAACCCTTACACAAGATCAATCCTCACCCTAACCGTCTCTCTAACACTAGCCCTCAACATAACCCTAACCGTAGGTCCTATCCTAACCCTAAACGTCTCTCTAACCCTAGCACTCAACCTATCCCTAACCCTAGGTCTAATCCTAACCCTAACCGTCTCTCTAACGCTAGCCCTCAACATAACCCTAACCCTAGGTGCAATCCTAACCCTAACCGTCTCTCTAACCCTAGCCCTCAACATAACCCTAACCCTAGGTCCAATCCTAACCCTAACCGTCTCTCTAACCCTAGCCCTCTACATAACCCTAACCCTAGGTCCAATCGTAACCCTAACCGTCTCTCTAACCCTAGCCCTCACCATAACCGTAACCCTAGGTCCAATCCTAACGCTAACAGTCTCTCTAACCCTAGCCCTCAACATAACCCTAACCCTAGCTCCAATTCTAACCCTGACCGACTCTCTAATCCTATCCCTCAAAATAACCCTAACCCTACGTCCAATCCTAACCCTAACCGTCTCGCTAACCATAGCCCTCATCATAACCCTAACCCTAGGTCCAATCCTAACCCTAAACGTCTCTCTAACCCTAGCCCTCAACCCAACCCTAACCCTAGGTCCAATCCTAACCCTAACCATCTCTCTAAACCTGGCCCTCAATATAACCCTAACCTAGGTCCAATCCTTACCCTAACCGTCTCTCTAAACCTAGCCCTCAACATAACACTAACCCTAGCTCCAATCCTAACCCTGACCGACTCTCTAAACCTAGCCCTCAACCTAACCCTAACCCTAGCTCCAATCCTAACCCTAACCGTCTCTCTAACCCTAGCCCTCAACCCAACCCTCACCCTAGGTCCAATCCTTACCCTAACCGTCTCTCTAAACCTAGCCCTCAACCGAACCCTAACCGTAGGTCCAATCCTAACCCTGACCGTCTCTCTAACCCTATCCCTCAACATAACGCTAACCCTAGGTCCAATCCTAACACTAACCATCTCTCTAACCCTGGCCCTCAACATAACCCTAACCCTAGGTCCAATCCTTACCCTAACCGTCCTGTAAAGCTAGCCCTCAACATAACCCTAACCCTATGTCCAATCCTAACCCACCGTCTCTCTAACCCTAGCCCTCAACATAACCCTAACCCTACGTCCAATCTTAACCCTGACCGTCTCTCTAACCCAAGCCCTCAACATAACCCTAACCCTAGGTCCAATCCTAACCCTAACCATCTATCTAGCCCTAATCCTCAACATAACCCTACCTTAGGTCCAATCCTAACCCTAACCATCTATCTAGCCCTAGCCCTCAACATAACCCTAACCTTAGGTCCAATCCTAACCCTAACCATCTATCTAGCCCTAGCCCTCAACATAACCCTAACCTAGGTCCAATCCTAACCCTAACCGTCTCCCTAAACCTAGCCCTCAACATAACCCTAATCTTAGGTACAATCCTAACCCTAACTGTCTCTCTAAGCCTAGCTGTCAACATAACCCTAACCCTAGGTCCAATCCTAACCTTAACTGTCTCTCTAACCCTAGCACTCAACATAACCCTTACACAAGATCAATCCTCACCCTAACCGTCTCTCTAACACTAGCCCTCAACATAACCCTAACCGTAGGTCCTATCCTAACCCTAAACGTCTCTCTAACCCTAGCACTCAACCTATCCCTAACCCTAGGTCTAATCCTAACCCTAACCGTCTCTCTAACGCTAGCCCTCAACATAACCCTAACCCTAGGTGCAATCCTAACCCTAACCGTCTCTCTAACCCTAGCCCTCAACATAACCCTAACCCTAGGTCCAATCCTAACCCTAACCGTCTCTCTAACCCTAGCCCTCTACATAACCCTAACCCTAGGTCCAATCGTAACCCTAACCGTCTCTCTAACCCTAGCCCTCACCATAACCGTAACCCTAGGTCCAATCCTAACGCTAACAGTCTCTCTAACCCTAGCCCTCAACATAACCCTAACCCTAGCTCCAATTCTAACCCTGACCGACTCTCTAATCCTATCCCTCAAAATAACCCTAACCCTACGTCCAATCCTAACCCTAACCGTCTCGCTAACCATAGCCCTCATCATAACCCTAACCCTAGGTCCAATCCTAACCCTAAACGTCTCTCTAACCCTAGCCCTCAACCCAACCCTAACCCTAGGTCCAATCCTAACCCTAACCATCTCTCTAAACCTGGCCCTCAATATAACCCTAACCTAGGTCCAATCCTTACCCTAACCGTCTCTCTAAACCTAGCCCTCAACATAACACTAACCCTAGCTCCAATCCTAACCCTGACCGACTCTCTAAACCTAGCCCTCAACCTAACCCTAACCCTAGGTCCAATCCTAACCCTAACCGTCTCTCTAACCCTAGCCCTCAACCTAACCCTAATCCTAGGTCCAATCCTAACCCTAACCGTCTGTCTAACCCTAGCCCTCAACATAACCCTAACCCTAGGTCCAATCCTCACCCTAACCCTCCCTAACCCTAACCCTCAACCTAACCCTAACCCTAGGTCCAATCCTAGACCTACCCGTCTCTCTAACCCTAGCCCTCAACATTACCCTAACCCTATGTCCAATCCTAACCCTAACCGTCTCTCTAAACCTAGCCCTCAACATAACCCTAATCCTAGGTCCAATCCTAACCATAACCGTCTCTCTAACCCTAGCCCTCAACATAAGCCTAACCCTAGGTCCAATCCTCATCCTAACCCTCTCTAACCCTAGCCCTCAACCTAACCCTAACCCTAGGTCCAATCCTAGACCTAACCGTCTCTCTAATCCTAGCCCTCAACATAACCCTAACCCTAGGTCCAATCCTTACCCTAACCGTCTCTCTAACCCTAGCCCTCAACATAACACTTAACCTAGGTCCAATCCTAACCCTAACCGTCTCTCTAAACCTAGCTCTCAACATAACCCTTACCCTAGGTCCAATCCTAACCCTAACCTTCTCTCTAACCCTAGCCCTCAACATAACCCTAACCCTAGGTCCAATCCTAACCCTAACACTCTGTCTAACCCTAGCCCTCAACATAACCGTAACCCTAGGACCCATCATAACCCTTACCGTCTCTCTAATCCTAGCCCACAACATAACACTAAGCTTAGGTCCAATAGTATCCATAACCGTCTCTCTAACCCTAGCCCTTAACCTAACCCTAAACCTAGGTCCAATCCTAACCCTAATCGTCTCTCACTCTAGCCCTCAACATAACCCTAACCCTTGGTCCAATCCAAACCCTATCCGTCTCTCTAACTCTAGCCCTCAACATAACCCTAACCCTCGGTCCAATCCTAACCCTAACTGTCTCTCTAACCCTAGCCTGAACAAAACCCTAACCCTAGGTCCAATCCTAACCCTAACCGTCTCTAACCCTAGCCCTCAACATAACCCTAACCCTAGGGCCAATCCTAACCCTACCCGTCTCTCTAACCCAAGCCCACAACATAACCCTAATCTTAGATACAATCGTAAACCTAACTGTCTCTCTAACCCTAGCCCTCAACATAACCCTAACCCTAAGTCCAATCCTAATCTAAGCGTCTATCTAGCCCTACCCCTCAACATAACCCTAACCCTAGGTCCAATCCTAACCCTAACCGTCTCCCTAAACGTAGCCCTCAACATAACCCTAATCTTAGGTACAATCCTAACCCTAACTGTCTCTCTAACCCTAGCCCTCAACATAACCCTAACCCTAGGTCCAATCCTAACCCTAACCGTCTCTCTAACCCTAGCCCTCAACATAACCCTAACCCTAGGTCCAATCCTAACCCTAACCGTCTCTCTAACCCTAGCACTCAACCTAACCCTAACCCTAGGTCCAATCCTAACTCTAACCCTCTCTCTAACCCTAGCCCTCAACCTAACACTAACCCTAGGTCCAACCTAACCCTAACCGTCTCTCTAACCCTAGCGATCAACATAACCCTAACCCTAGGTCCAATCTTAACCCTAACCGTCTCTCTAACCATAGCTCTCAACATAACCCTAACCCTTGGTCCAATCCTAACCCTAACCGTCTCTCTAACCCTAGCCCTCAACATAACCCTAACCCTAGGTCCAATCGTAACCCTAACCGTCTCTCTAACCCTAGCCCTCAACATAACCCTAACCCTAGGTCCAATCCTAACCCTAACCGTCTCTCTAACCCTAGCACTCAACATAACACTTACCCAAGATCAATCCTCACCCTAACCGTCTCTCTAACCCTAGCCCTCAACATAACACTAACCGTAGGTCCTATCCTAACCCTAACCGTCTCTCTAACTCTAGCCCTCAACATAATCCTAACCCTAGGTCCAATCCTACCCTAACCGTCTCTATAAACCTAGCCCTCAACATAACGCTAACCCTAGGTCCAATCCTAACCCTAACTGTCTCTCTAACCCTAGCTCTCAACCTAACCGTAATCCTAGGTCCAATCCTAACCCTAACCGTCTCTCTAACGCTAGGCCTCAACATAACCCTAACCCTAGGTCCAATCCTCAACGTAACCGTCTCTCTAACCCTAGCCCTCAACCTAACCCTAACCCTAGGTCCAATCCTAGCCCTAACCGTCTCTCTAACCTTAGCCCTCAACATAACGTTAACGCTAGGGCCAATCCTAACCCTAACCGTCTCTCTAACCCTAGCCCTCAACATAACCCTAACCCTAGGTCCAATCCTAACCCTAACCATCCTTCTGACCCTAGCCCTCAACATAAGCCTAACCCTAGGTCCAATCCTAACCCTAACCGTCTCTCTAACCCAAGGCCTGAACCTAAACCTAACCGTAAGTCCAATCCAAACCCTAACCGTCTCTCTAACACTAGCACTCAACCTAACCCTAACCCTACGTCCAATCCTAACCCTAACCGTCTCTCTAACGCTAGCCCTCAACATAACCCTAACCCTAGGTCCAATCCTAACCCTAACCGTCTCTCTAACCCTAGCCCTCAACATAACCCTAACCCTAGGTCCAATCCTAGCCCTAACCGTCTCTCTAACCTTAGCCCTCAACATAACGTTAACGCTAGGGCCAATCCTAACCCTAACCGTCTCTCTAACCCTAGCCCTCAACATAACCCTAACCCTAGGTCCAATCCTAACCCTAACCATCCTTCTGACCCTAGCCCTCAACATAAGCCTAACCCTAGGTCCAATCCTAACCCTAACCGTCTCTCTAACCCAAGGCCTGAACCTAAACCTAACCGTAAGTCCAATCCAAACCCTAACCGTCTCTCTAACACTAGCACTCAACCTAACCCTAACCCTACGTCCAATCCTAACCCTAACCGTCTCTCTAACGCTAGCCCTCAACATAACCCTAACCCTAGGTCCAATCCTAACCCTAACCGTCTCTCTAACCCTAGCCCTCAACATAACCCTAACCCTAGGTCCAATCCTAACCCTAACCGTCTCTCAAACCCTAGCCCTCTACATAACCCTACCCTGGGTCCAATCGTAACTCTAACCGTCTCTCTAACCCTAGCCCTCACCATAACCCTAACCCTAGGTCCAATCCTAACGCTAACAGTCTCTCTAACCCTAGCCCTCAACATAACCCTAACCCTAGCTAAAATTCTAACCCTGACCGACTCTCTAACCCTAGCCCTCAAAATAACCCTAACCCTACGTCCAATCCTAACCCTAACCGTCTCGCTAACCCGAGCCCTCATCATAACCCTAACCCTAGGTCCAATCCTAACCCTAAACGTCTCTCTAACCCTAGCCCTCAACCCAACCCTAACCCTAGGTCCAATCCTAACCCTAACCATCTCTCTAAACCTGGCCCTCAATATAACCCTAACCTAGGTCCAATCCTTACCCTAACCGTCTCTCTAAACCTAGCCCTCAACATAACCCTAACCGTAGGTCCAATCCTAACCCTGACCGTCTCTCTAACCCTACCGTTAACATAACGCTAACCCTAGGTCCAATCCTAACCCTAACCGTCTCTATAAACCTAGCCCTCAACATAACACTAACCCTAGCTCCAATCCTAACCCTGACCGACTCTCTAAACCTAGCCCTCAAACTAACAGTAACCCTACGTCCAATCCTAACCCTAACCGTCTCGCTAACCCTAGCCCTCAACATAACCCTAACCCTAGGTCCAATCCTAAACCTAACCGTCTCTCTAACCCTAGCTCTCAAAATAACCCTAACCCTACGTCCAATCCTAACCCTAACCGTCTCGCTAACCCTAGCCCTCAACATAACCCTAACCCTAGGTCCAATCCTAACCCTAACCGTCTCTCTAACCCTAGCCCTCAACCCAACCCTAACAATAGGACCAATCCTAACCCTAACCATCTCTCTAACCCTGGCCCTCAACATAACCCTAACCCTAGGTCCAATCCTTACCCTAACCGTCTCTCTAAACCTAGCCCTCAACATAACCCTAACCCTAGGTCCAATCCTAACCCTGACCGTCTCTGTAACCCTAGCCCTCAACATAACCCTAACCCTAGGTCCAATCCTAACCCTAACCGTCTCTCTAACCCTAGCACTAAACCTAACCCTAACCCTAGGTCCAATCCTAACCGTAACCGTCCCTCTAAACCTAGCCCTCAACCTAACACTAACCCTAGGTCCAATCCTAACCCTAACCGTCTCTATAACCCTAGCCCTCAACATAACCCTAACCCTAGGTCCAATCTTAACCCTAACCGTCTCTCTAACCCTAGCTCTCAACATAAACCTAACCCTAGGTCCATTCCTAACCCTAACCATCTCTCTAACCCTGGCCCTCAACATAACCCTAACCCTAGGTTCAATCCTTACCCTAACCGTCTCTCTAAACCTAGCCCTCAACATAACCCTAACCCTAGGTCCAATCCTAACCCTGACCGTCTCTGTAACCCTAGCCCTCAACATAACCCTAACCCTAGGTCCAATCCTAACCCTAACCGTCTCTCTAACCCTAGCACTAAACCTAACCCTAACCCTAGGTCCAATCCTAACCCTAACCGTCTCTCTAAACCTAGCCCTCAACCTAACACTAACCCTAGGTCCAATCCTAACCCTAACCGTCTCTCTAACCCTAGGCCTCAACATAACCCTAACCCTAGGTCCAATCTTAACCCTAACCGTCTCTCTAACCCTAGCTCTCAACATAACCCTAACCCTAGGTCCATTCCTAACCCTAACCATCTCTCTAACCCTGGCCCTCAACATAACCCTAACCCTAGGTCCAATCCTTACCCTAACCATCTCTCTAAACCTAGCGCTCAACATAACCCTAACCCTAGGTCCAATCCTAACCCTAACCGTCTATCTAGCCCTAGCCCTCAACATAACCCTAACCCTAGGTCCAATCCTAATCCTAACCTTCTCCCTAAACCTAGCCCTCAACATAACCCTAGTCTTAGGTACAATCCTAACCCTAACTGTCTCTCTAACCCTAGCCCTCAACATAACCTTAACCCTAGGTCCAATCCTAACCCTAACCGTCTCTCTAACCCTAGCCCTCAACCTAAACCTAACCCTAGGTGCAATCCTAACCCTAACCGTCTCTCTAACCCTAGCACTCAACCTAACCCTAACCCTAGGTCCAATCCTAACTCTAACCGTCTCTCTAACCCTAGCCCTCAACCTAACACTAACCCTAGGTCCAAACCTAACCCTAACCGTCTCTCTAACCCTAGCGATCAACATAACCCTAACCCTAGGTCCAATCTTAACCCTAACCGTCTCTCTAACCCTAGCTCTCAACATAACCCTAACCCTAGGTCCAATCCTAACCCTAACCGTCTCTCTAACCCTAGCCCTCAACATAACCCTAACCCTAGGTCCAATCGTAACCCTAACCGTCTCTCTAACCCTAGCCCTCAACATAACCCTAACCCTAGGTCCAATCCTAACCCTAACCGTCTCTCTAACCCTAGCCCTCAACATAACCCTAACCCTAGCTCCAATCCTAACCCTGACTGACTCTCTAACCCTAGCCCTCAAAATAACCCTAATCCTACGTCCAATCCTAACCCTGACGGTCTCGCTAACCCTACCCCTCAACAAAATCCTAACCCTAGGTCCAATCCTAACCCTAACCGTCTCTCTAACCCTAGCCCTCAACCCAAACCTAACAATAGGACCAATCCTAACCCTAACCATCTCTCTAACCCAGGCCCTCAACATAACCCTAACCCTAGCTCCAATCCTAACCCTTACGGACTCTCTAAACCTAGCCCTCAAAATAACCCTAACCCTACGTCCAGTCCTAACCCTAACCGTCTCGCTAGCCCTAGCCCTGAACAAAACCTTAACCCTAGGTCCAATCCTAACCCTAACCGTCTCTCTAAACCTAGCCCTCAACCCAACCCTAACCCTAGGTCCAATCCTAACCCTAACCACCTCTCTAACCCTGGCCCTCAACATAACCCTAACCCTAGGTTCAATCCTTACCCTAACCGTCTCTCTAAACCTAGCCCTCAACATAACCCTAACCCTAGGTCCAATCCTAACCCTGACCGTCTCTCTAACCCTAGCCCTCAACATAACGCTAACCCTACGTCCAATCATAACCCTAACTGTCTCTGTAACACTAGCCCTCCACCTAACCCTAACCCTAGGTCCAATCCTACCCCTAACCGTCTCTGTAACCCTAGCCCTCAACCTAACCCTAATCCTAGGTCCAATCCTAACCCTAACCGTCTCTATAACCCCCCCCTCAACATAACCCAAACCCTAGGTCCAATCCTCACCCTAACCATCTCTAACCCTAGCCCTCAACATAACCCTAACCCTAGCTCCAATCCTAACCGTAACCGTCTCTCTAAACCTAGCCATCAACATAACCCTAACCCTACGTCCAATCCTAACCCTAACCGTCTCGCTAACCCTACCCTCAACATAACCCTAACCCTAGGTCCAATCCTTACCCTAACCGTCTCTCTAAAGCTAGCCCTCAACATAACCCTAACCCTAGGTCCAATCCTAACCCTGACCGTCTCTCTAACCCAAGCCCTCAACATAACCCTAACCCTAGGTCCAATCCTAACCCTAACCGTCTATCTAGCCCTAGCTCTCAACATAACCCTAACTTTAGGTCCAATCCTAACCCTAACCGTCTCTCAAACCCTAGCCCTCAACATAACCCTAATCTTAGGTACAATCGGAACCCTAACTGTCTCTCTAACCCTAGCCCTCAACATACCCCTAAACCTAGGTCCAATCCTAACCCTAACCGTCTCCCTAAACCTAGCCCTCAACATAACCCTAATCTTAGTACAATACTAACCCTAACTGTCTCTCTAACCCTAGCCCTCAACATAACCCTTACCCAAGGTCCAATTTTCACCCTAACCGTCTCTCTAACCCTAGCCCTCAACATAACCCTTACCCAAGGTCCAATCCTCACCCTAACCGTCTCTCTAACCCTAGCCCTCAACATAACCCTAACCGTAGGTCCTATCCTAACCCTAACCGTCTCTCTGACCCTAGCCCTCAACCTAACACTAACCCTGGGTCCAATCCTAACCCTAACTGTCTCTCTAACCCTAGGCCTCAACATAACCCTAACCCCAGGTCCAATCTTAACCCTAACCCTCTCTCTAACCCTAGCCCTCAACAAACCCTAACCCTAGGTCCAATCCTAAGCCTAACCGTCTCTCTAAACCTAGCCCTCAAAATAACCCTAACCCTACGTCCAATCCTAACCCTACCCGTCTCGCTAACCCTAGCCCTCAACATAACACTAACCCTAGGTCCAACCTAACCCTAACCGTCTCTCTAACCCTAGCCCTCAACCCAACCCGAACAATAGGACCAATCCTAACCCTAACCATCTCTCTAACCCTGGCCCTCAACATAACGCGAACCCTAGGTCCAATCCTCACCCCAACCGTCTCTCTAAACCTAGCCCTCAACATAACCCTAACCGTAGGTCCTATCCTAACCCTAACCGTCTCTCTGACCCTAGCCCTCAACCTAACACTAACCCTAGGTCCAATCCTAACCCTAACTTTCTCTCTAACCCTAGGCCTCAACATAACCCTAACCCCAGGTCCAATCTTAACCCTAACCCTCTCTCTAACCCTAGCCCTCAACAAACCCTAACCCTAGGTCCAATCCTAAGCCTAACCGTCTCTCTAAACCTAGCCCTCAAAATAACCCTAACCCTACGTCCAATCCTAACCCTACCCGTCTCGCTAACCCTAGCCCTCAACATAACACTAACCCTAGGTCCAACCTAACCCTAACCGTCTCTCTAACCCTAGCCCTCAACCCAACCCGAACAATAGGACCAATCCTAACCCTAACCATCTCTCTAACCCTGGCCCTCAACATAACGCGAACCCTAGGTCCAATCCTCACCCCAACCGTCTCTCTAAACCTAGCCCTCAACATAACCCTAACCCTAGGTACAAACCTATCCCTGATCGTCTCTCTAACCCTAGCCCTCAACATAACCCTAACCCTTGGTCCAATCCTAACCCTGACCGTCTCTCTAACACTAGCCCTCAACATAACGCTAACCCTAGGTCCAATCCTAAACCTGACGGTCTCTGTAACCCTAGCCCTCAACATAACCCTAACCATAGGTCCAATCCTAACCCTAACCGTCTCTCTAACCCTAGCACTCAACCTAACCCTAACCCTAGGTCCAATCCTAACCCTAACCGTCTCTCTAACCCTAGCCCTCAACATAACCCTAATCCTAGGTCCAATCGTAACCCTAACCGTCTCTCTAACCCTAACCCTCATCATAACCCTAACCCTAGGTCCAATCCTAACCCTAACCGTCTCTCTAACCCTTGCCCTCAACATAACCCTAACCCTAGCTCCAATTCTAACCCTGACCGACTCTCTAACCCTAGCCCTCAAAATAACCCTAACCCTACGTCCAATCCTAACCCTAACCGTCTCGCTAACCCTAGCCCTCAAAATAACCCTAACCCTAGCTCCAATCCTAACCCTAACCGTCTCTCTAACCCTAGCCCTCAACCCAACCCTCACCCTAGGTCCAATCCTTACCCTAACCGTCTCTCTAAACCTAGCCCTCAACCTAACCCTAACCGTAGGTCCAATCCTAACCCTGACCGTCTCTCTAACCCTAGCCCTCAACATAACGCTAACCCTAGGTCCAATCCTAACCCTAACCATCTCTCTAATCCTGGCCCTCAACATAACCCTAACCCTAGGTCCAATCCTTACCCTAACCGTCCTGTAAAGCTAGCCCTCAACATAACCCTAACCCTATGTCCAATCCTAACCCACCGTCTCTCTAACCCTAGCCCTCAACATAACCCTAACCCTAGGTCCAATCCTAACCCTAACCATCTATCTAGCCCTAATCCTCAACATAACCCTACCTTAGGTCCAATCCTAACCCTAACCATCTATCTAGCCCTAGCCCTCAACATAACCCTAACCTTAGGTCCAATCCTAACCCTAACCATCTATCTAGCCCTAGCCCTCAACATAACCCTAACCTAGGTCCAATCCTAACCCTAACCGTCTCCCTAAACCTAGCCCTCAACATAACCCTAATCTTAGGTACAATCCTAACCCTAACTCGCTCTCTAAGCCTAGCTGTCAACATAACCCTAACCCTAGGTCCAATCCTAACCCTAACTGTCTCTCTAACCCTAGCACTCAACATAACCCTTACACAAGATCAATCCTCACCCTAACCCTCTCTCTAACACTAGCCCTCAACATAACCCTAACCGTAGGTCCTATCCTAACCCTAAACGTCTCTCTAACCCTAGCACTCAACCTAACCCTAACCCTAGGTCTAATCCTAACCCTAACCGTCTCTCTAACGCTAGCCCTCAACATAACCCTAACCCTAGGTGCAATCCTAACCCTAACCGTCTCTCTAACCCTAGCCCTCAACATAACCCTAACCCTAGGTCCAATCCTAACCCTAACCGTCTCTCTAACCCTAGCCCTCTACATAACCCTAACCCTAGGTCCAATCGTAACCCTAACCGTCTCTCTAACCCTAGCCCTCACCATAACCGTAACCCTAGGTCCAATCCTACCGCTAACAGTCTCTCTAACCCTAGCCCTCAACATAACCCTAACCCTAGCTCCAATTCTAACCCTGACCGACTCTCTAATCCTAGCCCTCAAAATAACCCTAACCCTACGTCCAATCCTAACCCTAACCGTCTCGCTAACCCTAGCCCTCATCATAACCCTAACCCTAGGTCCAATCCTAACCCTAAACGTCTCTCTAACCCTAGCCCTCAACCCAACCCTAACCCTAGGTCCAATCCTAACCCTAACCATCTCTCTAAACCTGGCCCTCAATATAACCCTAACCTAGGTCCAATCCTTACCCTAACCGTCTCTCTAAACCTAGCCCTCAACATAACACTAACCCTAGCTCCAATCCTAACCCTGACCGACTCTCTAAACCTAGCCCTCAACCTAACCCTAACCCTAGGTCCAATCCTAACCCTAACCGTCTCTCTAACCCTAGCCCTCAACCTAACCCTAATCCTAGGTCCAATCCTAACCCTAACCGTCTCTCTAACCCTAGCCCTCAACATAACCCTAACCCTAGGTCCAATCCTCACCCTAACCCTCTCTAACCCTAACCCTCAACCTAACCCTAACCCTAGGTCCAATCCTAGACCTACCCGTCTCTCTAACCCTAGCCCTCAACATTACCCTAACCCTATGTCCAATCCTAACCCTAACCGTCTCTCTAACCCTAGCCCTCAACATAACCCTAATCCTAGGTCCAATCCTAACCATAACCGTCTCTCTAACCCTAGCCCTCAACATAAGCCTAACCCTAGGTCCAATCCTCATCCTAACCCTCTCTAACCCTAGCCCTCAACCTAACCCTAACCCTAGGTCCAATCCTAGACCTAACCGTCTCTCTAATCCTAGCCCTCAACATAACCCTAACCCTAGGTCCAATCCTTACCCTAACCGTCTCTCTAACCCTAGCCCTCAACATAACACTTAACCTAGGTCCAATCCTAACCGTAACCGTCTCTCTAAACCTAGCTCTCAACATAACCCTTACCCTAGGTCCAATCCTAACCCTAACCTTCTCTCTAACCCTAGCCCTCAACATAACCCTAACCCTAGGTCCAATCCTAACCCTAACACTCTCTCTAACCCTAGCCCTCAACATAACAGTAACCCTAGGACCAATCATAACCCTTACCGTCTCTCTAATCCTAGCCCACAACCTAAAACTAAGCTTAGGTCCAATAGTATCCATAACCGTCTCTCTAACCCTAGCCCTCAACCTAACCCTAAACCTAGGTCCAATCCTAACCCTAATCGTCTCTCACTCTAGCCCTCAACATAACCCTAACCCTTGGTCCAATCCAAACCCTATCCGTCTCTCTAACTCTAGCCCTCAACATAACCCTAACCCTCGGTCCAATCCTAACCCTAACTGTCTCTATAACCCTAGCCTGAACAAAACCCTAACCCTAGGTCCAATCCTAACACTAACCGTCTCTAACCCTAGCCCTCAACATAACCCTAACCCTAGGGCCAATCCTAACCCTACCCGTCTCTCTAACCCAAGCCCACAACATAACCCTAATCTTAGATACAATCGTAAACCTAACTGTCTCTCTAACCCTAGCCCTCAACATAACCCTAACCCTAGGTCCAATCCTAATCTAAGCGTCTATCTAGCCCTAGCCCTCAACATATCCCTAACCCTAGGTCCAATCCTAACCCTAACCGTCTCCCTAAACGTAGCCCTCAACATAACCCTAATCTTAGGTACAATCCTAACCCTAACTGTCTCTCTAACCCTAGCCCTCAACATAACCCTAACCCTAGGTCCAATCCTAACCCTAACCGTCACTCTAACCCTAGCCATCAACATAACCCTTACCCTCGGTCCAATCCTCACCGTAACCGTCTCTCTAACCCTAGCCCTCAACATAACCCTAACCGTAGGTCCTATCTTAACCCTAACCGTCTCTCTAACTCTAGCCCTCAACATAATCCTAACCCTAGGTCCAATCCTACCCTAACCGTCTCTATAAACCTAGCCCTCAACATAACCCTAACCCTAGGTCCAATCCTAACCCTAACTGTCTCTCTAACCCTAGCTCTCAACCTAACCGTAATCCTAGGTCCAATCCTAACCCTAACCGTTCTCTAACGCTAGCCCTCAACAAAACCCTAACCCTAGGTCCAATCCTCAACGTAACAGTCTCTCTAACCCTAGCCCTCAACCTAACCCTAACCCTATGTCCAATCCTAGCCCTAACAGTCTCTTTAACCCTAGCCCTCAACATAACCTTAACGCTAGGTCCAATCCTAACCCTAACCGTCTCTCTAACCCTAGCCCTCAACATAACCCTAACCCTAGGTCCAATCTTAAACCTAAACATCTCTCTGACCCTAGCCCTCAACATAAGCCTAACCCTAGGTCCAATCCTAACCCTAACCGTCTCTCTAACCCTAGCCCTCAACCTAAACCTAACCCTAGGTCCAATCCTAACCCTAACCGTCTCTCTAGCCTAGCACTCAACCTAACCCTAACCCTAGGTCGAATCCTAACCCTAACCGTCTCTCTAACGCTAACCCTCAACATAACCCTAACCCTAGGTTCAATCCTAACCCTAACCGTCTCTCTAACCCTAGCCCTCAACATAACCCTAACCCTAGGTCCAATCCTAACCCTAACCGTCTCTCTAACCCTAGCCCTCAACATAACCCTAATCCTAGGTCCAATCGTAACCGTAACCGTCTCTCTAACCCTAGCCCTCACCATAACCCTAACCCTAGGTCCAATCCTAACCCTAACCGTCTCTCTAACCCTAGCCCTCAACATAACCCTAACCGTAGGTCCTATCTTAACCCTAACCGTCTCTCTACCTCTAGCCCTCAACATAATCCTAACCCTAGGTCCAATCCTACCCTAACCGTCTGTATAAACCTAGCCCTCAACATAACCCTAACCCTAGGTCCAATCCTAACCCTAACTGTCTCTCTAACCCTAGCTCTCAACCTAACCCTAATCCTAGGTCCAATCCTAACCCTAACCGTTCTCTAACGCTAGCCCTCAACAAAACCCTAACCCTAGGTCCAATCCTCAACGTAACCGTCTCTCTAACCCTAGCCCTCAACCTAACCCTAACCCTATGTCCAATCCTAGCCCTAACAGTCTCTTTAACCCTAGCCCTCAACATAACCTTAACGCTAGGTCCAATCCTAACCCTAACCGTCTCTCTAACCCTAGCCCTCAACATAACCCTAACCCTAGGTCTAATCTTAAACCTAAACATCTCTCTGACCCTAGCCCTCAACATAAGCCTAACCCTAGGTCCAATCCTAACCCTAACCGTCTCTCTAACCCTAGCCCTCAACCTAAACCTAACCCTAGGTCCAATCCTAACCCTAACCGTCTCTCTAGCCTAGCACTCAACCTAACCCTAACCCTAGGTCGAATCCTAACCCTAACCGTCTCTCTAACGCTAACCCTCAACATAACCCTAACCCTAGGTTCAATCCTAACCCTAACCGTCTCTCTAACCCTAGCCCTCAACATAACCCTAACCCTAGGTCCAATCCTAACCCTAACCGTCTCTCTAACCCTAGCCCTCAACATAACCCTAATCCTAGGTCCAATCGTAACCGTAACCGTCTCTCTAACCCTAGCCCTCACCATAACCCTAACCCTAGGTCCAATCCTAACCCTAACCGTCTCTCTAACCCTAGCCCTCAACATAACCCTAACCCTAGCTCCAATTCTAACCCTGACCGACTCTCTAACCCTAGCCCTCAAAATAACCCTAACCCTACGTCCAATCCTAACCCTAACCGTCTCGCTAACCCTAGCCCTCAAAATAACCCTAACCCTAGGTCCAATCCTAACCCTAAACGTCTCTCTAACCCTAGCCCTCAACCCAACCCTCACCCTAGGTCCAATCCTTACCCTAACCATCTCTCTAAACCTAGCCCTCAACATAACCCTAACCGTAGGTCCAATCCTAACCCTGACCGTCTGTCTAACCCAAGCCCTCAACATAACCCTAACCCTAGGTCCAATCCTAACCCTAACCATCTATCTAGCCCTAATCCTCAACATAACCCTAACCTTAGGTCCAATCCTAACCCTAACCATCTATCTAGCCCTAGGCCTCAACATAACCCTAACCTTAGGTCCAATCCTAACCCTAACCATCTATCTAGCCCTAGCCCTCAACATAACCCTAACCTTAGGTCCAATCCTAACCCTAACCATCTATCTAGCCCTAGCCCTCAACATAACCCTAACCTAGGTCCAAACCTAACCCTAACTGTCTCCCTAAACCTAGCCCTCAACATAACCCTAATCTTAGGTACAATCCTAACCCTAACTGTCTCTCTAACCCTAGCCCTCAACATAACCCTAACCCTAGGTCCAATCCTAACCCTAACCGTCTCTCTAACCCTAGCACTCAACCTAACCCTAACCCTAGGTCCAATCCTAACTCTAACCCTCTCTCTAACCCTAGCCCTCAACCTAACACTAACCCTAGGTCCAACCTAACCCTAACCGTCTCTCTAACCCTAGCGATCAACATAACCCTAACCCTAGGTCCAATCTTAACCCTAACCGTCTCTCTAAGCCTAGCTCTCAACATAACCCTAACCCTTGGTCCAATCCTAACCCTAACCGTCTCTCTAACCCTAGCCCTCAACATAACCCTAACCCTAGGTCCAATCGTAACCCTAACCGTCTCTCTAACCCTAGCCCTCAACATAACCCTAACCCTAGGTCCAATCCTAACCCTAACCGTCTCTCTAACCCTAGCACTCAACATAACACTTACCCAAGATCAATCCTCACCCTAACCGTCTCTCTAACCCTAGCCCTCAACATAACCCTAACCGTAGGTCCTATCCTAACCCTAACCGTCTCTCTAACTCTAGCCCTCAACATAATCCTAACCCTAGGTCCAATCCTACCCTAACCGTCTCTATAAACCTAGCCCTCAACATAACGCTAACCCTAGGTCCAATCCTAACCCTAACTGTCTCTCTAACCCTAGCTCTCAACCTAACCGTAATCCTAGGTCCAATCCTAACCCTAACCGTCTCTCTAACGCTAGGCCTCAACATAACCCTAACCCTAGGTCCAATCCTCAACGTAACCGTCTCTCTAACCCTAGCCCTCAACCTAACCCTAACCCTAGGTCCAATCCTAGCCCTAACCGTCTCTCTAACCTTAGCCCTCAACATAACCTTAACGCTAGGGCCAATCCTAACCCTAACCGTCTCTCTAACCCTAGCCCTCAACATAACCCTAACCCTAGGTCCAATCCTAACCCTAACCATCCTTCTGACACTAGCCCTCAACATAAGCCTAACCCTAGGTCCAATCCTAACCCTAACCGTCTCTCTAACCCAAGGCCTCAACCTAAACCTAACAGTAAGTCCAATCCAAACCCTAACCGTCTCTCTAACACTAGCACTCAACCTAACCCTAACCCTAGGTCCAATCCTAACCCTCACCGTCTCTCTAACGCTAGCCCTCAACATAACCCTAACCCTAGGTCCAATCCTAACCCTAACCGTCTCTCTAACCCTAGCCCTCAACATAACCCTAACCCTAGGTCCAATCCTAACCCTAACCGTCTCTCAAACCCTAGCCCTCTACATAACCCTAACCCTGGGTCCAATCGTAACCCTAACCGTCTCTCTAACCCTAGCCCTCACCATAACCCTAACCCTAGGTCCAATCCTAACGCTAACAGTCTCTCTAACGCTAGCCCTCAACATAACCCTAACCCTAGGTCCAATCCTAACCCTAACCGTCTCTCTAACCCTAGCCCTCAACCCAACCCTAACCCTAGGTCCAATCCTAACCCTAACCATCTCTCTAAACCTGGCCCTCAATATAACCCTAACCTAGGTCCAATCCTTACCCTAACCGTCTCTCTAAACCTAGCCCTCAACATAACCCTAACCGTAGGTCCAATCCTAACCCTGACCGTCTCTCTAACCCTACCCCTCAACATAACGCTAACCCTAGGTCCAATCCTAACCCTAACCGTCTCTATAAACCTAGCCCTCAACATAACACTAACCCTAGCTCCAATCCTAACCCTGACCGACTCTGTAAACCTAGCCCTCAAACTAACCCTAACCCTACGTCCAATCCTAACCCTAACCGTCTCGCTAACCCTAGCCCTCAACATAACCCTAACCCTAGGTCCAATCTTAAACCTAACCGTCTCTCTAACCCTAGCTCTCAAAATAACCCTAACCCGACGTCCAATCCTAACCCTAACCGTCTCGCTAACCCTAGCCCTCAACATAACCCTAACCCTAGGTCCAATCCTAACCCTAACCGTCTCTCTAACCCTAGCCCTCAACCCAACCCTAACAATAGGACCAATCCTAACCCTAACCATCTCTCTAACCCTGGCCCTCAACATAACCCTAACCCTAGGTCCAATCCTTACCCTAACCGTCTCTCTAAACCTAGCCCTCAACATAACCCTAACCCTAGGTCCAATCCTAACCCTGACCGTCTCTGTAACCCTAGCCCTCAACATAACCCTAACCCTAGGTCCAATCCTAACCCTAACCGTCTCTCTAACCCTAGCACTAAACCTAACCCTAACCCTAGGTCCAATCCTAACCGTAACCGTCTCTCTAAACCTAGCCCTCAACCTAACACTAACCCTAGGTCCAATCCTAACCCTAACCGTCTCTATAACCCTAGCCCTCAACATAACCCTAACCCTAGGTCCAATCTTAACCCTAACCGTCTCTCTAACCCTAGCTCTCAACATAACCCTAACCCTAGGTCCATTCCTAACCCTAACCATCTCTCAAACCCTGGCCCTCAACATAACCCTAACCCTGGGTTCAATCCTTACCCTCACCGTCTCTCTAAACCTAGCCCTCAACATAACCCTAACCCTAGGTCCAATCCTAACCCTGACCGTCTCTGTAACCCTAGCCCTCAACATAACCCTAACCCTAGGTCCAATCCTAACCCTAACCGTCTCTCTAACCCTAGCACTAAACCTAACCCTAACCCTAGGTCCAATCCTAACCCTAACCGTCTCTCTAAACCTAGCCCTCAACCAAACACTAACCCTAGGTCCAATCCTAACCCTAACCGTCTCTCTAACCCTAGCCCTCAACATAACCCTAACCCTAGGTCCAATCTTAACCCTAACCGTCTCTCTAACCCTAGCTCTCAACATAACCCTAACCCTAGGTCCATTCCTAACCCTAACCATCTCTCTAACCCTGGCCTTCAACATAACCCTAACCCTAGGTCCAATCCTTACCCTAACCGTCTCTCTAAACCTAGCGCTCAACATAACCCTAACCCTAGGTCCAATCCTAACCCTAACCGTCTATCTAGCCCTAGCCCTCAACATAACCCTAACCCTAGGTCCAATCCTAATCCTAACCTTCTCCCTAAACCTAGCCCTCAACATAACCCTAGTCTTAGGTACAATCCTAACCCTAACTGTCTCTCTAACCCTAGCCCTCAACATAACCTTAACCCTAGGTCCAATCCTAACCCTAACCGTCTCTCTAACCCTAGCACTCAACCTAACCCTAACCCTAGGTCCAATCCTAACTCTAACCGTCTCTCTAACCCTAGCCCTCAACCTAACACTAACCCTAGGTCCAAACCTAACCCTAACCGTCTCTCTAACCCTAGCGATCAACATAACCCTAACCCTAGGTCCAATCTTAACCCTAACCGTCTCTCTAACCCTAGCTCTCAACATAACCCTAACCCTAGGTCCAATCCTAACCCTAACCGTCTCTCTAACCCTAGCCCTCAACATAACCCTAACCCTAGGTCCAATCGTAATCCTAACCGTCTCTCTAACCCTAGCCCTCAACATAACCCTAACCCTAGGTCCAATCCTAACCCTAACCGTCTCTCTAACCCTAGCCCTCAACATAACCCTAACCCTAGCTCCAATCCTAACCCTGATTGACTCTCTAACCCTAGCCCTCAAAATAACCCTAATCCTACGTCCAATCCTAACCCTGACGGTCTCGCTAACCCTACCCCTCAACAAAATCCTAACCCTAGGTCCAATCCTAACCCTAACAGTCTCTCTAACCCTAGCCCTCAACCCAAACCTAACAATAGGACCAATCCTAACCCTAACCATCTCTCTAACCCTGGCCCTCAACATAACCCTAACCCTAGCTCCAATCCTAACCCTTACGGACTCTCTAAACCTAGCCCTCAAAATGACCCTAACCCTACGTCCAGTCCTAACCCTAACCGTCTCGCTAGCCCTAGCCCTGAACAAAACCTTAACCCTAGGTCCAATCCTAACCCTAACCGTCTCTCTAAACCTAGCCCTCAACCCAACCCTAACCCTAGGTCCAATCCTAACCCTAACCACCTCTCTAACCCTGGCCCTCAACATAACCCTAACCCTAGGTTCAATCCTTACCCTAACCGTCTCTCTAAACCTAGCCCTCAACATTACCCTAACCCTAGGTCCAATCCTAACCCTGACCGTCTCTCTAACCCTAGCCCTCAACATAACGCTAACCCTACGTCCAATCCTAACCCTAACTGTCTCTGTAACACTAGCCCTCCACCTAACCCTAACCCTAGGTCCAATCCTACCCCTAACCGTCTCTGTAACCCTAGCCCTCAACCTAACCCTAATCCTAGGTCCAATCCTAACCCTAACCGTCTCTATAACCCCCCCTCAACATAACCCAAACCCTAGGTCCAATCCTCACCCTAACCATCTCTAACCCTAGCCCTCAACATAACCCTAACCCTAGCTCCAATCCTAACCGTAACCGTCTCTCTAACCCTAGCCATCAACATAACCCTAACCCTACGTCCAATCCTAACCCTAACCGTCTCGCTAACCCTACCCTCAACATAACCCTAACCCTAGGTCCAATCCTTACCCTAACCGTCTCTCTAAAGCTAGCCCTCAACATAACCCTAACCCTAGGTCCAATCCTAACCCTGACCGTCTCTCTAACCCAAGCCCTCAACATAACCCTAACCCTAGGTCCAATCCTAACCCTAACCGTCTATCTAGCCCTAGCTCTCAACATAACCCTAACTTTAGGTCCAATCCTAACCCTAACCATCTCTCAAACCCTAGCCCTCAACATAACCCTAATCTTAGGTACAATCGGAACCCTAACTGTCTCTCTAACCCTAGCCCTCAACATACCCCTAAACCTAGGTCCAATCCTAACCCTAACCGTCTCCCTAAACCTAGCCCTCAACATAACCCTAATCTTAGTACAATACTAACCCTAACTGTCTCTCTAACCCTAGCCCTCAACATAACCCTTACCCAAGGTCCAATTTTCACCCTAACCGTCTCTCTAACCCTAGCCCTCAACATAACCCTTACCCAAGGTCCAATCCTCACCCTAACCGTCTCTCTAACCCTAGCCCTCAACATAACCCTAACCGTAGGTCCTATCCTAACCCTAACCGTCTCTCTGACCCTAGCCCTCAACCTAACACTAACCCTAGGTCCAATCCTAACCCTAACTGTCTCTCTAACCCTAGGCCTCAACATAACCCTAACCCCAGGTCCAATCTTAACCCTAACCCTCTCTCTAACCCTAGCCCTCAACAAACCCTAACCCTAGGTCCAATCCTAAGCCTAACCGTCTCTCTAAACCTAGCCCTCAAAATAACCCTAACCCTACGTCCAATCCTAACCCTACCCATCTCGCTAACCCTAGCCCTCAACATAACACTAACCCTAGGTCCAACCTAACCCTAACCGTCTCTCTAACCCTAGCCCTCAACCCAACCCGAACAATAGGACCAATCCTAACCCTAACCATCTCTCTAACCCTGGCCCTCAACATAACGCGAACCCTAGGTCCAATCCTCACCCCAACCGTCTCTCTAAACCTAGCCCTCAACATAACCCTAACCCTAGGTACAAACCTAACCCTGATCGTCTCTCTAACCCTAGCCCTCAACATAACCCTAACCCTTGGTCCAATCCTAACCCTGACCGTCTCTCTAACACTAGCCCTCAACATAACGCTAACCCTAGGTCCAATCCTAAACCTGACGGTCTCTGTAACCCTAGCCCTCAACATAACCCTAACCATAGGTCCAATCCTAACCCTAACCGTCTCTCTAACCCTAGCACTCAACCTAACCCTAACCCTAGGTCCAATCCTAACCCTAACCGTCTCTCTAACCCTAGCCCTCAACCTAACACTAACCCTAGGTACAATCCTAACCCTAACTGTCTCTCTAACCCTAGGCCTCAACATAATCCTAACCCTAGGTCCAATCTTAACCCTAACCGTCTCTCTAACCATAGCCCTCAACAAACCCTAACCCTAGGTCCAATCCTAACCCTAACCGTCTCTCTAACCCTAGCCCTCAACATAACCCTAACCCTAGGTCAAATCCTAACCCTAACCGTCTCTCTAAACCTAGCCCTCAACATAACTGTAACCCTAGCTCCAATCCTAACCCGGACCGACTCTCTAAACCTAGCCCTCACACTAACCCTAACCCTACGTCCAATCCTAACCCTAACCGTCTCTCTAACCCTACACTCAAAATAACCCTAACCCTACGTCCAATCCTAACCCTAAACGTCTCGCTAACCCTAGCCTTCAACATAACCCTAACCCTAGGTCCAATCCTAACCCTAACCGTCTCTCTAACCCTAGCCCTCAACCCAACCCGAACAATAAGACCAATCCTAACCCTAACCATCTCTCTAACCCTGGCCCTCAACATAACGCTAACCCTAGGTCCAATCCTCACCCCAACCGTCTCTCTAAACCTAGCCCTCAACATAACCCTAACCCTAGGTCCAATCCTAACCCTGACCGCCTCTCTAACCCTAGCCCTCAACATAACCCTAACCCTTGTTCCAATCCTAACCCTGACCGTCTCTCTAACACTAGCCCTTTACATAACGCTAACCCTAGGTCCAATCCTAACCCTGACCGTCTCTGCAACCCTAGCCCTCAACATAACCCTAACCCTAGGTCCAATCCTAACCCTAACCGTCTCTCTAACCCTAGCACTCAACCTAACCCTAACCCTAGGTCCAATCCTAACCCTAACCGTCTCTCTAACCCTAGCCCTCAACCTAACACTAACCCTAGGTCAAATCCTAACCCTAACTGTCTCTCTAACCCTAGCCCTCAACAAACCCTAACCCTAGGTCCAATCCTAACCCTAACCGTCTCTCTAACCCTAGCCCTCAACCTAACACTAACCCTAGGTCAAATCCTAACCCTAACTGTCTCTCTAACCCTAGCCCTCAACAAACCCTAACCCTAGGTCCAATCCTAACCCTAACCGTCTCTCTAACCCTAGCCCTCAAAATAACCCTATCCCTACGTCCAATCCTAACCCTAACCGTCTCACTAACCCTAGCCCTCAACATAACCCTAACCCTAGGTCCAATCCTAACCCTAACCGTCTCTCTAACCCTAGCCCTCAACATAACCCTAACCCTAGGTCCAATCATAACCCTAACCGTCTCTCTAACCCTAGCCCTCAACATAACCCTAACCCTAGGTCCAATCCTAACCCTAACTGTCTCTCTAAACCTACCACTCAACATAACCCTAACCCTAGCTCCAATCCTAACCCTGACCGACTCTCTAACCCTCGCCCTCAAAATAACCCTAACCCTACGTTCAATCCTAACCCTAACCGTCTCGCTAACCCTAGCCCTCAACATAACCCTAACCCTAGGTCCAATCCTAACCCTAACCGTCTCTCTAACCCTAGCACTCAACCCAACCCTGACCCTAGGTCCAATCCTAACCCTAACCATCTCTCTAAACCTGGCCCTCAACATAACCCTAACCCTAAGTCCAATCCTTACCCTAACCGTCTCTCTAAACCTAGCCCTCAACATAACGCTAACCGTAGGTCCAATACTAACCCTGACCGTCTCTCTAACCCTAGCCCTCAACATAACGCTAACCCTAGGTCCAATCCTAACACTAACCATCTCTCCTACCCTGGCCCTCAACATAACCGTAACCCTAGGTCCACTCCTTACCCTAACCGTCTCTCTAAACCTAGCCCTCAACATAACCCTAACCCTAGGTTCAATCCTAACCCTGACCGTCTCTCTAACCCTAGCCCTCAACATAACCCTAACCCTCGGTCCAATCCTAACCCTAACCGTCTCTCTAACCCTAGCCCTCAACATAACCCTAACCCTAGGTCCAATCCTAACCCTAAGAGTCTCTCTAACCCTAGCCCTCAACCCAACCCTAAACCTAGGTCTAATCCTTACCCTAACCGTCTCTCTAAACCTAGCCCTCAACCCAACCCTAACCCTAGTTCCAATCCTCACCCTGACCGTCTCTCTAACCCTAGCCCTCAACATAACCCTAACCCTAGGTGCAATCTAACGCTGTCCGTCTCTCTAACCCTAGCCCTCAACATAACCCCAACCCTAGGTCCAATCCTAACCCTGACCGTCTCTCTAACACTAGCCCTCAACATAACCCTAACCCTAGGTCCCATCCTAACCCTAACCGTCTCTCTATCCATAGCCCTCAACATAACCCTAACCCTAGGTCCAATGCTAACCCTAACCGTCTCTCTAACCCTAGCCCTCAACATAACCCTAACCCTAGGTCCAATCCTAACCCTAACCGTCTCTCTAACCCTAGCCCTCAACATAACCCTAACCCTAGTTCCAATCCTAACCCTAACCGTCTCTCTAACCCTAGCCCTCAACATAACCCTAACCCTAGCTCCAATCCTAACTCTGACCGACTCTCTATACCTAGCCCTCAAAATAACCCTAACCCTACGTCCAATCCTGACCCTAACCGTCTCTCTAATCCTAGCCCTCAACCCAACCCTAACCTTAGGTCCAATCCTAACCCTAACCATCTCTCTAACCCTGGCCCTCAACATAGCCCTAACCCTAGGTCCAATCCTTACCCTAACCGTCTCTCTAAACCTAGCCCTCAACATAACCCTAACCCAAGGCCAATCTTAACCCTGACAGTCTCTCTAACCCTAGACCTCAACATAACCCTAACCCTAGGTCCAATCCTAACCCTGACCGTCTCTCTAACCCTAGCCCTCAACATAACCCTAACCCTAGGTCCAATCCTAACCCTGACCGTCTCTCTAGCACTAGCGTCAACATAACCCTAACCCTAGCTCCAATCCTAACCCTAACCGTCTCTCTAACCCTAGCCCTCAACATAACCCTAACCCTAGGTCCAATCGTAACCCTAACCGTCTCTCTAACCCTAGCCTTCAACATAACCCTAACCCTAGGTCAAATCCTTACCTAAACCGTCTCTCTAACCCTAGCCCTCAACATAACCCTAACCCTAGGTCCAATCCTAACTCTAACCGTCTCTCTAACCCTAGCCCTCAACCCAACCCTAACAATACGTCCAATCCTAACCCTAATCATCTCTCTAACCGTGGCCCTCAACATAACCCTAACCCTAGGTCCAATCCTAACCCTGACCGTCTCTCTAGCACTAGCCCTCAACATAACCCTAACCCTAGCTCCAATCCTAACCCTATCCGTCTCTCTAAACCTAGCCCTCAACATAACCCTAACCCTAGATCCAATCCTAACCCTTTCCGTCTCTCTAACCCTATCCCTCAAAATAACGCTAACCCTAGGTGCAATCCTAACCCTAAACATCTCTCTAACCCTGGCCCTGATCATAACCCTAACCGTACGTACAATCCTCACCCTAACCGTCTCTCTAACCCTAGCCCTCAACATAACCCTAACCGTAGGTCCTATCCTAACCCTAACCGTCTCTCTAACTCTAGCCCTCAACATAATCCTAACCCTAGGTCCAATCCTACCCTAACCGTCTCTATAAACCTAGCCCTCAACATAACCCTAACCCTAGGTCCAGTCCTAACCCTAACTGTTTCTCTAACCCTAGCTCTCAACCTAACCCTAATCCTAGGTCCAATCCTCACCCTAACCATCTCTAACCCTAGCCCTCAACATAACCCTAACCCTAGCTCCAATCCTAACCGTAACCGTCTCTCTAACCCTAGCCATCAACATAACCCTAACCCTACGTCCAATCCTAACCCTAACCGTCTCGCTAACCCTACCCTCAACATAACCCTAACCCTAGGTCCAATCCTTACCCTAACCGTCTCTCTAAAGCTAGCCCTCAACATAACCCTAACCCTAGGTCCAATCCTAACCCTGACCGTCTCTCTAACCCAAGCCCTCAACATAACCCTAACCCTAGGTCCAATCCTAACCCTAACCGTCTATCTAGCCCTAGCTCTCAACATAACCCTAACTTTAGGTCCAATCCTAACCCTAACCGTCTCTCAAACCCTAGCCCTCAACATAACCCTAATCTTAGGTACAATCGGAACCCTAACTGTCTCTCTAACCCTAGCCCTCAACATACCCCTAAACCTAGGTCCAATCCTAACCCTAACCATCTCCCTAAACCTAGCCCTCAACATAACCCTAATCTTAGTACAATACTAACCCTAACTGTCTCTCTAACCCTAGCCCTCAACATAACCCTTACCCAAGGTCCAATTTTCACCCTAACCGTCTCTCTAACCCTAGCCCTCAACATAACCCTTACCCAAGGTCCAATCCTCACCCTAACCGTCTCTCTAACCCTAGCCCTCAACATAACCCTAACCGTAGGTCCTATCCTAACCCTAACCGTCTCTCTGACCCTAGCCCTCAACCTAACACTAACCCTAGGTCCAATCCTAACCCTAACCGTCTCTCTAACCCTAGGCCTCAACATAACCCTAACCCCAGGTCCAATCTTAACCCTAACCCTCTCTCTTACCCTAGCCCTCAACAAACCCTAACCCTAGGTCCAATCCTAAGCCTAACCGTCTCTCTAAACCTAGCCCTCAAAATAACCCTAACCCTACGTCCAATCCTAACCCTACCCGTCTCGATAACCCTAGCCCTCAACATAACACTAACCCTAGGTCCAACCTAACCCTAACCGTCTCTCTAACCCTAGCCCTCAACCCAACCCGAACAATAGGACCAATCCTAACCCTAACCATCTCTCTAACCCTGGCCCTCAACATAACGCGAACCCTAGGTCCAATCCTCACCCCAACCGTCTCTCTAAACCTAGCCCTCAACATAACCCTAACCCTAGGTACAAACCTAACCCTGATCGTCTCTCTAACCCTAGCCCTCAACATAACCCTAACTCTTGGTCCAATCCTAACCCTGACCGTCTCTCTAACACTAGCCCTCAACATAACGCTAACCCTAGGTCCAATCCTAAACCTGACGGTCTCTGTAACCCTAGCCCTCAACATAACCCTAACCCTAGGTCCAATCCTAACCCTAACCGTTTCTCTAACCCTAGCACTCAACCTAACCCTAACCCTAGGTCCAATCCTAACCCTAACCGTCTCTCTAACCCTATCCCTCAACCTAACACTAACCCTAGGTCCAATCCTAACCCTAACTGTCTCTCTAACCCTAGGCCTCAACATAACCCTAACCCTAGGTCCAATCTTAACCCTAACCGTCTCTCTAACCATAGCCCTCAACAAACCCTAACCCTAGGTCCAATCCTAACCCTAACCGTCTCTCTAACCCTAGCCCTCAACATAACCCTAACCCTAGGTCCAATCGTAACCCTAACCGTCTCTCTAAACCTAGCCCTCAACATAACAGTAACCCTAGCTCCAATCCTAACCCTGACCGATTCTCTAACCCTAGCCCTCAAACTAACCCTAACCCTACGTCCAATCCTAACCCTAACCGTTTCTCTAACCCTACCCTCAAAATAACCCTAACCCTACGTCCAATCCTAACCCTAAACGTCTCTCTAACCCTAGCCTTCAACCCAACCCTAACCCTAGGTCCAATCCTAACCATAACCATCTCTCTTTACCTGGCCCTCAACATAACCCTAACCTAGGTCCAATCCTTACCCTAACCGTCTCTCTAAACCTAGCCTCAACATAACCCTAACCGTAGGTCCAATCCTAAACCTGACCGTCTCTCTAACCCTAGCCCTCAACATAACCCTAACCCTAGGTCAAATCCTAACCCTAACCGTCTCTCTAAACCTAGCCCTCAACATAACTGTAACCCTAGCTCCAATCCTAACCCTGACCGACTCTCTAAACCTAGCCCTCACACTAACCCTAACCCTACGTCCAATCCTAACCCTAACCGTCTCTCTAACCCTACACTCAAAATAACCCTAACCCTACGTCCAATCCTAACCCTAAACGTCTCGCTAACCCTAGCCTTCAACATAACCCTAACCCTAGGTCCAATCCTAACCCTAACCGTCTCTCTAACCCTAGCCCTCAACCCAACCCGAACAATAAGACCAATCCTAACCCTAACCATCTCTCTAACCCTGGCCCTCAACATAACGCTAACCCTAGGTCCAATCCTCACCCCAACCGTCTCTCTAAACCTAGCCCTCAACATAACCCTAACCCTAGGTCCAATCCTAACCCTGACCGCCTCTCTAACCCTAGCCCTCAACATAACCCTAACCCTTGTTCCAATCCTAACCCTGACCGTCTCTCTAACACTAGCCCTCTACATAACGCTAACCCTAGGTCCAATCCTAACCCTGACCGTCTCTGTAACCCTAGCCCTCAACATAACCCTAACCCTAGGTCCAATCCTAACCCTAACCGTCTCTCTAACCCTAGCACTCAACCTAACCCTAACCCTAGGTCCAATCCTAACCCTAACCGTCTCTCTAACCCTAGCCCTCAACCTAACACTAACCCTAGGTCAAATCCTAACCCTAACTGTCTCTCTAACCCTAGCCCTCAACAAACCCTAACCCTAGGTCCAATCCTAACCCTAACCGTCTCTCTAACCCTAGCCCTCAACCTAACACTAACCCTAGGTCAAATCCTAACCCTAACTGTCTCTCTAACCCTAGCCCTCAACAAACCCTAACCCTAGGTCCAATCCTAACCCTAACCGTCTCTCTAACCCTAGCCCTCAAAATAACCCTAACCCTACGTCCAATCCTAACCCTAACCGTCTCGCTAACCCTAGCCCTCAACATAACCCTAACCCTAGGTCCAATCCTAACCCTGACCGTCTCTGTAAACCTAGCCCTCAACATAACCATAACCCTAGGTCCAATCCTAATCCTAACCGTCTCTCTAACCCTAGCACTCAACCTAACCCTAACCCTAGGTCCAATCCTAACACTAACCATCTCTCCTACCCTGGCCCTCAACATAACCCTAACCCTAGGTCCACTCCTTACCCTAACCGTCTCTCTAAACCTAGCCCTCAACATAACCCTAACCCTAGGTTCAATCCTAACCCTGACCGTCTCTCTAACCCTAGCCCTCAACATAAACCTAACCCTAGGTCCAATCCTAACCCTAACCGTCTCTCTAACCCTAGCCCTCAACATAACCCTAACCCTAGGTCCAATCCTAACCCTAAGAGTCTCTCTAACCCTAGCCCTCAACCCAACCCTAAACCTAGGTCCAATCCTTACCCTAACCGTCTCTCTAAACCTAGCCCTCAACCCAACCCTAACCCTAGTTCCAATCCTCACCCTGACCGTCTCTCTAACCCTAGCCCTCAACATAACCCTAACCCTAGGTGCAATCTAACCCTGACCGTCTCTCTAACCCTAGCCCTCAACAAATCCCTAACCCTAGGTGCAATCTAACCCTGACCGTCTCTCTAACCCTAGCCCTCAACAAATCCCTAACCCTAGGTCCAATCCTGACCCTAACCGTCTCTCTAACCCTAGCCCTCAACCCAACCCTAACCCTAGGTCCAATCCTAACCCTAACCATCTCTCTAACCCTGGCCCTCAACATAGCCCTAACCCTAGGTCCAATCCTTACCCTAACCGTCTCTCTAAACCTAGCCCTCAACATAACCCTAACCCAAGGCCAATCTTAACCCTGACAGTCTCTCTAACCCTAGACCTCAACATAACCCTAACCGTAGGTCCAATCCTAACCCTGACCGTCTCTCTAACCCTAGCCCTCAACATAACCCTAACCCTAGGTCCATTCCTAACCCTGACCGTCTCTCTAGCACTAGCGTCAACATAACCCTAACCCTAGCTCCAATCCTAACCCTAACCGTCTCTCTAACCCTAGCCCTCAACATAACCCTAACCCTAGGTCCAATCGTAACCCTAACCGTCTCTCTAACCCTAGCCCTCAACATAACCCTAACCCTAGGTCAAATCCTTACCTAAACCGTCTCTCTAACCCTAGCCCTCAACATAACCCTAACCCTAGGTCCAATCCTAACTCTAACCGTCTCTCTAACCCTAGCCCTCAACCCAACCCTAACAATACGTCCAATCCTAACCCTAATCATCTCTCTAACCCTGGCCCTCAACATAACCCTAACCCTAGGTCCAATCCTAACCCTGACCGTCTCTCTAGCACTAGCCCTCAACATAACCCTAACCCTAGCTCCAATCCTAACCCTATCCGTCTCTCTAAACCTAGCCCTCAACATAACCCTAACCCTAGATCCAATCCTAACCCTTTCCGTCTCTCTAACCCTATCCCTCAAAATAACGCTAACCCTAGGTGCAATCCTAACCCTAAACATCTCTCTAACCCTGGCCCTGATCATAACCCTAACCGTACGTACAATCCTCACCCTAACCGTCTCTCTAACCCTAGCCCTCAACATAACCCTAACCGTAGGTCCTATCCTAACCCTAACCGTCTCTCTAACTCTAGCCCTCAACATAATCCTAACCCTAGGTCCAATCCTACCCTAACCGTCTCTATAAACCTAGCCCTCAACATAACCCTAACCCTAGGTCCAGTCCTAACCCTAACTGTTTCTCTAACCCTAGCTCTCAACCTAACCCTAATCCTAGGTCAAATCCTAACCCTAACCGTCTCTCTAACGCTAGCCCTCAACATAACCCTAACCCTAGGTCCAATCATCAACCTTACCATCTCTCTAACCCTAGCCCTCAACCTAACCTTAACCCTAGGTCCAATTCTAGCCCTAACCGTCTCTCTAACCTTAGCCCTCAACCTAAACCTAACCCTAGGTCCAATCCTAACCCTAACCGTCTCTCTAAACCTAGCACTCAACCTAACCCTAACCCTAGGTCCAATCCTAACCCTAACCGTCTCTCTAACCCTAGCCCTCAACATAACCCTAACCCTAGGTCCAATCCTAACCCTAACCGTTTCTCTAACCCTAGCCCTCAACATAACCCTAACCCTAGGTCCAATCCTAACTCTAACCGTCTCTCTAACCCTAGCCCTCAACATAACCCTAACCCTAGGTCCAATCCTAACCCTAACCGTCTCTCTAACCCTAGCCCTCAACATAACCCTAAAACTAGGTCCAATCTTAACCCTGACCGTCTCTCTAACCCTAGCCCTCAACATAACCCTAACCCTAGCTCCAATCCTAACCCTAACCGTCTCTCTAAACCTAGCCCTCAACATAACCCTAACCCTAGCTCCAATCCTAACCCTGACCGACTCTCTAACCCTAGCCCTCAAAATAACTCTAACCCTAGGTCCAATCCTAACCCTAACCGTCTCGCTAACCCTAGCCCTCAACATAACCCTAACCCTAGGTCCAATCCTAACCCTAACCGTCTCTCTTTCCCTAGGCCTCAACCCAACCCTAACCCTAGGTCCAATCCTAACCCTAACCATCTCTCTAAATCTGGCCCTCAACATAACCCTAACCCTAGGTCCAATCCTTACCCTAACCGTCTCTCTAAACCTAGCCCTCAACATAACGCTAACCGTAGGTCCAATACTAACCCTGACCGTCTCTCTAACCCTAGCCCTCAACATAACGCTAACCCTAGGTCCATTCCTAACCCTAACCATCTCTCTAACCCTGGCCCTCAACATAACCCTAACCCTAGGTCCAATCCTTACCCTAACCGTCTCTCTAAACCTAGCCCTCAACATAACCCTAACCCTAGGTCCAATCCTAACCCTGACCGTCTCTCTAACCCTACCCCTCAACATAACCCTAACCCTAGGTCCAATCCTAACCCTGACCATCTCTCTAACCCTAGCCCTCAACATAACCCTAACCCTAGGTCCAATCCTAACCCTGACCGTCTCTCTAACCCTAGCCCTCAACATAACCCTAACCCTTGGTAAAATCCTACCCCTAACCGTCTCTCTAATCCTAGCCCTCAACATAACCTTAACCCTAGGTCCAATCCTAACCCTAACCGTCTCTCTAACCCTAGCCATCAACATAACCCTAACTCTAGGTCCAATCCTAACCCTAATTGTCTCTCTAACCCTAGCCCTCAACCTAACCCTAAACCTAGGTCCAATCCTAACCCTAATCGTCTCTCACTCTAGCCCTCAACATAACCCTAACCCTTGGTCCAATCCAAACCCTATCCGTCTCTCTAACTCTAGCCCTCAACATTACCCTAACCCTAGGTCCAATCCTAACCCTAACTGTCTCTCTAACCCTAGCCTGAACAAAACCCTAACCCTAGGTCCAATCCTTACCCTAACCGTCTCTCTAAACCTAGCCCTCAACATAACCCTAACCCTAGGTCCAATCCTAACCCTGACCGTCTCTCTAACCCTACCCCTCAACATAACCCTAACCCTAAGTCCAATCCTAACCCTGACCATCTCTCTAACCCTAGCCCTCAACATAACCCTAACCCTAGGTCCAATCCTAACCCTGACCGTCTCTCTAACCCTAGCCCTCAACATAACCCTAACCCTTGGTAAAATCCTACACCTAACCGTCTCCCTAATCCTAGCCCTCAACATAACCCTAACCCTAGGTCCAATCCTAACCCTAACCGTCTCTCTAACCCTAGCCATCAACATAACCCTAACTCTAGGTCCAATCCTAACCCTAACAGTCTCTCTAACCCTAGCCCTCAACCTAACCCTAAACCTAGGTCCAATCCTAACCCTAATCGTCTCTCACTCTAGCCCTCAACATAACCCTAACCCTTGGTCCAATCCAAACCCTATCCGTCTCTCTAACTCTAGCCCTCAACATAACCCTAACCCTAGGTCCAATCCTAACCCTAACTGTCTCTCTAACCCTAGCCTGAACAAAACCCTAACCCTAGGTCCAATCCTAACCGTAACCGTCTCTAACCCTAGTCCTCAACATAAGCCTAACCCTAGTGCCAATCCTAACCCTAACCGTCTCTCTAACCCAAGCCCTCAACATAACCCTAATCTTAGGTACAATCGTAAACCTAACAGTCTCTCTAACCCTAGCCCTCAACATAACCCTAACCCTAGGTCCAATACTAACCCTAACCGTCTATCTAGCCCTAGCCCTCAACATAACCCTAACCCTAGGTCCAATCCTAACCCTAACCGTCTCCCTAAACGTAGCCCTCAACATAACCCTAATCTTAGGTACAATCCTAACCCTAACTGTCTCTCTAACCCTAACCCTCAACATAACCCTAACCCTAGGTCCAATCCTAACCCTAACCGTCTCTCTAACCCTAGTCCTCAACATAACCCTTACCCTAGGTCCAATCCTTACCCTAACCGTCTCTCTGACCCTAGCCCTCAACATAACCCTAACCGTAGGTCCTATCTTAACCCTAACCGTCACTCTAACTCTAGCCCTCAACATAATCCTAACCCTAGGTCCAATCCTACCCTAACCGTCTCTATAAACCTAGCCCTCAACATAACCCTAACCCTAGGTCCAATCCTAACCCTAACCGTCTCTCTAACGCTAGCCCTCAACATAACGCTAACCCTAGGTCCAATCCTCAACGAAACCGTCTCTCTAACCCTAGCCCTCACCCTAACCCTAACCCTATGTCCTATCCTAGCCCTAACCGTCTCTCTAACCCTAGCCCTCAACATAACCTTAACGCTAGGTCCAATCCTAACCCTAACCGTCTCTCTAACCCTAGCCCTCAACATAACCCTAACCCTAGGTCCAATCCTAACCCTAAACATCTCTCTGACCCTAGCCCTCAACATAAGCCTAACCCTAGGTCCAATCCTAACCCTAACCGTCTCTCTAACCCTAGCCCTCAACCTAAACCTAACCCTAGGTCCAATCCTAACCCTAACCGTCTCTCTAGCCTAGCACTCAACATAACCCTAACCCTAGCTCGAATCCTAACCCTAACCGTCTCTCTAACGCTAACCCTCAACATAACCCTAACCCTAGGTTCAATCCTAACCCTAACCGTCTCTCTAACCCTAGCCCTCAACATAACCCTAATCCTAGGTCCAATCGTAACCCTAACCGTCTCTCTAACCCTAGCCCTCACCATAACCCTAACCCTAGGTCCAATCCTTACCCTAACCGTCTCTCTAACCCTAGCCCTCAACATAACCCTAACCCTTGTGGGGAGCCGGCTGGCTGCCCCTCATGAATAGTCTCCCTGGTAGGGTGTTGCCCTGGAGTCTCTCCAGGGGCTCGCCGACCCTAGCGTCGCCTTAGAGAGAAATCTCTGGCACGTTGACCCGCAGGGTGGGTCGGTTGAGCTAGCACCTCTACCCCCTGTAGCGTAGTTTAGAGATTAATCACTGCTTGCGGGAAATGGAAGTCTTATATAATTGATTTATGGCTCTACCTGGAGACATCCTGTCTTGGGAAACAGGTGCGGACATGTAGGAATTGAAATTATGTAATGGTCACTGCTGGGGGCATTGTTTCACTGCTTTAGGTATTGTTCTGAGTGCACTATAAAAAGCTGGTAATCAATAAACGGGGCCTCAGCCTGGCTCAGCTTAATTTAGCTCTGCCTTGGTTGTGGTCCTCCCGATCCCATCCTTTTATCTGACTTTTTCTTTTCTAATCCTCACCCCCTCAATCAGGTCCTCGTTCGCTTACCGGCTGGCTCCGGCAAACCCTAGCTCCAATTCTAACCCTGACCGACTCTCTAACCCTAGCCCTCAAAATAACCCTAACCCTACGTCCAATCCTAACCCTAACCGTATCGCTAACCCTAGCCCTCAACCCAACCCTCACCCTAGGTCCTATCCTTACCCTAACCATCTCTCTAAATCTGGCCCTCAAAATAACCCTAACCTAGGTCCAATCCTTACCCTAACCGTCTCTCTAAACCTAGCCCTCAACATAACCCTAACCGTAGGTCCAATCCTAACCCTGACCGTCTCTCTAACCCTAGACCTCAACATAACGCTAACCCTAGGTCCAATCCTAACCCTAACCATCTCTCTAACCCTGGCCCTCAACATAACCCTAACCCTAGGTCCAATCCTTACCCTAACCGTCTCTGTGAAGCTAGCCCTCAACATAACCCTAACCCTAGGTCCAATCCTAACCCACCGTCTCTCTAACCCTAGCCCTCAACATAACCCTAACCCTAGGTCCAATCTTAACCCTGACCGTCTCTCTAACCCAAGCCCTCAACATAACCCTTACCCTAGGTCCAATCCTCACGCTAACCGTCTCTCTAACCCTAGCCCTCAACATAACCCTAACCGTAGGTCCTATCTTAACCCTAACCGTCTCTCTAACTCTAGCCCTCAACATAATCCTAACCCTAGGTCCAATCCTACCCTAACCGTCTCTATAAACCTAGCCCTCAACATAACCCTAACCCTAGGTCCAATCCTAACTCTAACTGTCTCTCTAACCCTAGCTCTCAACCTAACCCTAATCCTAGGTCCAATCCTAACCCTAACCGTCTCTCTAACGCTAGCCCTCAACATAACCCTAACCCTAGGTCCAATCCTCAACGTAACCGTCTCTCTAACCCTAGCCCTCAACCTAACCCTAACCCTATGTCCAATCCTAGCCCTAACCGTCTCTCTAACCCTAGCCCTCAACATAACCCTAACCCTAGGTGCAATCCTAACCCTAAACATCTCTCTGACCCTAGCCCTCAACATAAGCCTAACCCTAGGTCCAATCCTAACCCTAACCGTCTCTCTAACCCTAGCCCTCAACCTAAACCTAACCCTAGGTCCTATCCTAACCCTAACCGTCTCTCTAGCCTAGGACTCAACCTAACCCTAACCCTAGGTCGAATCCTAACCCTAACCGTCTCTCTAACGCTAACCCTCAACATAACCCTAACCCTAGGTTCAATCCTAACCCTAACCGTCTCTCTAACCCTAGCCCTCAACATAACCCTAACCCTAGGTCCAATCCTAACCCTAACCGTCTCTCTAACCCTAGACCTCAACATAACCCTAATCCTAGGTCCAATCGTAACCCTAACCGTCTCTCTAACCCTAGCCCTCACCATAACCCTAACCCTAGGTCCAATCCTCACCCTAACCGACTCTCTAACCCTAGCCCTCAAAATAACCCTAACCCTACGTCCAATCCTAACCCTAACAGTCTCGCTAACCCTAGCCCTCAAAATAACCCTAACCCTAGGTCCAATCCTAACCCTAACCGTCTCTCTAACCCTAGCCCTCAACCCAACCCTCACCCTAGGTCCAATCCTTACCCTAACCATCTCTCTAAATCTGGCCCTCAACATAACCCTAACCTAGGTCCAATTCTTACCCTAACCGTCTCTCTAAACCTAGCCCTCAACATAACCCTAACCGTAGGTCCAATCCTAACCCTGACCGTCTCTCCAACCCTAGTCCTCAACATAACGCTAACCCTAGGTCCAGTCCTAACCCTAACCATCTCTCTAACCCTGGCCCTCAACATAACCCTAACCCTAGGTCCAATCCTTACCCTAACCGTCTCTGTAAAGCTAGCCCTCAACATAACCCTAACCCTAGTTCCAATCCTAACCCACCGTCTCTCTAACCCTAGCCCTCAACATAACCCTAACCCTAGGTCCAATCTTAACCCTGACCGTCTCTCTAACCCAAGCCCTCAACATAACCCTTACCCTAGGTCCAATCCTCACCCTAACCGTCTCTCTAACCCTAGCCCTCAACATAACCCTAACCGTAGGTCCTATCTTAACCCTAACCTTCTCTCTAACTCTAGCCCTCAACATAATCCTAACCCTAGGTCCAATCCTACCCTAACCGTCTCTATAAACCTAGCCCTCAACATAACCCTAACCCTAGGTCCAATCCTAACCCTAACTGTCTCTCTAACCCTAGCTCTCAACCTAAACCTAATCCTAGGTCCAATCCTAACCCTAACCGTCTCTCTAACGCTAGCCCTCAACATAACCCTAACCCTAGGTCCAATCCTCAACGTAAACGTCTCTCTAACCCTAGCCCTCAACCTAACCCTAACCCTATGTCCAATCCTAGCCCTAACCGTCTTCTAACCCTAGCCCTCAACATAACCTTAACGCTAGGTCCAATCCTAACCCTAACCGTCTCTCTAACCCTAGCCCTCAACATAACCCTAACCCTAGGTCCAATCCTAACCCTAAACATCTCTCTGACCCTAGCCCTCAACATAAGCCTAACCCTAGGTCCAATCCTAACCCTAACCGTCTCTCTAACCCTAGCCCTCAACCTAAACCTAACCCTAGGTCCAATCCTAACCCTAACCGTCTCTCTAGCCTAGCACTCAACCTAACCCTAACCCTAGGTCGAATCCTAACCCTAACCGTTTCTCTAACGCTAACCCTCAACATAACCCTAACCCTAGGTTCAATCCTAACCCTAACCGTCTCTCTAACCCTAGCCCTCAACATAACCCTAACCCTAGGTCCAATCCTAACCCTAACCGTCTCTCTAACCCTAGCCCTCAACATAACCCTAATCCTAGGTCCAATCGTAACCCTAACCGTCTCTCTAACCCTAGCCCTCACCATAACCCTAACCCTAGGTCCAATCCTTACCCTAACCGTCTCTCTAACCCTAGCCCTCAACATAACCCTAACCCTTGTGGGGAGCCGGCTGGCTGCCCCTCATGAATAGTCTCCCTGGTAGGGTGTTGCCCTGGAGTCTCTCCAGGGGCTCGCCGACCCTAGCGTCGCCTTAGAGAGAAATCTCTGGCACGTTGACCCGCAGGGTGGGTCGGTTGAGCTAGCACCTCTACCCCCTGTAGCGTAGTTTAGAGATTAATCACTGCTTGCGGGAAATGGAAGTCTTATATAATTGATTTATGGCTCTACCTGGAGACATCCTGTCTTGGGAAACAGGTGCGGACATGTAGGAATTGAAATTATGTAATGGTCACTGCTGGGGGCATTGTTTCACTGCTTTAGGTATTGTTCTGAGTGCACTATAAAAAGCTGGTAATCAATAAACGGGGCCTCAGCCTGGCTCAGCTTAATTTAGCTCTGCCTTGGTTGTGGTCCTCCCGATCCCATCCTTTTGTCTGACTTTTTCTTTTCTAATCCTCACCCCCTCAATCAGGTCCTCGTTCGCTTACCGGCTGGCTCCGGCAAACCCTAGCTCCAATTCTAACCCTGACCGACTCTCTAACCCTAGCCCTCAAAATAACCCTAACCCTACGTCCAATCCTAACCCTAACCGTATCGCTAACCCTAGCCCTCAACCCAACCCTCACCCTAGGTCCAATCCTTACCCTAACCATCTCTCTAAATCTGGCCCTCAAAATAACCCTAACCTAGGTCCAATCCTTACCCTAACCGTCTCTCTAAACCTAGCCCTCAACATAACCCTAACCGTAGGTCCAATCCTAACCCTGACCGTCTCTCTAACCCTAGACCTCAACATAACGCTAACCCAAGGTCCAATCCTAACCCTAACCATCTCTCTAATCTGGCCCTCAACATAACCCTAACCCTAGGTCCAATCCTTACCCTAACCGTCTCTGTGAAGCTAGCCCTCAACATAACCCTAACCCTAGGTCCAATCCTAACCCACCGTCTCTCTAACCCTAGCCCTCAACATAACCCTAACCCTAGGTCCAATCTTAACCCTGACCGTCTCTCTAACCCAAGCCCTCAACATAACCCTTACCCTATGTCCAATCCTCACGCTAACCGTCTCTCTAACCCTAGCCCTCAACATAACCCTAACCGTAGGTCCTATCTTAACCCTAACCGTCTCTCTAACTCTAGCCCTCAACATAATCCTAACCCTACGTCCAATCCTACCCTAACCGTCTCTATAAACCTAGCCCTCAACATAACCCTAACCCTAGGTCCAATCCTAACTCTAACTGTCTCTCTAACCCTAGCTCTCAACCTAACCCTAATCCTAGGTCCAATCCTAACCCTAACCGTCTCTCTAACGCTAGCCCTCAACATAACCCTAACCCTAGGTCCAATCCTCAACGTAACCGTCTCTCTAACCCTAGCCCTCAACCTAACCCTAACCCTATGTCCAATCCTAGCCCTAACCGTCTCTCTAACCCTAGCCCTCAACATAACCCTAACCCTAGGTGCAATCCTAACCCTAAACATCTCTCTGACCCTAGCCCTCAACATAAGCCTAACCCTAGGTCCAATCCTAACCCTAACCGTCTCTCTAACCCTAGCCCTCAACCTAAACCTAACCCTAGGTCCAATCCTAACCCTAACCGTCTCTCTAGCCTAGGACTCAACCTAACCCTAACCCTAGGTCGAATCCTAACCCTAACCGTCTCACTAACGCTAACCCTCAACATAACCCTAACCCTAGGTTCAATCCTAACCCTAACCGTCTCTCTAACCCTAGCCCTCAACATAACCCTAACCCTAGGTCCAATCCTAACCCTAACCGTCTCTCTAACCCTAGCCCTCAACCTAAACCTAACCTTAGGTCCAATCCTAACCCTAACCGTCTCTCTAGCCTAGCACTCAACCTAACCCTAACCCTAGGTCGAATCCTAACCCTAACCGTCTCTCTAACCCTAGCCCTTAACATAACCCTAATCCTAGGTCCAATCGTAACCCTAACCGTCTCTCTAACCCTAGCCCTCACCATAACCCTAACCCTAGGTCCAATCCTTACCCTAACCGTCTCTCTAACCCTAGCCCTCAACATAACCCTAACCCTAGCTCCAATTCTAACCCTGACCGACTCTCTAACCCTAGCCCTCAAAATAACCCTAACCCTACGTCCAATCCTAACCCTAACCGTCTCGCTAACCCTAGCCCTCAAAATAACCCTAACCCTAGGTCCAATCCTAACCCTAACCGTCTCTCTAACCCTAGCCCTCAACCCAACCCTCACCCTAGGTCCAATCCTTACCCTAACCATCTCTCTAAATCTGGCCCTCAACATAACCCTAACCTAGGTCCAATTCTTACCCTAACCGTCTCTCTAAACCTAGCCCTCAACATAACCCTAACCGTAGGTCCAATCCTAACCCTGACCGTCTCTCTAACCCTAGCCCTCAACATAACGCTAACCCTAGGTCCAGTCCTAACCCTAACCATCTCTCTAACCCTGGCCCTCAACATAACCCTAACCCTAGGTCCAATCCTTACCCTAACCGTCTCTGTAAAGCTAGCCCTCAACATAACCCTAACCCTAGTTCCAATCCTAACCCACCGTCTCTCTAACCCTAGCCCTCAACATAACCCTAACCCTAGGTCCAATCTTAACCCTGACCGTCTCTCTAACCCAAGCCCTCAACATAACCCTTACCCTAGGTCCAATCCTCACCCTAACCGTCTCTCTAACCCTAGCCCTCAACATAACCCTAACCGTAGGTCCTATCTTAACCCTAACCGTCTCTCTAACTCTAGCCCTCAACATAATCCTAACCCTAGGTCCAATCCTACCCTAACCGTCTCTATAAACCTAGCCCTCAACATAACCCTAACCCTAGGTCCAATCCTAACCCTAACTGTCTCTCTAACCCTAGCTCTCAACCTAAACCTAATCCTAGGTCCAATCCTAACCCTAACCGTCTCTCTAACGCTAGCCCTCAACATAACCCTAACCCTAGGTCCAATCCTCAACGTAACCGTCTCTCTAACCCTAGCCCTCAACATAACCCTAACCCTTGTCCAATCCTAGCCCTAACCGTCTTCTAACCCTAGCCCTCAACATAACCTTAACGCTAGGTCCAATCCTAACCCTAACCGTCTCTCTAACCCTAGCCCTCAACATAACCCTAACCCTAGGTCCAATCCTAACCCTAAACATCTCTCTGACCCTAGCCCTCAACATAAGCCTAACCCTAGGTCCAATCCTAACCCTAACCGTCTCTCTAACCCTAGCCCTCAACCTAAACCTAACCCTAGGTCCAATCCTAACCCTAACCGTCTCTCTAGCCTAGCACTCAACCTAACCCTAACCCTAGGTCGAATCCTAACCCTAACCGTTTCTCTAACGCTAACCCTCAACATAACCCTAACCCTAGGTTCAATCCTAACCCTAACCGTCTCTCTAACCCTAGCCCTCAACATAACCCTAACCCTAGGTCCAATCCTAACCCTAACCGTCTCTCTAACCCTAGCCCTCAACATAACCCTAATCCTAGGTCCAATCGTAACCCTAACCGTCTCTCTAACCCTAGCCCTCACCATAACCCTAACCCTAGGTCCAATCCTTACCCTAACCGTCTCTCTAACCCTAGCCCTCAACATAACCCTAACCCTTGTGGGGAGCCGGCTGGCTGCCCCTCATGAATAGTCTCCCTGGTAGGGTGTTGCCCTGGAGTCTCTCCAGGGGCTCGCCGACCCTAGCGTCGCCTTAGAGAGAAATCTCTGGCACGTTGACCCGCAGGGTGGGTCGGTTGAGCTAGCACCTCTACCCCCTGTAGCGTAGTTTAGAGATTAATCACTGCTTGCGGGAAATGGAAGTCTTATATAATTGATTTATGGCTCTACCTGGAGACATCCTGTCTTGGGAAACAGGTGCGGACATGTAGGAATTGAAATTATGTAATGGTCACTGCTGGGGGCATTGTTTCACTGCTTTAGGTATTGTTCTGAGTGCACTATAAAAAGCTGGTAATCAATAAACTCGGGGCCTCAGCCTGGCTCAGCTTAATTTAGCTCTGCCTTGGTTGTGGTCCTCCCGATCCCATCCTTTTGTCTGACTTTTTCTTTTCTAATCCTCACCCCCTCAATCAGGTCCTCGTTCGCTTACCGGCTGGCTCCGGCAAGTGGCGCCAGAACAGGGACCTGAAAACCTGGGACAACGGTAGAGGACACCGCTCGGAGGAGGTACCACGCTGCTCGGTAAGTGTAACCGTAGTAGCAGGGAGAGCGGTTAGTGCATCGGGAGTAAGGAAATCATGGGACAGGAAAATAGTAGAATGCTGTTCGCACAAGTCTTGATAACAATGCTCCGCTCTAGGGGCGCCAAGGTTAGTGCCTCGCAACTGCGTACATTCTTGCAGTTTGTGGAGGAAGTGTGCCCCTGGTTTCCTGAAGAGGGCACAGTGAGTTTAGAAACTTGGAACAAGGTAGGAGAACGCTTGCAGGGATATTTTCAGGCTCATGGACCCCATAAGATGCCAGTAGAAACTTTTTCTCTTTGGAATTTGGTTAGGGATAGCCTTGACCCACGCCATGAAGGCACCCGCATGGATCCTCCCCTAGAGATCCGTGCTGACTCTGTAAAAGATCCACGCTCTGAGGATTTGGCCACCGCTCCTCCGCTTGAGCCGGGGCCCCTTGTGGGCAATAGTCGGCCTGATAGACTTACACCAAAGGAAGAGGGAGACCTTGAAGAAGCTGCCGCAGAGTATGAGAGAGAGAGATATGGGGAGTTTGCACTCCTTTCAGAGGAATGCACAAAAAGGTCTGGCCCTACCCCCTCCGCAGTTACTGCGGAAGAAATGCAGAAAATGTTGCAGCAGATGAGAGATCTCTTGCAGGCACCAGGTTCTGGAGGGATGCGAGGGGGCATAGATGACCCCCCTAGTTACCCCGGGACGAGCTTTAGCGCTGTTGCAGCGAGGACTGCCTTGCCGCACGCTGGACAGGCAGGGGTTAAAATACTAGACCCCCGAGAGCGTGCCCTGCTTGCCCTAGCACAGAAAAGGCCAGAACTGGAATCACAAAACCCTTGCAGCCTCAACCGCGCCCTAGTCGCGCTGGCCTAGGGTATTTTTAGGTGGGGCCTTTGATATTCCTGTTACCCACGCCGATAAAATAACTTGGAAATCAGAGCAGCCTGTGTGGGTAGATCAATGGCCCCTATCTGAGGAGAAAATAGCTGCCGTTAAGGACCTGGTGCAGGACCAGCTCCGGCAGGGCCACATAGAGCCTTCTAACTCCCCCTGGAATTCCCCCATATTTGTTATTAAAAAGAAATCTGGAAAGTGGAGATTGCTCCAGGATTTAAGAAAAGTTAATGAGACTATGGAAATTATGGGTGCTCTTCAACCAGGACTGCCCACTCCCGCGGCCATCCCCCGAGATACTTTCAAAATCATTATTGACCTGAAAGACTGTTTTTATACTATTCCCCTTCATCCACAGGATCGCAAAAGATTTGCTTTTAGTGTTCCATCAGCAAATTTCAAAGAACCCATGCAACGATACCAGTGGAGAGTGCTGCCGCAGGGGATGGCAAATAGCCCCTCCTTGTGTCAAAAATTTGTAGCCGCAGCTCTGTCCCGAGTCCGGCGGATCTATCCCACTGTCTATTTATGTCACTATATGGATGATATATTAATTGCAGCTAAGCAGGAAGGAATCTTGCTTAGGGCTTTTGCAGACCTTGAACAGGACTTAAGTAAGCAGGGTTTGATTATCTCCCCAGAAAAGGTGCAGCGCCACCCACCATTTGCTTACTTGGGGTTTCATCTTCAGCCTGACCTATTTTCTTGTCAGAAGGTGTCCATCAGAGTGGATGACCTCCATACTCTGAATGACTTTCAAAAGCTGCTTGGGGACATTAATTGGATCAGACCTTATTTAGGCCTAACCACTGGAGAGTTAAAACCCCTGTTTGACATTCTCAAGGGTGACTCCAGCCCGTCTTCGCCAAGACAACTCACACAGGCGGGACGGGCGGCCCTACTAAGGGTCGAGACAGCCATAAAATCACAGCAAGCGACCTTTTGTGATTATGGCAAGCCTTGGTATGCCTGCATCCTGGCCACCACCCACTCCCCCACGGCCGTCCTATGGCAGGACCGCCCACTCCGCTGGGTGCATCTCCCATCTTCACCTGCTCGAGTGCTAACCCCTTATTACGAGCATGTGGCAATTCTTATCCAACAGGCTCGAGAAGAATCTTGCCGATATTTCGGACGAGAGCCTGCGGCCATCTTAGTGCCTTATTCTCAAGCCCAGATAAACTGGTTATTCCAGAAATGCACACCTTGGGGAATTGCACTAGCTGAATTCCCAGGACAGATAGATAATCACTATCCTCCAGATAAACTTTTACAGTTTTTTCTCAGGCATTCTGTTATCTTTCCCAAGATAGTGACGGACCAGCCTTTGCCTAATGCTGAAACAGTATTTACTGACGGCTCTTCATTGGGCACCGCCGCCTATGTGCATGAGCAACGACTTGTCAGATGGACCACCCCCTATTCTTCAGCCCAAGAGGTTGAATTGGCTGCTGTATGTCGAGTGCTTATTGACTTTGCACACAGGCCTATAAACATCATATCTGACAGTCACTATGTAGTCCGAGGGCTCTCATATATTGAAACTGTGCCCTTTATTGGCACCACTAACTCCACTGTTCAACAATTATTTCTGGCCATACAAACAGCCATTTTAAATCGCAGTCACTCTTGTTATTTTGGGCACATCCGCGCCCACACTAATTTACCTGGGCCTTTAGCTGATGGTAATAGACGGGCAGATGAAGCCACCCGACTTTACCTCGTCGGAGTGCCCGCCGCCCAGGCATCCCATGCCCTGCACCACCAAAATGCGCATACTCTCCGACTCCAGTTCAAAATCACCAGAGAGGCGGCTCGTCAAATAGTAAAAGACTGCCCCACATGTCCTGCTCTTACTACTGTTCCTCATTATGGAGTCAACCCCCGAGGGCTGCTGCCCAACCATCTGTGGCAAATGGATGTCACTCATATCCCTAGCTTTGGTAGGCAAAAATTTATTCATGTTACAGTGGACACGTATTCAGGCTTTATAATAGCCTCGGCCTTACCGGGTGAATCTAGTACTCAAGTTATTGCTCACTGCTTACGCTGCATGGCCATTATAGGTCAGCCTAAAATAATAAAAACTGATAATGGCCCTGGTTACACCAGTCAGCGTTTTCAGAATTTTTGCGCCCAACTCGGAATTCAGAGCAAGACTGGAATTCCTTACAACCCACAGGGCCAAGGCATAGTCGAGCGTGCACACAGCACCCTCAAAAATCAATTAATTAAAATAAAAAAGGGGGAGCTGTACCCCCTAACCCCACAGAATCAGTTAAATCATGCTCTTTTTATTCTTAATTTTTTAATTTTGGATGCTGAAGGTCACTCTGCAGCCCAAAGGCTTTGGCAGCCAAGTTCATCTAAGCACCAAGCCTTGGTGAGATGGAAGGATCCGCTTGATGGGGCTTGGAATGGGCCAGATCCGGTATTAATCTGGGGCCGAGGGCATGTGTGTGTTTTTCCACAGGATGCTGAGGCGCCGCGGTGGCTCCTGGAGAGGCTGGTACGGCATGCGCTCCAGGACACCCCTGCGCGGCCGAGCTCCATCTCAACGGAATCCAGCGCCCCTGAACTCGGTGACGGTGATGAAGACCCTCGTGCAGTTAACCAACCAGGCGAGGAGGATGGTGCAGAACCAGAGGATGGAGGTCACTCCTGAACGATTGTTTTTGGCTATTCTAGCCCTGATTGTGGCCGCCCCTGGAGCCTCTGCGGCGGTTCACTGGGCCTACCTGCCCAGTCCTCCGTTGCTGCAACCTGTCACATGGCAGCATGAGGAGGTGGTGATTTACACCAATGACACCTGGGCGATGGGAGGACACTCTAGTAATCATATTCAGTCAGTGGAGGCTTCGAATTTTACTTTTCATGGACATGCCAAGAATCAGCCTATCTGCTTTTCAAAAAGTGACGGGGTAGCAGGCTGCTTTAAAATTGGCATTACAAAGTCGGAGTCCTTACTACCGGTACTCAGTGGAGTCCTTTCTCTTGATGGCCGTCAACGACCTTGGGCCTCATCCGCTTCAGATTGGACACGTTGGTATGTGGACTTGTGGTATCCCAGTAAGATCGCTGTGGGAAGCGCCACGAATCCCCCAGAGGGGGTGCCTATCTGTGAACCTGATCTCACCAATCGTACAAAGCAACCACATTGGATGAACTGTAGAGGGAAACTTGGTATATTAATCAATGCAACTGGGGGGTCCCCAATCCATGATTGGTCTGCTGAAGGCCCGGAATGGAAGGCCTTTGCTGAGTCCTTTTGGTCAGTGAACCAAGGACCATTTCAAACTCAGTTGTGGCGACTTGTTGCAGCTATGGGAGGAGATATTTATACTGATGACGAGCGGGGAAATGTAGCAGTGCTCATGGGGCGGACACAACAATTCCGTAAAATACAAGCTTGTGTCCCGCCGCCCTATGCCCTACTTGTGGGCGCCCTGAATGTCATCCGGGACGCCTCCTATTGGCAAATCCAATGCGATAATTGTACCATCAGTAATTGTGTGTATAATGTATCTCTGAACTATCAACTTATGGTCATGTATCAACCCACCTTTGTAATGATTCCTGTAAATGTTTCTGGGGAATGGTATAATGACAGAGGTCTTCAAGTAATCAAAAAAGCCACCGAGCTCCTCCTGCGGGGCAAGCGCTTTATTGGCCTCCTGATTGCAGGCATTACTGCCCTGGTGGCCGTCATTGCGGCTAGCGTCACCGCAGCCGTGTCGCTGTCTCAAAGCATACAGACAGCGCACCAGGTGAATCAACTTAGTGCCAATGTCACTCAGGCACTAGGAACCCAGGAAGCGATAGATTTAAAGATAGAAGAAAGACTTAATGCACTTTATGACACCCTTACCATCATAGGGCGAGAAGTGCAAAGTTTAAAACTACGGCTAGACTTAGACTGTCATGCTGATTTTAAACACATTTGTGTGACCCGTAAGGAATATAATAATTCCTTTTACCCCTGGGACAGAGTGCAAAAGCACTTAGCGGGGGTCTGGCATGATGGTAATGTCTCTCTAGACCTAATACAACTTCATCAAGAAATTCTGGCCTTAAGGGAAGCACCTAAAATAGACACCTCACTTGCAGTAATGGCGCAATCTTGGGTGGATGGAATGAGGGGACATTTCCTCTCAGCAACAGATTGGAAACATGGGATTGTTGGAATGGCCGGACTAGCTGTTCTCGTTGTCCTTGGCTTCTTAATTACACCCTGTATATTGAAGACACTCATGAAAGATATTAAAGTCCTAAAAATAGGACTGCACACTCTCCACCTGCATACCCGCCCTAAAGCCTTAGAGCCTAAGTCTGTAGTTTAGAAAGAAAGGGGGAGATGTGGGGAGCCGGCTGGCTGCCCCTCATGAATAGTATCCCTGGTAGGGTGTTGCCCTGGAGTCTCTCCAGGGGCTCGCCGACCCTAGCGTCACCTTAGAGAGAAATCTCTGGCACGTTGACCCGCAGGGTGGGTCGGTTGAGCTAGCACCTCTACCCCCTGTAGCGTAGTTTAGAGATTAATCACTGCTTGCGGGAAATGGAAGTCTTATATAATTGATTTATGGCTCTACCTGGAGACATCCTGTCTTGGGAAACAGGTGCGGACATGTAGGAATTGAAATTATGTAATGGTCACTGCTGGGGGCATTGTTTCACTGCTTTAGGTATTGTTCTGAGTGCACTATAAAAAGCTGGTAATCAATAAACTCGGGGCCTCAGCCTGGCTCAGCTTAATTTAGCTCTGCCTTGGTTGTGGTCCTCCCGATCCCATCCTTTTGTCTGACTTTTTCTTTTCTAATCCTCACCCCCTCAATCAGGTCCTCGTTCGCTTACCGGCTGGCTCCGGCAAACCCTAGCTCCAATTCTAACCCTGACCGACTCTCTAACCCTAGCCCTCAAAATAACCCTAACCCTACGTCCAATCCTAACCCTAACCGTATCGCTAACCCTAGCCCTCAACCCAACCCTCACCCTAGGTCCAATCCTTACCCTAACCATCTCTCTAAATCTGGCCCTCAAAATAACCCTAACCTAGGTCCAATCCTTACCCTAACCGTCTCTCTAAACCTAGCCCTCAACATAACCCTAACCGTAGGTCCAATCCTAACCCTGACCGTCTCTCTAACCCTAGACCTCAACATAACGCTAACCCTAGGTCCAATCCTAACCCTAACCATCTCTCTAACCCTGGCCCTCAACATAACCCTAACCCTAGGTCCAATCCTTACCCTAACCGTCTCTGTGAAGCTAGCCCTCAACATAACCCTAACCCTAGGTCCAATCCTAACCCACCGTCTCTCTAACCCTAGCCCTCAACATAACCCTAACCCTAGGTCCAATCTTAACCCTGACCGTCTCTCTAACCCAAGCCCTCAACATAACCCTTACCCTAGGTCCAATCCTCACGCTAACCGTCTCTCTAACCCTAGCCCTCAACATAACCCTAACCGTAGGTCCTATCTTAACCCTAACCGTCTCTCTAACTCTAGCCCTCAACATAATCCTAACCCTAGGTCCAATCCTACCCTAACCGTCTCTATAAACCTAGCCCTCAACATAACCCTAACCCTAGGTCCAATCCTAACTCTAACTGTCTCTCTAACCCTAGCTCTCAACCTAACCCTAATCCTAGGTCCAATCCTAACCCTAACCGTCTCTCTAACGCTAGCCCTCAACATAACCCTAACCCTAGGTCCAATCCTCAACGTAACCGTCTCTCTAACCCTAGCCCTCAACCTAACCCTAACCCTATGTCCAATCCTAGCCCTAACCGTCTCTCTAACCCTAGCCCTCAACATAACCCTAACCCTAGGTGCAATCCTAACCCTAAACATCTCTCTGACCCTAGCCCTCAACATAAGCCTAACCCTAGGTCCAATCCTAACCCTAACCGTCTCTCTAACCCTAGCCCTCAACCTAAACCTAACCCTAGGTCCTATCCTAACCCTAACCGTCTCTCTAGCCTAGGACTCAACCTAACCCTAACCCTAGGTCGAATCCTAACCCTAACCGTCTCACTAACGCTAACCCTCAACATAACCCTAACCCTAGGTTCAATCCTAACCCTAACCGTCTCTCTAACCCTAGCCCTCAACATAACCCTAACCCTAGGTCCAATCCTAACCCTAACCGTCTCTCTAACCCTAGCCCTCAACCTAAACCTAACCTTAGGTCCAATCCTAACCCTAACCGTCTCTCTAGCCTAGCACTCAACCTAACCCTAACCCTAGGTCGAATCCTAACCCTAACCGTCTCTCTAACGCTAACCCTCAACATAACCCTAACCCTAGGTTCAATCCTAACCCTAACCGTCTCTCTAACCCTAGCCCTCAACATAACCCTAACCCTAGGTCCAATCCTAACCCTAACCGTCTCTCTAACCCTAGCCCTCAACATAACCCTAATCCTAGGTCCAATCGTAACCCTAACCGTCTCTCTAACCCTAGCCCTCACCATAACCCTAACCCTAGGTCCAATCCTTACCCTAACCGTCTCTCTAACCCTAGCCCTCAACATAACCCTAACCCTAGCTCCAATTCTAACCCTGACCGACTCTCTAACCCTAGCCCTCAAAATAACCCTAACCCTACGTCCAATCCTAACCCTAACCGTCTCGCTAACCCTAGCCCTCAAAATAACCCTAACCCTAGGTCCAATCCTAACCCTAACCGTCTCTCTAACCCTAGCCCTCAACCCAACCCTCACCCTAGGTCCAATCCTTACCCTAACCATCTCTCTAAATCTGGCCCTCAACATAACCCTAACCTAGGTCCAATTCTTACCCTAACCGTCTCTCTAAACCTAGCCCTCAACATAACCCTAACCGTAGGTCAAATCCTAACCCTGACCGTCTCTCTAAACCTAGCCCTCAACATAACGCTAACCCTAGGTCCAGTCCTAACCCTAACCATCTCTCTAACCCTGGCCCTCAACATAACCCTAACCCTAGGTCCAATCCTTACCCTAACCGTCTCTGTAAAGCTAGCCCTCAACATAACCCTAACCCTAGGTCCAATCTTAACCCTGACTGTCTCTCTAACCCAAGCCCTCAACATAACCCTTACCCTAGGTCCAATCCTCACCCTAACCGTCTCTCTAACCCTAGCCCTCAACGTAATCCTAACCGTAGGTCCTATCTTAACCCTAACCGTCTCTCTAACTCTAGCCCTCAACATAATCCTAACCCTAGGTCCAATCCTACCCTAACCGTCTCTATAAACCTAGCCCTCAACATAACCCTAACCCTAGGTCCAATCCTAACTCTAACTGTCTCTCTAACCCTAGCTCTCAACCTAAACCTAATCCTAGGTCCAATCCTAACCCTAACCGTCTCTCTAACGCTAGCCCTCAACATAACCCTAACCCTAGGTCCAATCCTCAACGTAACCGTCTCTCTAACCCTAGCCCTCAACCTAACCCTAACCCTATGTCCAATCCTAGCCCTAACCGTCTTCTAACCCTAGCCCTCAACATAACCTTAACGCTAGGTCCAATCCTAACCCTAACCGTCTCTCTAACCCTAGCCCTCAACATAACCCTAACCCTAGGTCCAATCCTAACCCTAAACATCTCTCTGACCCTAGCCCTCAACATAAGCCTAACCCTAGGTCCAATCCTAACCCTAACCGTCTCTCTAACCCTAGCCCTCAACCTAAACCTAACCCTAGGTCCAATCCTAACCCTAACCGTCTCTCTAGCCTAGCACTCAACCTAACCCTAACCCTAGGTCGAATCCTAACCCTAACCGTTTCTCTAACGCTAACCCTCAACATAACCCTAACCCTAGGTTCAATCCTAACCCTAACCGTCTCTCTAACTCTAGCCCTCAACATAATCCTAACCCTAGGTCCAATCCTACCCTAACCGTCTCTATAAACCTAGCCCTCAACATATCCCTAACCCTAAGTCCAATCCTAACCCTAAACCTCTCTCTAACCCTAGTCCTCAAACTAACCCTAACCCTAGGTCCAATCCTAACCCTAACCGTCTCGCTAACCCTAGCCCTCAACATAACCCTAACCCTAGGTCCAATCCTAACCCTAACAGTCTCTCTAACCCTAGCCCTCAACCCAACCCTAACCCTAGGTCCAATCCTTACCCTAATCGTCTCTCTAAACCTAGCCCTCAACATAACCCTAACCCTAGGTCCAATCCTAACCCTGACCGTCTCTCTAACCCTAGCCCTCAACATAACCCTAACCCTAGGTCCAATGCTAACCCTGACAGTCTCTCTAACCCTAACCCTCAACATAAATAACCCTAACCCTAGGTCCAATCCTAACCCTGACCGTCTCTCTAACACTAGCCCTCAACATAACCCTAACCCTAGGTCCAATCCTAACCCTAACTGTCTCTCTAACCCTAGCCCTCAACATAACCCTAACCCTAGGTCCAATCCTAACCCTAACCGTCTCTCTAACCCCAGCCCTCAAAATAACCCTAACCCTACGTCCAATCCTAACCCTAACCGTCTCTCTAACCCTAGCCCTCAACCTAACGCTAACCCTAGGTCCAATCCTAACCCTAACCGTCTCTCTAACCCTAGCCCTCAACCCAACCCTAACAATAGTTCCAATCCTAACCCTAACCATCTCTCTAACCCTGGCCCTCAACATAACCCTAACCCTAGGTCCAAATCTTACCACAACCGTCTCTATAAACCTAGCCCTCAACATAACCCTAGCCCTAGGTCCAATCCTAACCCTAACCGCCTCTCTAACCCTAGCCCTCAACATAACACTAACCCTAGTTCCAATCGTAACCCTAACCGTCTCTCTAACCCTAGAACTCAACATAACCCTAATCCTAGATCCAATCCTAACCCTAACCGTCTCTCTAAACTTAGCCCTCAACATAACCCTAACCTTAGGTCCAATCCTAACCTTAACCGTCTCTCTAACCCTAGCGCTTAACATAACCCTAACCCTAGGTTCAATCCTAACCCTAACCGTCTCTCTAACCCTAGCCCTCAACATAACCCTAACCCTAGGTCCAATCCTAACCCTAACCGTCTCGCTAACCCTGGCCCTCAACATAACCCTAACCCTAGGTCCAATCCTAACCCTAAACATCTCTCTGACCCTAGCCCTCAACATAAGCCTAACCCTAGGTCCAATCCTAACCCTAACCGTCTCTCTAACCCTAGCCCTCAACCTAAACCTAACCCTAGGTCCAATCCTAACCCTAACCGTCTCTCTAGCCTAGCACTCAACCTAACCCTAACCCTAGGTCGAATCCTAACCCTAACCGTTTCTCTAACGCTAACCCTCAACATAACCCTAACCCTAGGTTCAATCCTAACCCTAACCGTCTCTCTAACCCTAGCCCTCAACATAACCCTAACCCTAGGTCCAATCCTAACCCTAACCGTCTCTCTAACCCTAGCCCTCAACATAACCCTAATCCTAGGTCCAATCGTAACCCTAACCGTCTCTCTAACCCTAGCCCTCACCATAACCCTAACCCTAGGTCCAATCCTTACCCTAACCGTCTCTCTAACCCTAGCCCTCAACATAACCCTAACCCTTGTGGGGAGCCGGCTGGCTGCCCCTCATGAATAGTCTCCCTGGTAGGGTGTTGCCCTGGAGTCTCTCCAGGGGCTCGCCGACCCTAGCGTCGCCTTAGAGAGAAATCTCTGGCACGTTGACCCGCAGGGTGGGTCGGTTGAGCTAGCACCTCTACCCCCTGTAGCGTAGTTTAGAGATTAATCACTGCTTGCGGGAAATGGAAGTCTTATATAATTGATTTATGGCTCTACCTGGAGACATCCTGTCTTGGGAAACAGGTGCGGACATGTAGGAATTGAAATTATGTAATGGTCACTGCTGGGGGCATTGTTTCACTGCTTTAGGTATTGTTCTGAGTGCACTATAAAAAGCTGGTAATCAATAAACTCGGGGCCTCAGCCTGGCTCAGCTTAATTTAGCTCTGCCTTGGTTGTGGTCCTCCCGATCCCATCCTTTTGTCTGACTTTTTCTTTTCTAATCCTCACCCCCTCAATCAGGTCCTCGTTCGCTTACCGGCTGGCTCCGGCAAACCCTAGCTCCAATTCTAACCCTGACCGACTCTCTAACCCTAGCCCTCAAAATAACCCTAACCCTACGTCCAATCCTAACCCTAACCGTATCGCTAACCCTAGCCCTCAACCCAACCCTCACCCTAGGTCCAATCCTTACCCTAACCATCTCTCTAAATCTGGCCCTCAAAATAACCCTAACCTAGGTCCAATCCTTACCGTAACCGTCTCTCTAAACCTAGCCCTCAACATAACCCTAACCGTAGGTCCAATCCTAACCCTAACCATCTCTCTAACCCTAGACCTCAACATAACGCTAACCCTAGGTCCAATCCTAACCCTAACCATCTCTCTAACCCTGGCCCTCAACATAACCCTAACCCTAGGTCCAATCCTTACCCTAACCGTCTCTGTGAAGCTAGCCCTCAACATAACCCTAACCCTAGGTCCAATCCTAACCCACCATCTCTCTAACCCTAGCCCTCAACATAACCCTAACCCTAGGTCCAATCTTAACCCTGACCGTCTCTCTAACCCAAGCCCTCAACATAACCCTTACCCTAGGTCCAATCCTCACGCTAACCGTCTCTCTAACCCTAGCCCTCAACATAACCCTAACTGTAGGTCCTATCTTAACCCTAACCGTCTCTCTAACTCTAGCCCTCAACATAACCCTAACCCTAGGTCCAATCCTAACTCTAACTGTCTCTCTAACCCTAGCTCTCAACCTAACCCTAATCCTAGGTCCAATCCTAACCCTAACCGTCTCTCTAACGCTAGCCCTCAACATAACCCTAACCCTAGGTCCAATCCTCAACGTAACCGTCTCTCTAACCCTAGCCCTCAACCTAACCCTAACCCTATGTCCAATCCTAGCCCTAACCGTCTCTCTAACCCTAGCCCTCAACATAACCCTAACCCTAGGTGCAATCCTAACCCTAAACATCTCTCTGACCATAGCCCTCAACATAAGCCTAACCCTAGGTCCAATCCTAACCCTAACCGTCTCTCTAACCCTAGCCCTCAACCTAAACCTAACCCTAGGTCCTATCCTAACCCTAACCGTCTCTCTAGCCTAGGACTCAACCTAACCCTAACCCTAGGTCGAATCCTAACCCTAACCGTCTCACTAACGCTAACTCTCAACATAACCCTAACCCTAGGTTCAATCCTAACCCTAACCGTCTCTCTAACCCTAGCCCTCAACATAACCCTAACCCTAGGTCCAATCCTAACCCTAACCGTCTCTATAACCCTAGCCCTCAACCTAAACCTAACCTTAGGTCCAATCCTAACCCTAACCGTCTCTCTAGCCTAGCACTCAACCTAACCCTAACCCTAGGTCGAAGCCTAACCCTAACCGTCTCTCTAACGCTAACCCTCAACATAACCCTAACCCTAGGTTCAATCCTAACCCTAACCGTCTCTCTAACCCTAGCCCTCAACATAACCCTAACCCTAGGTCCAATCCTAACCCTAACCGTCTCTCTAACCCTAGCCCTCAACATAACCCTAATCCTAGGTCCAATCCTAACCCTAACCGTCTCTCTAACCCTAGCCCTCAACATAACCCTAATCCTAGGTCCAATCCTTACCCTAACCGTGTCTCTAACCCTAGCCCTCAACATAACCCTAACCCTAGCTCCAATTCTAACCCTGACCGACTCTCTAACCCTAGCCCTCAAAATAACCCTAACCCTAGGTCCAATCCTAACCCTAACCGTCTCTCTAACCCTAGCCCTCAACCCAAACCTCACCCTAGGTCCAATCCTTACCCTAACCATCTCTCTAAATCTGGCCCTCAACATAACCCTAACCTAGGTCCAATTCTTACCCTAACCGTCTCTCTAAACCTAGCCCTCAACATAACCCTAACCGTAGGTCAAATCCTAACCCTGACCGTCTCTCTAACCCTAGCCCTCAACATAACGCTAACCCTAGGTCCAGTCCTAACCCTAACCATCTCTCTAACCCTGGCCCTCAACATAACCCTAACCCTAGGTCCAATCCTTACCCTAACCGTCTCTGTAAAGCTAGCCCTCAACATAACCCTAACCCTAGTTCCAATTGTAACCCACCGTCTCTCTAACCCTAGCCCTCAACATAACCCTAACCCTAGGTCCAATCTTAACCCTGACTGTCTCTCTAACCCAAGCCCTCAACATAACCCTTACCCTAGGTCCAATCCTCACCCTAACCGTCTCTCTAACCCTAGCCCTCAACGTAACCCTAACCGTAGGTCCTATCTTAACCCTAACCGTCTCTCTAACTCTAGCCCTCAACATAATCCTAACCCTAGGTCCAATCCTACCCTAACCGTCTCTATAAACCTAGCCCTCAACATAACCCTAACCCTAGGTCCAATCCTAACCCTAACTGTCTCTCTAACCCTAGCTCTCAACCTAAACCTAATCCTAGGTCCAATCCTAACCCTAACCGTCTCTCTAACGCTAGCCCTCAACCTAACCCTAACCCTATGTCCAATCCTAGCCCTAACCGTCTTCTAACCCTAGCCCTCAACATAACCTTAACGCTAGGTCCAATCCTAACCCTAACCGTCTCTCTAACCCTAGCCCTCAACATAACCCTAACCCTAGGTCCAATCCTAACCCTAAACATCTCTCTGACCCTAGCCCTCAACATAAGCCTAACCCTAGGTCCAATCCTAACCCTAACCGTCTCTCTAACCCTAGCCCTCAACCTAAACCTAACCCTAGGTCCAATCCTAACCCTAACCGTCTCTCTAGCCTAGCACTCAACCTAACCCTAACCCTAGGTCGAATCCTAACCCTAACCGTTTCTCTAACGCTAACCCTCAACATAACCCTAACCCTAGGTTCAATCCTAACCCTAACCGTCTCTCTAACTCTAGCCCTCAACATAATCCTAACCCTAGGTCCAATCCTACCCTAACCGTCTCTGTAAACCTAGCCCTCAACATATCCCTAACCCTAGGTCCAATCCTAACCCTAAACCTCTCTCTAACCCTAGTCCTCAAACTAACCCTAACCCTAGGTCCAATCCTAACCCTAACCGTCTCGCTAACCCTAGCCCTCAACATAACCCTAACCCTAGGTCCAATCCTAACCCTAACAGTCTCTCTAACCCTAGCCCTCAACCCAACCCTAACCCTAGGTCCAATCCTTACCCTAATCGTCTCTCTAAACCTAGCCCTCAACATAACCCTAACCCTAGGTCCAATCCTAACCCTGACCGTCTCTCTAACCCTAGCCCTCAACATTACCCTAACCCTAGGTCCAATTATAACCCGAACCGTCTCTCTAACCCTAGCCCTCAACATAACCCTAACCCTAGGTTCATTCCTAAACCTAACCGTCTCTCTTACCCTAGCCCTAAACATAACCCTAAACCTAGGTCCAATCCTAACCCTAACCGTCTCTCTAAACCTAGCCCTCAACATAACCCTAACCCTAGGTCCAATCCTAACCTTAACCGTCTCTCTAAACTTAGCCCTCAACAAAACCCTAACCCTAGGTCCAATCCTAAACCTGACCTTCTCTATAACCCTAGCCCTCAACATAACCCTAACCCTAGGTCCAATTCTAACCCTGACCGTCTCTCTAACCCTAGCCCTCAACATAACCCTAACCCTAGGTCCAATCCTAACCCTAACCGTCTCTCTAACACTAGCCCTCAACATAACCCTAACCCTAGGTCCAATCCTAACCCTAACCGTCTCTCTTACCCTAGCTCTCAACATAACCCCATCCCTAGGTCCAATCCTAACCCTAACCGTCTCTCTAACACTAGCCCTGAACATAACCCTAACCCTAGGTCCAATCCTAACCCTAACCGTCTCTCTAACCCCAGCCCTCAAAATAACCCTAACCCTACGTCCAATCCTAACCCTAACCGTCTCTGTAACCCTAGCCCTCAACATAACCCTAACCCTAGGTCCAATCCTAACCCTAACCGTCTCTCTAACCCTAGCACTCAACCTAAGCCTAACCCTAGGTCCAATCCTAACCCTAACCATCTCTCTAACCCTAGCACTCAACCTAAGACTAACCCTAGGTCCAATCCAAATCTAACCGTCTCTCTAACCCTAGCCCTCAACATAACCCTAACCCTAGGTCCAATCTTAATCTTAACCGTCTCGCTAACCCTAGCCCTCAACATAACCCTAACCCTAGGTCCAATCCTAACTCTAAGAGTCTCTCTAACCCTAGTCCTCAACCAAACCCTAACCCTAGGTCCAATCCTTACCCTAACCGTCTCTCTAAACCTAGCCCTCAACATAACCCTAACCCTAGGTCCAATCCTAACCCTGACCGTCTCTCTAAACCTAGCCCTCAACATAACCCTAACCCTAGGTCCAATGCTAACCCTGACAGTCTCTCTAACCCTAGCCCTCAACATAACCCTAACCCTAGGTCCAATCCTAACCCTGACCGTCTCTCTAACACTAGCCCTCAACATAGCACTAACCCTAGGTCCTATCCTAACCCTAACCGTCTCTCTAACCCTAGCCCTCAACATAACCCTAACCCTAGGTCCAATCCTAACCCTAACCGTCTCTCTAACCCTAGTCCTCAACATAACCCTAACCCTAGGTCCAATCCTAACCCTAACCGCCTCTCTAACCCTAGCCCTCAACATACCCGTAACCCTCGGTCCAATCCTAACCGTGACCGTCTCTCTAATCCTAGCCCTCAACATAACACCAACCCTAGGTCCAATCCTAACCCTAACCATCTCTCTAACACTAGCCCTCAACTTAACCCTAACCCTAGGTCCAATCCTAACCCTAACCGCCTTCTAACCCTAGCCCTGAACATAACCCTAACCCTAGGTCCAATTATAACCCGAACCGTCTCTCTAACCCTAGCCCTCAACATAACCCTAACCCTAGGTTCATTCCTAAACCTAACCGTCTCTCTTACCCTAGCCCTAAACATAACCCTAACCCTAGGTCCAATCGTAAGCCTAACCGTCTCTCTAACCCTGGCCCTCAACATAACCCTAACCCTAGGTCCAATCCTAACCATAACCGTCTCTCTAACCCTAGCCCTCAACATAACCCTAACACTAGGTCCAATCCTAACCCTAACCGTCTCTCTAACCCTAGCCCTCAACATAACACTAACCCTACCTCCAATCCTAACCCTGACCGACTCTCTAAACCTAGCCCTCAAAATAACCCTAACCCTACGTCAATCCTAACCCTAATCGTCTCGCTAACCCTAGCCCTCAACATAACCCTAACCCTAGGTCCAATCCTAACCCTAACAGTCTCTCTAACCATAGCCCTCAACCCAACCCTAACCCTAGGTCCAATCCTTACCCTAACCGTCTCTCTAAAACTAGCCCTCAACATAACCCTAACCCTAGGTCCAATCCAAACCCTGACCATCTTTCTAACCATGGCCCTCAACATAACCCTAACCCTAGGTCCAATGCTAACCCTGACCGTCTCTCTAACCCTAGCCCTCAACATAACCCTAACCCAAGGTCCAATCCTAACCCTGACCGTCTCTCTAACACTAGCCCTCAACATAACCCTAACCCTAAGTCCAATCCTAACCCTAACCGTCTCTCTAACCCTAGCCCTCAAAATAACCCTAACCCTACGTCCAATCCTAACCCTAACCGTCTCGCTAACTCTAGCCCTCAACATAACTCTAACCCTAGGTCCAATCCTAACCCTAACCGTCTCTCTAACCCTAGCCCTCAACCCAACCCTAACAATAGGACCAATCCTAACCCTAACCATCTCTCTAACCCTGGCCCTAAACATAACCCTAACCCTAGGTCCAATCCTTACCCCAACCATCTCTCTAAAACTAGCCCTCAACATAACCCTAACCCTACGTCCAATCCTAACCCTGACCGTCTCTCTAACCCTGGCCCTCAACATAACCCTAACCCTAGGTCCAATCCTTACCCTAACCGTCTCTCTAAACCTAGCCCTCAACATAACCCTAACCCTAGGTCCAATCCTAACCCTGACCGTCTCTGTAACCCTAGCCCTCAACATAACCCTAACCCTAGGTCCAATCCTAACCCTAACCGTCTCTCTAACACTAGCCCTCAACATAACCCTAACCCTAGGTCCAATCCTAACCCTAACCATCTCTCTAACCCTAGCCCTCAACCTAACACTAACCCTAGGTCCAATCCAAATCTAACCGTCTCTCTAACCCTAGCCCTCAACATAACCCTAACCCTAGGTCCAATCTTAACCTTAACCGTCTCGCTAACCCTAGCCCTCAACATAACCCTAACCCTAGGTCCAACCCTAACCCTAAGACTCTCTCTAACCCTAGCCCTCAACCCAACCCTAACCCTAGGTCCAAAACTAACCATAACTGTCTCTCTAACCCTGGCCCTCAACATAACCCTAACCCTAGGTCCAATCCTAATCCTAACCGTCTCTCTAAACCTGGCCCTCAACATAACCCTAACCCTAGGTCCAAAACTAACCCTAACTGTCTCTCTAACCCTGGCCCTCAACATAAACCTAACCCTAGGTCCAATCCTAACCCTAACCGTCTCTCTACCCGTAGCCCTCAACATAACCCTAACCCTAGCTCCAATCCTAACCAAGACCGTCTCTCTAAACCTAGCCCTCAACCTAACCCTAACCCTAGAACCAATCCTAACCCTAACCGTCTCTCTAACCCTAGCCCTCAACATAACCCTAACCCTACGACCAATCCTAACCCTAACCGTCCCTCTAACCCTAGCCCTCAACATAACCCTAACCCTAGGTCCAATCCTAACCCTAACAGTCCCTCTAACCCTAGCCCTCAACCCAACCCTAACCCTAGGTCCAATCCTTACCCTAATCGTCTCTCTAAACCTACCCCTCAACATAACCCTAACCCTAGGTCCAATCCTAACCCTGACCGTCTCTCTAACCCTAGCCCTCAACATAACCCTAACCCTAGGTCCAATGCTAACCCTGACAGTCTCTCTAACCCTAGCCCTCAACATAAATAACCCTAACCCTAGGTCCAATCCTAACCCTGACCGTCTCTCTAACACTAGCCCTCAACATAACCCTAACCCTAGGTCCTATCCTAACCCTAACCGTCTCTCTAACCCTAGCCCTCAACATAACCCTAACCCTAGGTCCAATCGTAACCCTAACCGTCTCTCTAACCCTAGCCCTCAACATAACCCTAACCCTAGGTCCAATCCTAACCCTAACTGTCTCTCTAACCCTAGCCCTCAACATAACCCTAACCCTAGGTCCAATCCTAACCCTAACCGTCTCTCTAACCCCAGCCCTCAAAATAACCCTAACCCTACGTCCAATCCTAACCCTAACCGTCTCTCTAACCCTAGCCCTCAACCTAACGCTAACCCTAGGTCCAATCCTAACCCTAACCGTCTCTCTAACCCTAGCCCTCAACCCAACCCTAACAATAGTTCCAATCCTAACCCTAACCATCTCTCTAACCCTGGCCCTCAACATAACCCTAACCCTAGGTCCAAATCTTACCACAACCGTCTCTATAAACCTATCCCTCAACAAAACCCTAGCCCTAGGTCCAATCTTAACCCTAACCGCCTCTCTAACCTTAGCCCTCAACATAACACTAACCCTAGGTCCAATCGTAACCCTAACCGTCTCTCTAACCATAGAACTCAACATAACCCTAATCCTAGATCCAATCCTAACCCTAACCGTCTCTCTAACCTTAGCCCTCAACATAACCCTAACCTTACGTCCAATCCTAACCTTAACCGTCTCTCTAACCCTAGCGCTTAACATAACCCTAACCCTAGGTTCAATCCTAACCCTAACCGTCTCTCTAACCCTAGCCCTCAACATAACCCTAACCCTAGGTCCAATCCTAACCCTAACCGTCTCCCTAACCCTAGCCCTCAACATAACCCTAACCCTAGGTCCAATCCTAACCGTAACCGTCTCTTTAACCCTAGCCCTCAACCTAACCGTAACCCTAGATCCAATCCTAACCCTAAACGGTTCTCTAACACTAGCCCTCAACATAACCCTAACCCTAGGTCCAATCCTAACTCTAACCGTCTCTCTAACCCTAGCCCTCAACCTAACCCTAACCCTAGGTCCAATCCTAACCCTAAACGTCTCTCTAACCCTAGCCCTCAACCTAACCATAACCCTAGGTTCAATCCTAACCCTAACCGTCTCTCTTACCCTAGCCCTCAACATAACCCTATCCCTAGGTCCAATCCTAACCCTAACCGTCTCTCTAACACTAGCCCTGAACATAACCCTAACCCTAGGTCCAATCCTAACCCTAACCGTCTCTCTAACCCCAGCCCTCAAAATAACCGTAACCCTACGTCCAATCCTAACCCTAACCGTCTCTGTAACCCTAGCCCTCAACATAACCCTAACCCTAGGTCCTATCCTAACCCTAACCGTCTCTCTAACCCTAGCCCTCAACATAACCCTAACCCTAGGTCCAATCCTAACCCTAACCGTCTCTCTAACCCTAGTCCTCAACATAACCCTAACCCTAGGTCCAATCCTAACCCTAACCGTCTCTCTAACCCTAGCCCTCAACCCAACCCTAACAATAGTTCCAATCCTAACCCTAACCATCTCTCTAACCCTGGCCCTCAACATAACCCTAACCCTAGGTCCAAATCTTACCCCAACCGTCTCTCTAAACCTAGCCCTCAACATAACCCTAGCCCTAGGTCCAATTCTAACCCTAACCTCCTCTCTAACCCTAGCCCTCAACATAACACTAACCCTAGGTCCAATCCTAACCCTAACCGTCTCTCTAACCCTAGAACTCAACATAACCCTAATCCTAGATCCAATCCTAACCCTAACCGTCTCTCTAACCTTAGCCCTCAACATAACCCTAACCCTAGGTCCAATCCTAACCTTAACCGTCTCTGTAACCCTAGCGCTTAACATAACCCTAACCCTAGGTCCAATCCTAACCCTAACCGTCTCTCTAACCCTAGCCCTCAACATAACCCTAACCCTAGGTCCAATCCTAACCCTAACCGTCTGGCTAACCCTAGCCCTCAACATAACCCTAACCCTAGGTCCAATCCTAACCGTAATAGTCTCTCTAAACCTAGCGCTCAACATAACCCTAACCCTAGGTCCAATCTTAACCCTAACCGTCTCTCTAACCCTAGCCCTCAACATAACCCGAACCCTAGGTCCAATCCTAACCCTAACCGCCTCTCTAACCCTAGCCCTCAACATACCCGTAACCCTCGGTCCAATCCTAACCGTGACCGTCTCTCTAATCCTAGCCCTCAACATAACCCCAACCCTAGGTCCAATCCTAACCCTAACCATCTCTCTAACACTAGCCCTCAACATAACCCTAACCCTAGGTCCAATCCTAACCATAACCGTCTCTCTAACCCTAGCCCTCAACATAACCCTAACACTAGGTCCAATCCTAACCCTAACCGTCTCTCTAACCCTAGCCCTCAACATAACACTAACCCTACCTCCAATCCTAACCCTGACCGACTCTCTAAACCTAGCCCTCAAAATAACCCTAACCCTACGTCAATCCTAACCCTAATCGTCTCGCTAACCCTAGCCCTCAACATAACCCTAACCCTAGGTCCAATCCTAACCCTAACAGTCTCTCTAACCATAGCCCTCAACCCAACCCTAACCCTAGGTCCAATCCTTACCCTAACCGTCTCTCTAAAACTAGCCCTCAACATAACCCTAACCCTAGGTCCAATCCAAACCCTGACCATCACCCTAACTGTCTCTCTTAACCTAGCCCTCAACATAACCCTAACCCTAGGTCCAATCCTCACCCTAACCGTCTCTCTAACCCTAGCCCTCAACATAACCCTAAACCTAGGTCCAATCCTCACCCTGACCGTCTCTCTAACCCTGGCCCTCAACATAACCCTAACCCTAGGTCCAATCCTTACCCTAACCGTCTCTCTAAACCTAGCCCTCAACATAACCCTAACCCTAGGTCCAATCCTAACCCTGACCGTCTCTGTAACCCTAGCCCTCAACATAACCCTAACCCTAGGTCCAATCCTAACCCTAACCGTCTCTCTAACACTAGCCCTCAACATAACCCTAACCCTAGGTCCAATCCTAACCCTAACCATCTCTCTAACCCTAGCCCTCAACCTAACACTAACCCTAGGTCCAATCCAAATCTAACCGTCTCTCTAACCCTAGCCCTCAACATAACCCTAACCCTAGGTCCAATCTTAACCTTAACCGTCTCGCTAACCCTAGCCCTCAACATAACCCTAACCCTAGGTCCAACCCTAACCCTAAGACTCTCTCTAACCCTAGCCCTCAACCCAACCCTAACCCTAGGTCCAAAACTAACCATAACTGTCTCTCTAACCCTGGCCCTCAACATAACCCTAACCCTAGGTCCAATCCTAACCCTAAGAGTCTCTCTAATCCTAGCCCTCAACCCAACCCTAACCCTAGGTCCAATCCTTACCCTAACCGTCTCTCTAAACCTAGCCTTCAACATAACGCTAACCCTAGGTCCAATCCTAACCCTGACCGTCTCTCTAACCCTAGCCCTCAACATAACCCTAACCCTAGGTCCATTGCTAACCCTGACAGTCTCTCTAACCCTAGCCCTCAACATAACCCTAACCCTAGGTCCAATCCTAACCCTGACCGTCTCTCTAACACTAGCCCTCAACATAACCCTAACCCTAGGTCCTATCCTAACCCTAACCGTCTCTCTAACCCTAGCCCTCAACATAACCCTAACCTTAGGTCCAATCGTAACCCTAACAGTCTCTCTAACCCTAGCCCTCAACATAACCCTAACCCTAGGTCCAATACTAACCCTAACCGTCTCTCTAACCCTAGCCCTCAACCCAACCCTAACAATAGGACCAATCCTAACCCTAACCATCTCTCTAACCCTGGCCCTAAACATAACCCTAACCCTAGGTCCAATCCTTACCCCAACCATCTCTCTAAAACTAGCCCTCAACATAACCCTAACCCTACGTCCAATCCTAACCCTGACCGTCTCTCTAACCCTGGCCCTCAACATAACACTAACCCTACGTCCAATCCTAACCCTGACCGTCTCTCTAAACCTGGCCCTCAACATAACCCTAACCCTAGGTCCAATCCTAACCCTGACCGTCTCTGTAACCCTAGCCCTCAACATAACCCTAACCCTAGGTCCAATCCTAACCCTAACCGTCTCTCTAACCCTAGCCCTCAACATAACCCTAACCCTAGGTCCAATCCTAACCCTAACCGTCTCTCTAACCCTAGCCCTCAACCCAACCCTAACAATAGTTCCAATCCTAACCCTAACCATCTCTCTAACCCTGGCCCTCAACATAACCCTAACCCTAGGTCCAAATCTTACCCTAACCGTCTCTCTAAACCTAGCCCTCAACATAACCCTAGCCCTAGGTCCAATTCTAACCCTAACCGCCTCTCTAACCCTAGCCCTCAACATAACACTAACCCTAGGTCCAATCCTAACCCTAACCGTCTCTCTAACCCTAGAACTCAACATAACCCTAATCCTAGATCCAATCCTAACCCTAACAGTCTCTCTAACCTTAGCCCTCAACATAACCCTAACCCTAGGTCCAATCCTACCTTAACAGTCTCTCTAACCATAGCGCTTAACATAACCCTAACCCTAGGTCCAATCCTAACCGTAACCGTCTCTCTAACCCTAGCCCTCAACATAACCCTAACCCTAGGTCCAATCCTAACCCTAACTGTCTCTCTAACCATAGCCATCAACCCAACCCTAACCCTAGGTCCAATCCTTACCCTAACCGTCTCTCTAAAACTAGCCCTCAACATAACCCTAACCCTAGGTCCAATCCAAACCCTGACCATCTTTCTAACCATGGCCCTCAACATAACCCTAACCCTAGGTCCAATCCTAACCCTGACCGTCTCTCTAACACTAGCCCTCAACATAACCCTAACCCTAGGTCCAATCCTAACCCTAACCGTCTCTCTAACCCTAGCCCTCAAAATAACCCTAACCCTACGTCCAATCCTAACCCTAACCGTCTCGCTAACCCTAGCCCTCAACATAACTCTAACCCTAGGTTCAATCCTAACCCTAACCGTCTCTCTAACCCTAGCCCTCAACCCAACCCTAACAATAGGACCAATCCTAACCCTAAACATCTCTCTAACCCTGGCCCTAAACATAACCCTAACCCTAGGTCCAATCCTTACCCCAACCATCTCTCTTAAACTAGCCCTCAACATAACCCTAACCCTACGTCCAATCCTAACCCTGACCGTCTCTCTAACCCTGGCCCTCAACATAACCCTAACCCTAGGTCCAATCCTTACCCTAACCGTCTCTCTAAACCTAGCCCTCAACATAACCCTAACCCTAGGTCCAATCCTAACCCTGACCGTCTCTGTAACCCTAGCCCTCAAGATAACCCTAACCCTAGGTCCAATCCTAACCCTAACCGTCTCTCTAACCCTAGCACTCAACCTAAGCCTAACCCTAGGTCCAATCCTAACCCTAACCATCTCTCTAACCCTAGCCCTCAACCTAACACTAACCCTAGGTCCAATCCAAATCTAACCGTCTCTCTAACCCTAGCCCTCAACATAACCCTAACCCTAGGTCCAATCTTAACCTTAACCGTCTCGCTAACCCTAGCCCTCAACATAACCCTAACCCTAGGTCCAATCCTAACCCTAAGAGTCTCTCTAACCCTAGCCCTCAACCGAAACCTAACCCTAGGTCCAAAACTAACCCTAACTGTCTCTCTAACCCTGGCCCTCAACATAACCCTAACCCTAGGTCCAATCCTAACCCTAACCGTCTCTCTAAACCTGGCCCTCAACATAACCCTAACCCTAGGTCCAAAACTAACCCTAACTGTCTCTCTAACCCTGGCCCTCAACATAACCCTAACCCTAGCTCCAAACCTAACCGAGACCGTCTCTCTAAACCTAGCCCTCAACCTAACCCTAACCCTAGAACCAATCCTAACCCTAACCGTCTCTCTAACCCTAGCATCAACATAACCCTAACCCTACGACCAATCCTAACCCTAACCGTCCCTCTAACCCTAGCCCTCAACATATCCCTAACCCTAGGTCCAATCCTAACCCTAAACCTCTCTCTAACCCTAGTCCTCAAACTAACCCTAACCCTAGGTCCAATCCTAACCCTAACCGTCTCGCTAACCCTAGCCCTCAACATATCCCTAACCCTAGGTCCAATCCTAACCCTAAACCTCTCTCTAACCCTAGTCCTCAAACTAACCCTAACCCTAGGTCCAATCCTAACCCTAAACCTCTCTCTAACCCTAGTCCTCAAACTAACCCTAACCCTAAGTCCAATCCTAACCCTAACCGTCTCTCTAACCCTAGCCCTCAACATAACCCTAACCCTAGGTCCAATCCTAACCCTAACCGTCTCTCTAACCCCAGCCCTCAAAATAACCCTAACCCTACGTCCAATCCTAACCCTAACCGTCTCTCTAACCCTAGCCCTAAACCTAACGCTAACCCTAGGTCCAATCCTAACCCTAACCGTCTCTCTAACCCTAGCCCTCAACCCAACCCTAACAATAGTTCCAATCCTAACCCTAACCATCTCTCTAACCCTGGCCCTCAACATAACCCTAACCCTAGGTCCAAATCTTACCACAACCGTCTCTATAAACCTAGCCCTCAACATAACCCTAGCCCTAGGTCCAATCCTAAACCTAACCGTCTCTCTAACCTTAGCCCTCAACATAACCCTAACCTTAGGTCCAATCCTAACCTTAACCGTCTCTCTAACCCTAGCGCTTAACATAACCCTAACCCTAGGTTCAATCCTAACCCTAACCGTCTCTCTAACCCTAGCCCTCAACATAACCCTAACCCTAGGTCCAATCCTAACCCTAACCGTCTCGCTAACCCTAGCCCTCAACATAACCCTAACCCTAGGTCCAATCCTAACCGTAACCGTCTCTTTAACCCTAGCCCTCAACCTATCCGTAACCCTAGATCCAGTCCTAACCCTAAATGGTTCTCTAACCCTAGCCCTCAACATAACCCTAACCCTAGGTCCAATCCTAACTCTAACCATCTCTCTAACCCTAGCCCTCAACCTAACCCTAACCCTAGGTCCAATCCTAACCCTAACCGTCTCTCTAACCCTAGCCCTCAACCTAACCATAACCCTAGGTTCAATCCTAACCCTAACCGTCTCTCTAACCCTAGCCCTCAACATAACCCTAACCCTAGGTCCAATCCTAACCCTAACCGCCTTCTAACCCTAGCCCTGAACATAACCCTAACCCTAGGTCCAATCCTAACCCTAACCGTCTCTCTAATCTAGCCCTCAACATAACCCTAAACCTAGGTCCAATCCTAACCCTAACCGTCTCTCTTGCCCTAGCCCTAAACATAACCCTATCCCTATGTCCAATCCTAAACCTAACCGTCTCTCTAAAGCTAGCCCTCAACATAACCCTAACCCTAGGTCCAATCCTAACCCTAACCGTCTCTCTAAACCTAGCCCTCAACATAACCCTAACTCTAGGACCAATCTAACCCTAACCGTCTCTCTAACCCTAGCTCTCACCATAACCCTAACCCTAGGTCCAATCCTAATCCTAGCCGTTTCTCTAACCCTAGCCCTCAACATAACCCTAACCCTAGGTCCAATCCTAACCCTAACCGTCTCGCTAACCCTAGCCCTCAACATAACACTAACCCTAGGTCCAATCCTAACCCTAACCGTCTCTCTAACCCTAGCCCTCAACATAACCCTAACCCTAGCTCCAATCCTAACCGAGACCGTCTCTCTAAACCTAGCCCTCAAAATAACCCTACCCTAGGTCCAATCCTAACCCTAACCGTCTCGCTAACCTTAGCCCTCAACCTAACCCTAACCCTAGGTCCAATCCTAACCTGAACCGTCTCTCTAACCCTAGCCCTCAACATAACCCTAACCCTAGGTCCAATCCTAAACCTAACCGTCTCTCTTACCCTAGCCCTAAACATAACCCTAACCCTAGGTCCAATCGTAACCCTAACCGTCCTTCTAACCCTGGCCCTCAACATAACCCTAACCCTTGGTCCAATCCTAACCATAACCGTCTCTCTAACCCTAGCCCTCAACATAACCCTAACACTAGGTCCAATCCTAACCCTAACCGTCTCTCTAACCCTAGCCCTCAACATAACACTAACCCTACCTCCAATCCTAACCCTGACCGACTCTCTAAACCTAGCCCTCAAAATAACCCTAACCCTACGTCAATCCTAACCCTAACCGTCTCGCTAACCCTAGCCCTCAACATAACCCTAACCCTAGGTCCAATCCTAACCCTAACAGTCTCTCTAACCATAGCCATCAACCCAACCCTAACCCTAGGTCCAATCCTTACCCTAACCGTCTCTCGAAAACTAGCCCTCAACATAACCCTAACCCTAGGTCCAATCCAAACCCTGACCATCTTTCTAACCATGGCCCTCAACATAACCCTAACCCTAGGTCCAATGCTAACCCTGACCGTCTCTCTAACCCTAGCCCTCAACATAACCCTAACCCTAGGTCCAATCCTAACCCTGACCGTCTCTCTAACACTAGCCCTCAACATAACCCTAACCCTAGGTCCAATCCTAACCCTAACCGTCTCTCTAACCCTAACCCTCAAAATAACCCTAACCCTACGTCCAATCCTAACCCTAACCGTCTCGCTAACCCTAGCCCTCAACATAACTCTAACCCTAGGTTCAATCCTAACCCTAACCGTCTCTCAAACCCTAGCCCTCAACCCAACCCTAACAATAGGACCAATCCTAACCCTAAACATCTCTCTAACCCTGGCCCTAAACATAACCCTAACCCTAGGTCCAATCCTTACCCCAACCATCTCTCTAAAACTAGCCCTCAACATAACCCTAACCCTACGTCCAATCCTAACCCTGACCGTCTCTCTAACCCTGGCCCTCAACATAACCCTAACCCTAGGTCCAATCCTTACCCTAACCGTCTCTCTAAACCTAGCCCTCAACATAACCCTAACCCTAGGTCCAATCCTAACCCTGACCGTCTCTGTAACCCTAGCCCTCAACATAACCCTAACCCTAGGTCCAATCCTAACCCTAACCGTCTCTCTAACCCTAGCACTCAACCTAAGCCTAACCCTAGGTCCAATCCTAACCCTAACCATCTCTCTAACCCTAGCCCTCAACCTAACACTAACCCTAGGTCCAATCCAAATCTAACAGTCTCTCTAAACCTAGCCCTCAACATAACCCTAACCCTAGGTCCAATCTTAACCTTAACCGTCTCGCTAACCCTAGCCCTCAACATAAACCTAACCCTAGGTCCAATCCTAACCCTAAGAGTCTCTCTAACCCTAGCCCTCACCCCAAACCTAACCCTAGGTCCAAAACTAACCCTAACTGTCTCTCTAACCCTGGCCCTCAACATAACCCTAACCCTAGGTCCAATCCTAACCCTAACCGTCTCTCTAAACCTGGCCCTCAACATAACCCTAACCCTAGGTCCAAAACTAACCCTAACTGTCTCTCTAACCCTGGCCCTCAACATAACCCTAACCCTAGCTCCAATCCTAACCGAGACCGTCTCTCTAAACCTAGCCCTCAACCTAACCCTAACCCTAGAACCAATCCTAACCCTAACCGTCTCTCTAACCCTAGCCTTCAACATAACCCTAACCCTACGACCAATCCTAACCCTAACCGTCCCTCTAACCCTAGCCCTCAACATATCCCTAACCCTAGGTACAATCCTAACCCTAAACCTCTCTCTAACCCTAGTCCTCAAACTAACCCTAACCCTAGGTCCAATCCTAACCCTAACCGTCTCGCTAACCCTAGCCCTCAACATAACCCTAACCCTAGGTCCAATCCTAACCCTAACAGTCCCTCTAACCCTAGCCCTCAACCCAACCCTAACCCTAGGTCCAATCCTTACCCTAATCCTCTCTCTAAACCTAGCCCTCAACATAACCCTAACCCTAGGTCCAATCCTAACCCTGACCGTCTCTCTAACCCTAGCCCTCAACATAACCCTAACCCTAGGTCCAATGCTAACCCTGACAGTCTCTCTAACCCTAGCCCTCAACATAAATAACCCTAACCCTAGGTCCAATCCTAACCCTGCCCGTCTCTCTAACAATAGCCCTCAACATAACCCTAAACCTAGGTCCTATCCTAACCCTAACCGTCTCTCTAACCCTAGACCTCAACATAACCCTAACCCTAGGTCCAATCGTAACCCTAACCGTCTCTCTAACCCTACCCTCAACATAACCCTAACCCTAGGTCCAATGCTAACCCTGACAGTCTCTCTAACCCTAGCCCTCAACATAAATAACACTAACCCTAGGTCCAATCGTAACCCTAACGGTCTCTCTAACCATAGAACTCAACATAACCCTAATCCTAGATCCAATCCTAACCCTAACCGTCTCTCTAACCTTAGCCCTCAACATAACCCTAACCTTAGGTCCAATCCTAACCTTAACCATCACTCTAACCCTAGCGCTTAACATAACCCTAACCCTAGGTTCAATCCTAACCCTAACCGTCTCTCTAACCCTAGCCCTCAACATAACCCTAATCCTAGGTCCAATCCTAACCCTAACCGTCTCGCTAACCCTAGCCCTCAACATAACCCTAACCCTAGGTCCAATCCTAACCGTAACCGTCTCTTTAACCCTAGCCCTCAACCTAACCGTAACCCTAGATCCAATCCTAACCCTAAACGGTTCTCTAACACTAGCCCTCAACATAACCCTAACCCTAGGTCCAATCCTAACTCTAACCGTCTCTCTAACCCTAGCCCTCAACCTAACCCTAACCCTAGGTCTAATCCTAACCCTAACCGTCTCTCTAACCCTAGCCCTCAACCTAACCATAACCCTAGGTTCAATCCTAACCCTAACCGTCTCTCTAACCCTAGCCCTCAACATAACCCTAACCCTACGTCCAATCCTAACCCTAACCGCCTTCTAACCCTGGTCCTGAACATAACCCTAACCCTAGGTCCAATCCTAACCCTAACCGTCTCTCTAACCCTAGCCCTCAACATAACCCTAAACCTAGGTCCAATCCTAACCCTAACTGTCTCTCTTGCCCTAGCCCTAAACATAACCCTAACCCTATGTCCAATCCTAAATCTAACCGTCTCTCTAAAGCTAGCCCTCAACATAACCCTAACCCTAGGTCCAATCCTAACCCTAACCGTCTCTCTAAACCTAGCCCTCAACATAACCCTAACCCTAGGACCAATCTAACCCTAACCGTCTCTCTAACCCTAGCCCTCACCATAACCCTAAACCTAGGTCCAATCCTAACCCTAGCCGTTTCTCTATCCCTAGCCCTCAACATAACCCTAACCCTAGGTCCAATCCTAACCCTAACCGTCTCGCTAACCCTAGCCCTCAACATAACACTAACCCTAGGTCCAATCCTAACCCTAACCGTCTCTCTAACCCTAGCCCTCAACATAACCCTAACCCTAGCTCCAATCCTAACCGAGACCGTCTCTCTAAACCTAGCCCTCAAAATAACCCTACCCTAGGTCCAATCCTAACCCTAACCGTCTCGCTAACATTAGCCCTCAACCTAACCCTAACCCTAGGTCCAATCCTAACCCTAACCGTCTCTCTAACCCTAGCCCTCAACATAACCCTAAACCTACGTCCAATCCTAACCCTAACCGTCTCTCTAAACCTAGCCCTCAACATAACCCTAACCCTAGGTCCAATCCTAACCCTAAACCTCTCTCTAATCCTAGTCCTCAAACTAACCCTAACCCTAGGTCCAATCCTAACCCTAACCGTCTCTCTAACCCTAGCCCTCAACATAACCCTAACCCTAGGTCCAATCGTATCCCTAACCGTCTCTCTAACCCTAGCCCTCAACATAACCCTAACCCTAGGTCCAATCCTAACCTTAACCGTCTCTCTAAACTTAGCCCTCAACAAAACCCTAACCCTAGGTCCAATCCTAAACCTGACCGTCTCTCTAACCCTAGCCCTCAACATAACCCTAACCCTAGGTCCAATCCTAACCCTGACCGTCTCTCTAACCCTAGCCCTCAACATAACCCTAACCCTAGGTCCAATCCTAACCCTAACCGTCTCTCTAACACTAGCCCTCAACATAACCCTAACCCTAGGTCCAATCCTAACCCTAACCGTCTCTCTAACCCTAGCCCTCAACATAACCCTAACCCTAGGTCCAATCCTAACCCTAACCGTCTCTCTTACCCTAGCCCTCAACATAACCCTATCCCTAGGTCCAATCCTAAACCTAAGCGTCTCTCTAACACTAGCCCTGAACATAACCCTAACCCTAGTTCCAATCCTAACCCTAACCGTCTCTCTAACCCCAGCCCTCAAAATAACCCTAACCCTACGTCCAATCCTAACCCTAACCGTCTCTCTAACCCTAGCCCTCAACCTAACGCTAACCCTAGGTCCAATCCTAACCCTAACCGTCTCTCTAACCCTAGCCCTCAACCCAACCCTAACAATAGTTCCAATCCTAAACCTAAACATCTCTCGAACCCTGGCCCTCAACATAACCCTAACCCTAGGTCCAAATCTTACCACAACCGTCTCTATAAACCTAGCCCTCAACATAACCCGATCCCTATGTCCAATCCTAACACTAACCGCCTCTCTAACCCTAGCCCTCAACATAACACTAACCCTAGGTCCAATCGTAACCCTAACCGTCTCTCTAACCCTAGAACTCAACATAACCCTAATCCTAGATCCAATCCTAACCCTAACCGTCTCTCTAACCTTAGCCCTCAACATAACCCTAACCTTAGGTCCAATCCTAACCTTAACCGTCTCTCTAACCCTAGCGCTTAACATAACCCTAACCCTAGGTTCAATCCTAACCCTAACCGTCTCTCTAACCCTAGCCCTCAACATAACCCTAACCCTAGGTCCAATCCTAACCCTAACCGTCTCGCTAAACCTAGCCCTCAACATAACCCTAACCCTAGGTCCAATCCTAACCGTAACCGTCTCTTTAACCCTAGCCCTCAACCTAACCGTAACCCTAGATCCAATCCTAACCCTAAACGGTTCTCTAACCTTAGCCCTCAACATAACCCTAACCCTAGGTCCAATCCTAACTCTAACCGTCTCTCTAACCCTAGCCCTCAACCTAACCCTAACCCTAGGTCCAATCCTAACCCTAACCGTCTCTCTAACCCTAGCCCTCAACCTAACCATAACCCTAGGTTCAATCCTAAACCTAACCGTCTCTCTAACCCTAGCCCTCAACATAACCCTAACCCTAGGTCCAATCCTAACCCTAACCGCCTTCTAACCCTAGCCCTGAACATAACCCTAACCCTAGGTCCAATCCTAACCCTAACCGTCTCTCTAACTCTAGCCCTCAACATAACCGTAAACCTAGGTCCAATCCTAACCCTAACCGTCTCTCTTACCCTAGCCCTAAACATAACCCTATCCCTATGTCCAATCCTAAACCTAAGCGTCTCTCTAAAGCTAGCCCTGAACATAACCCTAACCCTAGGTCCAATCCTAACCCTAACCGTCTCTCTAAACCTAGCCCTCAACATAACCCTAACCCTAGGACCAATCTAACCCTAACCGTCTCTCTAACCCTAGCCCTCACCATAACCCTAACCCTAGGTCCAATCCTAACCCTAGCCGTTTCTCTAACCCTAGCCCTCAACATAACCCTAACCATAGGTCCAATCCTTACCCTAATCGTCTCTCTAAACCTAGCCCTCAACATAACCCTAACCCTAGGTCCAATCCTAACCCTGACCGTCTCTCTAACCCTAGCCCTCAACATAACACTAACCCTAGGTCCTATCCTAACCCTAACCGTCTCTCTAACCCTAGCCCTCAACATAACCCTAACCCTAGCTCCAATCCTAACCGAGACCGTCTCTCTAAACCTAGCCCTCAAAATAACCCTACCCTAGGTCCAATCCTAACCCTAACCGTCTCGCTAACCTTAGCCCTCAACCTAACCCTAACCCTAGGTCCAATCCTAACCCTAACCGTCTCTCTAACCCTAGCCCTCAACATAACCCTAACCCTACGTCCAATCCTAACCCTAACCGTCTCTCTAAACCTAGCCCTCAACATATCCCTAACCCTAGGTCCAATTTTAACCCTAAACCTCTCTCTAACCCTAGTCCTCAAACTAACCCTAACCCTAGGTCCAATCCTAACCCTAACCGTCTCTCTAACCCTAGCCCTCAACATAACCCTAACCCTAGGTCCAATCGTATCCCTAACCGTCTCTCTAACCCTAGCCCTCAACATAACCCTAACCCTAGGTCCAATCCTAACCTTAACCGTCTCTCTAAACTTAGCCCTCAACAAAACCCTAACCCTAGGTCCAATCCTAAACCTGACCGTCTCTCTAACCCTAGCCCTCAACATAACCCTAACCCTAGGTCCAATCCTAACCCTGACCGTCTCTCTAACCCTAGCCCTCAACATAACCCTAACCCTAGGTCCAATCCTAACCCTAACCGTCTCTCTAACACTAGCCCTCAACATAACCCTAACCCTAGGTCCAATCCTAACCCTAACCGTCTCTCTAGCCCTAGCCCTCAACATAACCCTAGCCCTAGGTCCAATCCTAACCCTAACCGTCTCTCTTACCCTAGCCCTCAACATAACCCTATCCCTAGGTCCAATCCTAACCCTAACCGTCTCTCTAACACTAGCCCTGAACATAACCCTAACCCTAGGTCCAATCCTAACCCTAACCGTCTCTCTTACCCCAGCCCTCAACATAACCCTATCCCTAGGTCCAATTATAACCCTAACCGTCTCTCTAACACTAGCCCTGAACATAACCCTAACCCTAGGTCCAATCCAAACCCTAACCGTCTAGCTAACCATAGCCCTCAACATAACCCTAACCCTAGGTCCAATCCTAACCCTAACCGTCTCTCTAACCCTAGCCCTAAACTTAACCTTAATCCTAGGTCCAATCCTAACCCTAAACGTCCCTCAAACCGTAGCCTTCAACATAACCATAACCCTAGCTCCAATTTTAACCCTGACCGTCTCTCTAACTTAGCCTTCAACATAACCCTAGCCCTAGGTCCAATCCTAACCCTAACCGTCTCGAAAACCCTAGCCCTCAACATAACCCTAACCCTAGGTCCAATACTAACCCTAACCGCCCCTCTAACCCTAGCCCTCAACATAGCCATAACCCTCGGTCCAATCATAACCCTAACCGTCTCTCTAACCCTAGCCCTCAACATAACCCTAACCCTAGGTCAAATCGTAACCCTAACCGTCTCTCTAACCCTAGCCCTCAACATAACCCTAAGCCTAGATCCAATCCTAACCGTAACCGTCTCTCTAACCGTAGCCCTCAACATAACACTACCCTAAGTCCAATCCTAACCCTGACCGTCTCTCTGACCCTAGCCCTCAACATAACCCTAACCCTAGGTCCAATCCTAACCCTAACCGTCTCTCTAACCCTATCCCTCAACATAACCCTAACCCTAGGTCCAATCCTAACCCGAACCCTCTCTCTAACCCTGGCCCGCAACATAACGCTAACCCTAGGTCCAATCGTAACCCTAATCGTCTACCCAACCCTAGTCCTCAACATAAGCCTAACCCTAGCTAGAATCCTAACCCTAATCGTCTACCTAACCGTAGCCCTCAACATAACCCTAACCCTCGGTCCAATCCTAACCCGAACCGTCTCTCTAAACCTAGCCCTCAACATAACCCTATCCCTAGGTCCCATCCTAACCCGAACCTTCTCTCTAACCCTAGCCCTTAATATAACCTTACCCTAGGTCCAATCCTAACCCGAACCTTCTCTCTAACCCTACCCCTCAACATAACCCTAAGCCTAGCTCGAATTCTAACCCTAATCGTCTCTCTAACCCTAGCCCTCAACATAACCCTAACCCTAGGTACAATCCTAACACTAAGAGTGTATCTAACCCTAGCCCTAAATATAACTCTAATCCTTGGTCCAATAATAACCTTAATCGTCTCTTTAACCCTAACCCTCATATAACCCTAACCCTAGGTCCAATAATAATCCTATTTCCTCAAACCATAGCCCTCAACATAACCCTAACCCTAGGTCCAATCCTAACCCGAATCGTCTCTCTAAACCTATCCCTCAACATAACCCTAACCGTAGGTCCAATCCTAATCCTAATCGTCTATCTAAACCTAGCCCTAAACACAACCCTAACCCTAGGTCCAATCCTAATTCGAATCTTCTCTCTAACCCTATCCCTCAACATAACCCTAACCATAGGTCCAATACTAACCCTAATGGTCTACCTAACCATAGCCCTCAACGTAACCCTATCCCTACATCCAATCCTAACCCTAATCGTCTACCTAACCGTAGCCCTCAACATAACCCTAACCATAGCTTCAATTCTAACCCTAATCGTCTTTGTAACCCTAGCCCTCAACATTACCCTAACCCTAGGTCCAATCCTAACCCTAATTGTCTATCTAACCCTAGCCCTGAACATAACACTAACCCTAGGTCCAATCCTAACCCGAACCCTATCTCTGACCCTAACCCTCAACATAAGGCTAACCCTAGGTCCAATCCTAACGCTAATCGTCTACCTAACCCTAGCCCTCAACATAACCCTAACCCTAGCTGCAATCCTAACCCTAATCGTCTCTTTAACCCTAGCCATCAAATAACCCTAACCCTAGGTCCAATCCTAACCCTAATCGTCCACCTAACCCTAGCCCTCAACATAACCCTAAGCCTAGCTAGAATCCTAACCCTAATCGTCTACCTAACCCTAGCCCTCAACATAACCCTAACCCTCGGTCCAATCCTAACCCGAACCGTCTCTCTAAACCTAGCCCTCAACATAACCGTATTCCTAGGTCCCATCCTAACCCGAACCTTCTCTCTAACCCTAGCCCTTAACATATCCTTACCCGAGGTCCAATCCTAATCCGAACCTTCTCTCTAACCCTACCCCTCAACAAAACCCTAACCCTAGCTCGAATCCTAACCCTAATCGTCTCTCTAACCCTAGCCCTCAACATAACCCTAACCCTAGGTACAATCCTAACACTAATCGTCTATCTAACCCTAGCCCTATACATAACCCTAACCCTTGGTCCAATAATAACCTTAATCGTCTCTTTAACCCTAACCCTCAACATAACCCTAACCCTAGTTCCAATAATAACCCTAATCGTTCCTCGAACAGTAGCCCTCAACATAACCCTAACCCTAGGTCCAATCGTAAACCTAATTGTCTATCTAACCTTAGCCCTCAACAAACCTAACCCTAGGTCCATTCCTAACCCGAATCGTCTCTCTAAACCTAGCCCGCAACATAACCCTAACCGTAGGTCCCATCCTAACCCTAAACGTCTCTGTAACACTAGCACTCAACATTACCCTAACCCCAGCTCCAATCCTAAGCCTAATCGTCTACCTAACCCTAGCCCTCAACACAACCCAAACCGTAGGTCCAATCCTCATTCGAATCGTCTCTCTAACCCTAGCCCTCAACATAACCCTAATCCTAGGTCCAATACTAACCCTAATGGTCGACCTAACCCTAGCCCTCAACATAACCCTAACACTAGCTCCAATCCTAACCCTAATCGTCTACCTAACCCTAGCCGTCAACATAACCCTAACACTAGCTACAATCCTAACACTAATCATCTCTGTAACCCTAGCCCTCAACATTACCCTAACCCTCGGTCCAATCCTAACTGGAACAGTCTCTCTAAACCTAGCACTCAACATAACCCTATCCCTAGGTCCCATCCTAACCCGAACCTTCTCGCTAACCCCAGCCCTTAACATAACCTTAACCTAGGTCCAATCCACACCCGAACCTTCTCTCTAACCCTACCCCTCAACATAACCCTAACCCTAGCTCGAATCCTAACCCTAATCGTGTCTCTAACCCTAGCCATCAACATAACCCTAACCCTAGGTACAATCCTAACACTAATCGTTTATCTAACCCTAGCCCTAAATATAACTCTAACCCTTGGTCCAATAATAACCTTAATCGTCTCTTTAACCCTAACCCTCAACATAACCCTAACCCTAGGTTCAATAATAAACCTAATTGTTCCTCAAACCCTAGCCCTCAACATAACCCTAATCCTAGGTCCAATCGTAACCCTAATTGTATATCTAACCTTAGCCCTCAACATAAACCTAACCCTAGGTCCAATCCTAACCCGAATCGTCTCTCTAAACCTAGCCCTCAACATAACCCTAACCGTAGGTCCAATCCTAACCCTAATCGTCTATCTAAACCTAGTCCTAAACAAAACCCTAACCCTAGGTCCAATCCTAACCCTAATCGTCTATCTAAACCTAGTCCTAAACAAAACACTAACCCTAGGTCCAATCCTAACCCTAATCGTCTATCTAACCCTAGCCCTCAACATAACCCTAACCCTAGCTCCAATCCTAAGCCTAATCGTCTACCTAACCCTAGCCCTCAACACAACCCTAACCCTAGGTCCAATCCTAATTCGAATCGTATCTCTAACCCTAGCCCACAACATAACCCTAACCCTAGGTCCAATACTAACTTTAATGGTCTACCTAACCATAGCCCTGAATATAACCCTATCCCTAGCTCCAATCCTAACCCTAATCGTCAACCTAACCCTAGCCCTCAACATAACCCTAACCCTATCTCCAATCCTAGCCCTAATCGTCTCTTTAACCCTAGCCCTCAAATAAGCCTAACTCTAGGTCCAATCCTAACCCTAATCGTCTACCTAACACTAGCCCTCAACATAACCCTAACCCTCGGTCCAATCCTAACCCGAACCGTCTCTCTAACCCTAGCCCTCAACATAACCCTATTCCTTGGTCCCATCCTAACCCGAACATTCTCTCTAACCCTAGCCCTTAACATAACCTTACCCTAGTTCCAATCCTAATCCAAACCTTCTCTCTAACCCTACCCCTCAACATAACCCTAACGCTAGGTCGAATCCTAACCCTAATCGTCTTTCTAACCATAGCCCTCAACATAAGCCTAACCCTAGGTACAATCCTAACACTAATCGTGTATCTAACTATAGCCCAAAACATAACCCTAACCCTTGGTCCAATAATAACCTTAATCGTCTCTTTAACCCTAACCCTCATCATAACCCTAACCCTAGGTCCAATAATAACCCTAATCGTTCCTCGAACAGTAGCCCTCAACATAATCCTAACCCTAGGACCAATCGTAACCCGAATTGTCTATCTAACCTTAGCCCTTAACATAAACCTAACCCTAGGTCCAATCCTAACCCGAATCGTCTCTCTAAACCTAGTCCTCAACATAACCCTAACCGTAGGTCCAATCCTAACCCTAATCGTCTCTGTAACCCTAGCCCTTAACATTACCCTAACCCTAGGTACAACACCAACCCTAACAGTCTCTATAACCCTAGCCCTCAACCCAACCCTAACCCTAGGTCCAATCCTTACCCTAACCGTCTCTCTAAACCTAGCCCTCAACATAACCCTAACCCTTGGTCCAATCCTAACCCTGACCGTCTCTCTAACCCTAGCCCTCAACATAACCCTAACCCTAGGTCCAATGCTAACCCTGACAGTCTCTGTAACCCTAGCCCTCAACATAACCCTAACCCTAGGTCCAATCCTAACCCTGACCGTCTCTCTAACACTAGCCCTCAACATAACCCTAACTCTAGGTCCTATCCTAACCCTTACCGTCTCTCTAACCCTAGCCCTCAACATAACCCTAACCTTAGGTCCAATCCTAACCCTAACCGTCTCTCTAACCCTAGCCCTCAACATAACCCTAACCCTAGGTCCAATCCTAACCCTAACCGTCTCTCTAACCCTAGCCGTCAAAATAACCCTAACCCTACGTCCAATCCTAACCCTAACCGTCTCTCTAACCCTAGCCCTCAACATAACCCTAACCCTAGGTCCAATCCTAACCCTAACCGTCTCTCTAACCCTAGCCCTCAACCCAACCCTAAAAATAGTTCCAATCCTAACCCTAACCATTTCTCTAACCCTGGCCCTCAAAATAACCCTAACCCTAGGTCCAAATCTTACCCCAACCGTCTCTCTAAACCTAGCCCTCAACATATCCCTAGCTCTATGTCCAATCCTAACCCTAACCGTCTCTCTAACCCTAGCCCTCCACATAACACTAACCCTAGGTCCAATCCTAACCCTAACCGTCTCTCTAACCCTAGAACTCAACATAACCCTAATCCTAGTTCCAATCCTAACCCTAATCGTTCCTCGCACCCTAGCTCTCAACATAACCCTAACCCTAGGTCAAATCGTAACCCTAATCTTCTATCTGACCCTAGCCCACAAGATAACCATAACCCTAGGTCCAATCCTAACCCCAATCGTCTACCTAACGCTAGCCCTCAACATAACCCTAACCTTAGGTCCAATCCTAACCCTAATCGTCTATCTAACCCTAGCCCTCAACATAACCATAACCCTAAGTCCAATCCTAACCCTAATCGTCTACCTAACCCTAGCCCTCAACATAACCCTAACCCTAGGTCCAATCCTAACCCTATTCGTCTCTCTAAACCTAGCCCTCAACATAACCCTAACGCTAGCTCGAATCCTAACCCAAACGGTCTCTCTAACCCTAGCCCTCAACATAACCTTACCCTAGGTCCAATTCTAACCCGAACCTTCTCTCTATCCCTAGCCCGCAACAAAGCCCTAAACCTAGGTATAATAATAACCCTAATCATTTCTCTAACCCTAGACCTCAACATAACCCTAACCCTAGGTCCAATCCTAACCCTAATCGTCTACCTAACCCTACCCTCAACATAACACTAACCCTACCTCCAATCCTATCCCTAATCGTCTACCTAACCCTAGATATCATCATAACCCTAACCCTAGATCAAATTCTAACACTAATCGTCTATCTGACCCTAGCCCTAAACATAACGCCGACCCTAGGTCCAATATTAACCCTAATCGTTCCTCGCACCCTAGCCCTCAACATAACCCTAACCCTAGGTCAAATGCTAACCCTAATCGTCTATCTAACCCTTGCCCTCAACATAACCATAACCCTAGGTCCAATGCTAACCCTAATTGTCTACCGAACCCTAGCCCTCAACATAACCCTAACCCTAGCTCCAATCCTAACCCTAATCGTCTACGTAACCCTAGCCCTCAACATAACCATAACCCTAGGTCCTATCCTAAACCTATTCGTCTCTCTAACCCTAGCCCACAACCTAACCCTAATCCTAGGTCCAATCCTAACCCTGACCGTCTCTCTAACCCTAGCCCTCAACATAACCCTAATCCTAGGTCCAATCCTCACCCTAACCCTCTCTAACCTTAGCCCTCAACCTAACGCTAACCATAGGTCCAATCCTACCCGTAACCGTCTCTCTAACCCTAGCCCTCAACATAACCCTAACCCTAGGTCCAATCCTAACCGTAACCGTCTCTCTATCCCTAGCGCTCAACATAACCCTAACCCTAGGTCCAATCCTAACCCTTACTGTCTCTCTAACCCTAGCGCTCAACATAACCCTAACCCTAGTTCCAATCCTAACCCTAACCGTCTATCTAGCCCTAGCCCTCAACATAACCCTAACGCTAGGTCCAATCCTAACCCTAACCGTCTCCCTAACCCTAGCCCTGAACATAACCCTAATCTTAGGTACAATCCTAACCTTAACTGTCTCTCTAACCCTAGCCCTCAACATAACCCTAACCCTAGGTCCAATCCTAACCCTAATCGTCTCTCTAACTCAAGCCCTCACATAACCCTAATCCTAGGTCCAATCATAACCCTAATCGTCTATCTAACGCTAGCCTTCAACATAACCCTGACCCTAGGTCCAATCCTAACCCATATCGTCTACCTAACCCTAGCGCTCAAGATAACCCTAACCCGAGCTCAAATCCTAACCCTAATCGTCTCTATAACCCTACCCCTCAACATTACCGTAGCCCTAGGTCCAATCCTAACCCGAACCATCTCACTAACCCTAGCTCTCAACCTAACCCTACCGTAGGTCCAACCCTAACCCTAATCATCTACCTAACCATAGCCCTCAACCTAACCCTAACCCTAGCTCGAATCCTAACCCTAATCGTCTCTCTAACCCTAGAACTCAACATAACCGTAACCCTAGGTCCAATCCTAACCCTAATCGTCTATCTATCCCTAGCCATCAAAATAACCCTAACCCTAGCTCCAATCATAATCCTAATCGTCTACCTAACCCTAACCCTCACCATAACCCTATCCCTAAGTCCAATCCTAACATTAATCGTCTATCTATCCCTAGCCCTAAACATAACCCTAACCCTAGATCTAATAATAACCCTAATGGTTTCGCGAACCCTAGCCCTCAACATTACCATAACCCTAGGTCCAATCCTAACCCTAATCGTCTCTCTAACCCTAGCCCTCAACATAACCCTAACCCTAGGTCCAATTCTAACCCTAAACGTCTACCTAACCCTACCCTCAACATAACACTAACCCTACCTCCAATCCTAACCCTAAAATTCTACCTAACCCTAGATATCATCATAACACTAACCCTAGATCAAATTCTAACCCTAATCGTCTATCTAACCCTAGCCGTAAACATAACCCCGACCCTAGGTCCAATATTAACCCTAATCGTTCCTCGCACCCTAGCCCTCAACATAACCCTAACCCTACGTCAAATGCTAACCCTAATCATCTACCGAACCCTAGCCCTCAACATAACCCTAACCTTAGCTCCAATCCTAACCCTAATCGTCTACCTAAACCTATCCCTCAACATAACCCTAACCCTAGGTCCTATCCTAACCCTATTCGTCTCTCTAACCCTAGCCCACAACCTAACCCTAACCCTAGGTCCAATCCTAACCCTAACCGTCTCCCTAACCCTAGCCCTCAACATAACCCTAACCCTAGGTCCAATCCTAACCCTAAACGTCTATCTAGCCCTAGCCCTCAACATAACCCTAACGCTAGGTCCAATCCTAACCCTAACCGTCTCCCTAACCCTAGCCCTCAAATAACCCTAATTTAGGTACAATCCTAACCCTAACTGTCTCTCTGACCCTAGCCCTCAACATAAGCCTAACCCTAGGTCCAATCCTAACCCTAACCGTCTCCCTAACCCTAGCCCTCAACATAACCCTAACCCTAGGTCCAATCCTAACCCTAAACGTCTATCTAGCCCTAGCCCTCAACATAACCCTAACGCTAGGTCCAATCCTAACCCTAACCGTCTCCCTAACCCTAGCCCTCAAATAACCCTAATTTAGGTACAATCCTAACCCTAACTGTCTCTCTGACCCTAGCCCTCAACATAAGCCTAACCCTAGGTCCAATCCTAACCCTAACCGTCTCTCTAACCCTAGCCCTCAACCTAAACCCTAGGTCTAATCCTAACCCTAACCGTCTCTCTAACCCTAGCACTCAACCTAACCCTAACCCTAGATAAAATCCTAACCCTAACCATCTCTCTAACCCTAGCCCTCAACATAACCCTAACTCTAGGTCCAATCCTAACCCTAACCGTCTCTCTAACCCTAGCCCTCAACATAACCCTAACCGTTGGTCCAATCCTCACCCTAACCGTCTCTCTAACCCTAGCCCTCAACATAACCCTAACCGTAGGTCCTATCCTAACCCTAACCGTCTCTCTAACTCTAGCCCTAAACATAATCCTAACCCTAGGTCCAATCCTACCCTAACCGTCTCTATAAACCTAGCCCTCAACATAACCCTAACCCTAGGTCCAATCCTAACCCTAACCGTCTCTCTAACCCTAGCCCTCAACATAACCCTAACCCTAGGTCCAATCCTAACCCTAACCGTCTCTCTAACCCTAGCCCTCAAAATAACCCTAACCCTAGGTCCAATCCTAACCCTGACCGACTCTCTAACCCTAGCCCTCAAAATAACCCTAACCCTACGTCCAATCATAACCCTAATCGTCTCGATAACACTAGCCCTCAAAATAACCTTAACCCTAGGTCCAATCCTAACCCTAACCGTCTCTCTAACCCTAACCCTCAACCCAACCCTAACCCTAGGTCCAATCATAACCCTAACCATCTCTCTAACCCTGGCCCTCAACCTAACCCTAACCCTAGGTCCAATCCTTACCCTAACCGTCTCTCTAAACCTAGCCCTCAACATAACCCTAACCTTAGGTCCAATCTCAACCCTGACCGTCTCTCTAACCCTATCCCTCAACATAACGCTAACCCTACGTCCAATCCTAACCCTAACTGTCTCTCTAACCCTAGCCCTCAACCTAACCCTAACCCTAGGTCCAATCCTAACACTAACCGTCTCTCTAACCCTATCCCTCAACCTAACCCTAATCCTAGGTCCAATCCTAACCCTAACCGTCCCTCTAACCCTAGCCCTCAACATAACCCTAACCCTAGGTCCAATCCTCACCCTAACCCTCTCTAGCCCTAGCCCTCAACCTAACCCTAACCCTAGGTCCAATCCTAGACCTAACTGTCTCTCTAACCCTAGCCCTCAACATAACCTTAACCCTAGGTCCAATCCTAACCCTAACCGTCTCTCTAACCCTAGCCCTCAACATAACCCTAATTCTAGGTCCAATCCTAACCATAACCGTCTCTCTAACCCTAGGCCTCAACATAACCCTAACCCTAGGTCCAATCCTAACCCTAACCGCCTATCTCACCCTAGCCCTCAACATAACCCTAACCCTAGGTCCAATCCTAACCCTTACCGTCTCTCTAACCCTAGCCCTCAACATAACCCTATCCCTAGGTCCAATCCTAACCCTAAACGACTCTCTAACCCTAGCCCTCAACATAACCCTAACCCTAGATCCTATCCTAACCCTAACCGTCTCTCTAACCCTAGCCTTCAACATAACCCTAACCCTAGGTCCAATCCTAAGCCTAACCGTCTCTCTAACACTAGCCCTCAACATAACCCTAACCCTAGGTCCAATCTTAACCCTAACCGTCTCTCTAACCCTAGCCCTCAACATAACCCTAACCCTAGGTCCAATGCTAACGCTAGCCGTCTCTCTAACCGTAGCGCTCACCATAACCCTAACCCTAGGTCCAATCCTAACCCTAACCGTCTCTCTAACCCTAGCCCTCAACATACCCTAACCCTAGGTCCAATCCTAACCCTAACCGTGTCTCTAAACCTAGCTCTCAACATAACAATAACCCTAGGTCCAATCCTAACCCTAACCGTCTCTCTAACCCTAGCTCTCAACATAACCCTTACCCTAGGTCCAATCCTAACCCTAACCGTCTCTCTAACCCTAGCCCTCAACATAACCATAACTCTAGGTCCAATCCTAACCCTAACACTCTCTCTAAACCTAGCCCTCAAAATAACCCTATCCCTAGGTCCAATCATAAACCTAACCGTCTCTCTAGTCCTAGCCCTCAACATAACACTAACCCTAAGTCCAATAATAACCCTAACCGTCTCTCTAACCCTAGCCCTCAACTTAACCCTAAACCTAGGTCCAATCCTAACCCTAATCGTCTCTCACTCTAGCCCTCAACATAACCCTAACCCTAGGTCCAATCCTAACGCTAGCCGTCTCTCTAACCGTACCCTACAACATAACACTAACCCTAGGTCCAATCCAAACCCTAACCGTATCTCTAACCCTAGCCCTCAACCTAACCCTAACACTAGGTCCAATCCTAACCCTTATCGTCTCTCACCCTAGCCCTCAACATAACCCTAACCCTAGGTCCAATCCTAACCCTAACCGCCTCTCTAAACGTAGCCCTCAACATTACCCTAACCCTAGGTCCAATCCTAACCCTAACCGTCTCTCTAACCCTAGCCCTCAACATAAACCTAACCTTAGGTCCAATCCTAACCCTAACCGTCTCTCTAACCCTAGCCCTCAACAAAACTCTAACCCTAGGTCCAATCCTAACCCTAACCGTCTCTCTAAAGCTAGCCCTCAACATAACCCTAAACCTAGGTCCAATCCTAACCCTAACTGTCTCTCTAACCCTATTCCTCAACATAACCCTAACCCTAGGACCAATCCTAATCCTAACCGTCTCTCTAACCCCAGCCCTCAACCTAACCATAACCCTAGGTGCAATCCTAACCCTAACCGTCTCTCTAATCCTAGCCCTCAACATAACGATAACCCTAGGCCCAATCCTAACCCTAACTGTCTCTCTAAGCCTAGCCCTCAACCTAACCCTATCCCTAGGTCCAATCCTAACGCTAACCGTCTCTCTAACCCTAGCCCTCAACCTAACGCTAATCCTAGGTCCAATCCTAACCCTAACCGTCTCTGTAACGCTAGATCTCAACATAACCCTAACCCTAGGTCCAATCCTCAACCTAACCGTCTCTCTAACCCTAGCCCTCAACATAACCTTAACCCTAGGTAAAATCTTAACCCTAACGTTCTCTCTAAACCTAGCCCTCAACATAACCCTAACTTTAGGTCCAATCCTAACCCTAACCGTCTCTCTGACCCTAGCCCTCAACATAAGCGTAACCATAGGTCCAATCCTAACCCTAACCGTCTCTCTAAACCTAGCCCTCAACCTAAACCTAACCCTACGTCCAATCCTAACCCTAACCGTCTCTCTAACCCTAGCACTCAACCTAACCCTAACCCTAGGTAAAATCCTAACCCTAACCGTCTCTCTAACCCTAGCCCTCAACATAAACCTAACCCTAGGTCCAATCCTAAACCTAACCGTCTCTCTAACCCTAGCCCTGAACATAACCCTAACCCTAGGTCCAATCCTAACCCTAACCGTCTCTCTAACCCTAGCCCTCAACATAGCCCTAACCCTAGGTCCATTCGTAACCCTAACCGTCTCTCTAACCCTAGCCCTCAACATAACCCTAACCCTAGGTCCAATCCTAACCCTAACCGTCTCTCTAACCCTAGCCCTCAACATAACCATAACCCTAGCTCCAATCCTAACCCTGACCGACTCTCTAACCCTAGCCCTCAAAATAACGTAACCCTACGTCCAATCCTAACCGTAACCGTCTCGCTAACCCTAGCCCTCAACATAACCCTAACCTTAGGTCCAATCCTAACCCTAACCGTCTCTCTAACCCTAGCCCTCGACCCAACCCTAACCCTAGGTCCAATCCTAACCCTAACCATCTCTCTAAACCTGGCCCTCAACATAACCCTAACCCTAGGTCCAATCCTTACCCTAACCGTCTCTCTAAACCTAGCCCTCAACATAACACTAACCCTAGGTCCAATCCTAACCCTGACCGTCTCTCTAACCCTTGCCCTCAACATAACGTTAACCCTAGGTCCAATCCTAACCCTAACTGTCTCTCTAACCCTAGCCCTCAACATAACCCTAACCCTAGGTCCAATCCTAACCCTAACCGACTCTCGAACCCTAGCCCTCAACATAACCCCATCCCTAGGTCCAATCCTAACCCTAACCGTCTCTCTAACCCTAGCCCTCAACATAACCCTAACCCTATATCCTATCCTAACCCTAACCGTCTCTCTAACCCTAGCCCTCAACATAACCCTAACCCTAGGTCCAATCCTAAGCCTAATCGTCTCTCTAACCCTAGCCCTCAACATAACCCTAACCCTAGGTCCAATCCTAACCCTAACCGTCTCTCTAACCCTGGCCCTCAACATAACCCTAACCCTAGGTCCAATCCTAACGCTAGCCGTCTCTCTAAACCTAGAACTCAACATAATCCTAACCCTAGGTCCAATCCGAAGCCTAACCATCTCTCTAACCCTAGCCCTCAACATAACACTAATCCTAGGTCCAATCCTAACGCTAACCGTCTCTCTAACCCTAGCCCTCAACATACACTTACCCTAGGTCCAATCCTAACCCTAACATTGTCTCTAACCCCAGCACTCAACATAAACCTAACCCTAGGGCCAATCCTAACCCTAACCCTCTCTAACCCTAGCCCTCAACCTAACCCTAACCCTAGGTCCAATCCTAGACCTAACCGTCTCTCTAACCCTAGCCCTCAACAGAACCCTCACCCTAGGTCCAATCCTCACCCTAACCCTATCTAACCCTAGCCCTCAACCTAACCCTAACCCTAGGTCCAATCCTAGACCTAACCGTCTTTCTAACCCTAGCCCTCAACATAACCCTAACCCTAGTCCAATCCTAACCCTAACCAACTCTCTAACCCTAGCCCTCAACATAACCCTAATCCTAGGTCCAATCCTAACCATAACCGTCTCTCTAACCCTAGCCCTCAACATAACCCTAACCCTAGGTCCAATCCTAACCCTAACCGCCTATCTAACCCTAGCCCTCAACATAACCCTAACCCTAGGTCCAATCCTAACCCTAACCGTCTCTCGAACCCTAGCCCTCAACATAACCCTATCCCTAGGTCCAATCCTAACCATAACCGTCTCTCTAACCCTAGCCCTCAACATAACCCTAACCCTAGGTCCAATCCTAACCCTAACCGCCTATCTAACCCTAGCCCTCAACATAACCCTAACCCTAGGTCCAATCCTAACCCTAACCGTCTCTCGAACCCTAGCCCTCAACATAACCCTATCCCTAGGTCCAATCCTAACCCTAACCGCCTATCTAACCCTAGCCCTCAACATAATCCTAACCCTAGGTCCAATGCTAACGCTAGCCGTCTCTCTAACCGTAGCCCTCAACATAACCCAAACCCTAGGTCCAATCCTAACCCTAACCGTCTCTCTAACCCTAGCCCTCAACATACCCTAACCCTAGGTCCAATCCTAACCCTAACCGTGTCTCTAAACCTAGCTCTCAACATAACAATAACCCTAGGTCCAATCCTAACCCTAACCGTCTCTCTAACCCTAGCTCTCAACTTAACCCTAAACCTAGGTCCAATCCTAACCCTAACCGTGTCTCTAATCCTAGCCCTCAACATCACACTAACCCTAAGTCCAATAATAACCCTAACCGACTCTCTAACCCTATCCCTCAACTTAACCCTAAACCTAGGTCCAATCCTAACCCTAATCGTCTCTCACTCTAGCCCTCAACATAACCCTAACCCTAGGTCCAATCTTAACGCTAGCCGTCTCTCTAACCGTACCCTACAACATAACACTAACCCTAGGTCCAATGCAAACCCTAACCGTATCTCTAACCCTAGCCCTCAACCTAACCCTAACCCTAGGTCCAATCCTAACCCTTATCGTCTCTCACCCTAGCCCTCAACATAACCCTAACCCTAGGTCCAATCCTAACCCTAACCGCCTCTCTAAACCTAGCCCTCAACATTACCCTAACCCTAGGTCCAATCCTAACCGTAACCGTCTCTCTAAACCTACCCCCAACCTAACCCTAACCCTAGGTCCAATCCTAACCCTAACCGTCTCTCTAACCCTAGCCCTCAACATAACCCTAATCCTAGGTCCAATCCTAACGCTAACCGTCTCTCTAACCCTAGCCCTCAACATACACTTACCCTAGGTCCAATCCTAACCCTAACAGTGTCTCTAACCCCAGCCCTCAACATAACCCTAACCCTAGGTCCAATCCTAACCCTAACCGTCTGTCTAACCCTAGCCCTCAACATAAACCTAACCTTAGGTCCAATCCTAACCCTAACCGTCTCTCTAACCCTAGCCCTCAACAAAACTCTAACCCTAGGTCCAATCCTAACCCTAACCGTCTCTCTAAAGCTAGCCCTCAACATAACCCTAAACCTAGGTCCAATCCTAACCCTAACTGTCTCTCTAACCCTATTCCTCAACATAACCCTAACCCTAGGCCCAATCCTAACCCTAACTGTCTCTCTAAGCCTAGCCCTCAACCTATCCCTATCCCTAGGTCCAATCCTAACGCTAACCGTCTCTCTAACCCTAGCCCTCAACCTAAAGCTAATCCTAGGTCCAATCCCAACCCTAACCGTCTCTGTAACGCTAGATCTCAACATAACCCTAACCCTAGGTCCAATCCTCAACCTAACCGTCTCTCTAACCCTAGCCCTCAACATAACCTTAACCCTAGGTCCAATCTTAACCCTAACGTTCTCTCTAAACCTAGCCCTCAACATAACCCTAACTTTAGGTCCAATACTAACCCTAACCGTCTCTCTGACCCTAGCCCTCAACATAAGCGTAACCATAGGTCCAATCCTAACCCTAACCGTCTCTCTAAACCTAGCCCTCAACCTAAACCTAACCCTACGTCCAATCCTAACCCTAACCGTCTCTCTAACCCTAGCACTCAACCTAACCCTAACCCTAGGTAAAATCCTAACCCTAACCGTCTCTCTAACCCTAGCCCTCAACATAAACCTAACCCTAGGTCCAATCCTAAACCTAACCGTCTCTCTAACCCTAGCCCTGAACATAACCCTAACCCTAGGTCCAATCCTAACCCTAACCGTCTCTCTAACCCTAGCCCTCAACATAGCCCTAACCCTAGGTCCATTCGTAACCCTAACCGTCTCTCTAACCCTAGCCCTCAACATAACCCTAACCCTAGGTCCAATCCTAACCCTAACCGTCTCTCTAACCCTAGCCCTCAACATAACCATAACCCTAGCTCCAATCCTAACCCTGACCGACTCTCTAACCCTAGCCCTCAAAATAACCTAACCCTACGTCCAATCCTAACCGTAACCGTCTCGCTAACCCTAGCCCTCAACATAACCCTAACCTTAGGTCCAATCCTAACCCTAACCGTCTCTCTAACCCTAGCCCTCGACCCAACCCTAACCCTAGGTCCAATCCTAACCCTAACCATCTCTCTAAACCTGGCCCTCAACATAACCCTAACCCTAGGTCCAATCCTTACCCTAACCGTCTCTCTAAACCTAGCCCTCAACATAACACTAACCCTAGGTCCAATCCTAACCCTGACCGTCTCTCTAACCCTTGCCCTCAACATAACGTTAACCCTAGGTCCAATCCTAACCCTAACTGTCTCTCTAACCCTAGCCCTCAACATAACCCTAACCCTAGGTCCAATCCTAACCCTAACCGACTCTCGAACCCTAGCCCTCAACATAACCCTATCCCTAGGTCCAATCCTAACCCTAACCGTCTCTCTAACCCTAGCCCTCAACATAACCCTAACCCTAGATCCTATCCTAACCCTAACCGTCTCTCTAACCCTAGCCCTCAACATAACCCTAACCCTAGGTCCAATCCTAAGCCTAATCGTCTCTCTAACCCTAGCCCTCAACATAACCCTAACCCTAGGTCCAATCCTAACCCTAACCGTCTCTCTAACCCTGGCCCTCAACATAACCCTAACCCTAGGTCCAATCCTAACGCTAGCCGTCTCTCTAAACCTAGAACTCAACATAATCCTAACGCTAGGTCCAATCCGAAGCCTAACCATCTCTCTAACCCTAGCCCTCAACATAACACTAATCCTAGGTCCAATCCTAACCCTAATCGTCTCTCTAACCCTAGCCCTCAACATAACCCTAACCCTAGGTCCAATTCTAACCCTAAACGTCTACCTAACCCTACCCTCAACATAACACTAACCCTACCTCCAATCCTAACCCTAAAATTCTACCTAACCCTAGATATCATCATAACACTAACCCTAGATCAAATTCTAACCCTAGTCGTCTATCTAACCCTAGCCGTAAACATAACCCCGACCCTAGGTCCAATATTAACCCTAATCGTTCCTCGCACCCTAGCCCTCAACATAACCCTAACCCTAGATCAAATGCTAACCCTAATCATCTACCGAACCCTAGCCCTCAACATAACCCTAACCCTAGGTCCAATCCTAACCCTAACCATCTCTCTAAACCTGGCCCTCAACATAACCCTAACCCTAGGTCCAATCCTTACCCTAACCGTCTCTCTAAACCTAGCCCTCAACATAACCCTAACCCAAGGTTCATTCCTAACCCTGACCGTCTCTCTAACCCTAGCCCTCAACATAACGCTAACCCTAGGTCCAATCCTAACCCTAACTGTCTCTCTAACCCTAGCCCTCTACCTAACCCTAAACCTAGGTCCAATCCTAGACCTAACCGTCTCTCTAACCCTAGCCCTCAACATAACCCTAACCCTAGGTCCAATTCTAACCCTAACCGTCTCTCTAACCCTAGCGCTCAACATAACCCTAACCCTAGGTCCAATCCTCACCATAACCGTCTCTCTAACCCTAGCCCTCAACATGACCCTAACCATAGGCCAATCCTAACCCTAACCGTCTATCTAACCCTAGCCCTCAACATAACCCTAACCCTAGGTCCAATCCTAACCCTAACCGTCTCTCGAACCCTAGCCCTCAACATAACCCACCCTAGGTCCAATCCTAACCCTAACCGTCTCTCTAACCCTAGCCCTCAACATAACCCTAACCCTAGGTCCAATCCTAAGCCTAAACGTCTCTCTAACACTAGCCCTCAACATAACCCTAACCCTAGGTCCAATCCTAACCCTAACCGTCTCTCTAACCCTAGCCCTCAACATAACCCTAACCCTAGGTCCAATCCTAACGCTAGCCGTCTCTCTAACCGTAGCCCACAATATAACCCTAACCCTAGGTCCAATCCTAACCCTAACCGTATCTCTAACCCTAGCCCTCAACCTAACCCTAACCCTAGGTCCAATCCTAACCCTTATCGTCTCTCACCATAGCTCTCAATATAATCCTAACCCTATGTCCAATCCTAACCCTAACCGTCTCTCTAAACCTAGCCCTCAACATAACCCTAACCCTAGGTCCAATCCTAAGCCTAACCGTCAATCTAACCCTAGCCCTCAACATAACCCTAACCCTAGGTCAAATCCTAACGCTAACCGTCTCTCTAACCCTAGCCCTCAACATACACTAACCCTAGGTCCAATCCTAACCCTAACCGTGTCTCTAACCCCAGCCCTCAACATAACCCTAACCCTAGGTCCAATCCTAACCCTAACCGTATCTCTAAACCTAGCCCTCAACATAAACCTAACCCTAGGTCCAATCCTAACCCTAACAATCTCTCTAACTTTAGCTCTCAACATAACCCTAACCCTAGGTCCAATCATAACCCTAACAGTCTCTCTAACCCTAGCCCTCAACATAACACTAACCCTAGTTCCAATCCTAACCCTAACCGTCTCTCTAAATCTAGCCTTCAACCTAACCCTAACCCTAAGTCCAATCGTAACCCTAATCGTCGCTCACCCTAGCCCTCAACATAACTCTAACCCTAGGTCCAATCCTAACCCTAACCGCCTCTCAAACCCTAGCCGTCAACATAACCCTAGACCTAGGTCCAATCCTAACCCTAACCGTCTCTCTAACCCTAGTCCTCAACATAACCCTAACCCTAGGACCAATCCTAACCCTAACTGTCTCTCTAAGCCTAGCCCTCAACATAACCCTAACCCTAGGTCCAATCCTCACCCTAACCCTCTCTAACCCTAGCCCTCAAGCTAACCCTAACCCTAGGTCCAATGCTAGCCCTAACCGTCTCTCTAACCCTAGCCCTCAACATAACCCTAACCCTAGGTCCAATCCTAACGCTAGCCGTCACTCTAACCGTAGCCCTCAACATAACCCTAACCCTAGGTCCAATCCTAAACCTAACTGTCTCTCTAGCCCTAGCCCTCAACAAAACCCTAACCCTAGGTCCATTCCTAAACCTAACCGTCTATCTAGCCCTAGCCCTCAACATAACCCTAACTCTAGGTCCAATCCTAACCCTAACCGTCTCTCTAACCCTAGCCCTCAACATAACCCTAACCGTTGGTCCAATCCTCACCCTAACCGTCTCTCTAACCCTAGCCCTCAACATAACCCTAACCGTAGGTCCTATCCTAACCCTAACCGTCTCTCTAACTCTAGCCCTCAACATAATCCTAACCCTAGGTCCAATCCTACCCTAACCGTCTCTATAAACCTAGCCCTCAACATAACCCTAACCCTAGGTCCAATCCTAAACCTAACCGTCTCTCTAACCCTAGCCCTCAACATAACCCTAACCCTAGGTCCAATCCTAACCCTAACCGTCTCTCTAACCCTAGCCCTCAACATAACCCTAACCCTAGGTCCAATCCTAACCCTGACCGACTCTCTAACCCTAGCCCTCAAAATAACCCTAACCCTACGTCCAATCCTAACCCTAATCGTCTCGATAACACTAGCCCTCAAAATAACCTTAACCCTAGGTCCAATCCTAACCCTAACCGTCTCTCTAACCCTAACCCTCAACCCAACCCTAACCCTAGGTCCAATCATAACCCTAACCATCTCTCTAACCCTGGCCCTCAACATAACCCTAACCCTAGGTCCAATCCTTACCCTAACCGTCTCTCTAAACCTAGCCCTCAACATAACCCTAACCTTAGGTCCAATCTCAACCCTGACCGTCTCTCTAACCCTATCCCTCAACATAACGCTAACCCTACGTCCAATCCTAACCCTAACTGTCTCTCTAACACTAGCCCTCAACCTAACCCTAACCCTAGGTCCAATCCTAACACTAACCGTCTCTCTAACCCTATCCCTCAACCTAACCCTAATCCTAGGTCCAATCCTAACCCTAACCGTCCCTCTAACCCTAGCCCTCAACATAACCCTAACCCTAGGTCCAATCCTCACCCTAACCCTCTCTAGCCCTAGCCCTCAACCTAACCCTAACCCTAGGTCCAATCCTAGACCTAACTGTCTCTCTAACCCTAGCCCTCAACATAACCTTAACCCTAGGTCCAATCCTAACCCTAACCGTCTCTCTAACCCTAGCCCTCAACATAACCCTAATTCTAGGTCCAATCCTAACCATAACCGTCTCTCTAACCCTAGCCCTCAACATAACCCTAACCCTAGGTCCAATCCTAACCCTAACCGCCTATCTCACCCTAGCCCTCAACATAACCCTAACCCTAGGTCCAATCCTAACCCTTACCGTCTCTCTAACCCTAGCCCTCAACATAACCCTATCCCTAGGTCCAATCCTAACCCTAAACGACTCTGTAACCCTAGCCCTCAACATAACCCTAACCCTAGATCCTATCCTAACCCTAACCGTCTCTCTAACCCTAGCCTTCAACATAACCCTAACCCTAGGTCCAATCCTAAGCCTAACCGTCTCTCTAACACTAGCCATCAACATAACCCTAACCCTAGGTCCAATCTTAACCCTAACCGTCTCTCTAACCCTAGCCCTCAACATAACCCTAACCCTAGGTCCAATGCTAACGCTAGCCGTCTCTCTAACCGTAGCGCTCACCATAACCCTAACCCTAGGTCCAATCCTAACCCTAACCGTCTCTCTAACCCTAGCCCTCAACATACCCTAACCCTAGGTCCAATCCTAACCCTAACCGTGTCTCTAAACCTAGCTCCCAACATAACAATAACCCTAGGTCCAATCCTAACCCTAACCGTCTCTCTAACCCTAGCTCTCAACATAACCCTTACCCTAGGTCCAATCCTAACCCTAACCGTCTCTCTAACCCTAGCCCTCAACATAACCATAACTCTAGGTCCAATCCTAACCCTAACACTCTCTCTAAACCTAGCCCTCAAAATAACCCTATCCCTAGGTCCAATCATAAACCTAACCGTCTCTCTAATCCTAGCCCTCAACATAACACTAACCCTAAGTCCAATAATAACCCTAACCGTCTCTCTAACCCTAGCCCTCAACCTAACCCTAAACCTAGGTCCAATCCTAACCCTAATCGTCTCTCACTCTAGCCCTCAACATAACCCTAACCCTAGGTCCAATCCTAACGCTAGCCGTCTCTCTACCCGTACCCTACAACATAACACTAACCCTAGGTCCAATCCAAACCCTAACCGTATCTCTAACCCTAGCCCTCAACCTAACCCTAACACTAGGTCCAATCCTAACCCTTATCGTCTCTCACCCTAGCCCTCAACATAACCCTAACCCTAGGTCCAATCCTAACCCTAACCGCCTCTCTAAACCTAGCCCTCAACATTACCCTAACCCTAGGTCCAATCCTAACCCTAACCGTCTCTCTAACCCTAGCCCTCAACATAAACCTAACCTTAGGTCCAATCCTAACCCTAACCGTCTCTCTAACCCTAGCCCTCAACAAAACTCTAACCCTAGGTCCAATCCTAACCCTAACCGTCTCTCTAAAGCTAGCCCTCAACATAACCCTAAACCTAGGTCCAATCCTAACCCTAACTGTCTCTCTAACCCTATTCCTCAACATAACCCTAACCCTAGGACCAATCCTAATCCTAACCGTCTCTCTAACCCCAGCCCTCAACCTAACCATAACCCTAGGTGCAATCCTAACCCTAACCGTCTCTCTAATCCTAGCCCTCAACATAACGATAACCCTAGGCCCAATCCTAACCCTAACTGTCTCTCTAAGCCTAGCCCTCAACCTAACCCTATCCCTAGGTCCAATCCTAACGCTAACCGTCTCTCTAACCCTAGCCCTCAACCTAACCCTAATCCTAGGTCCAATCCTAACCCTAACCGTCTCTGTAACGCTAGATCTCAACATAACCCTAACCCTAGGTCCAATCCTCAACCTAACCGTCTCTCTAACCCTAGCCCTCAACATAACCTTAACCCTAGGTAAAATCTTAACCCTAACGTTCTCTCTAAACCTAGCCCTCAACATAACCCTAACTTTAGGTCCAATCCTAACCCTAACCGTCTCTCTGACCCTAGCCCTCAACATAAGCGTAACCATAGGTCCAATCCTAACCCTAACCGTCTCTCTAAACCTAGCCCTCAACCTAAACCTAACCCTACGTCCAATCCTAACCCTAACCGTCTCTCTAACCCTAGCACTCAACCTAACCCTAACCCTAGGTAAAATCCTAACCCTAACCGTCTCTCTAACCCTAGCCCTCAACATAAACCTAACCCTAGGTCCAATCCTAAACCTAACCGTCTCTCTAACCCTAGCCCTGAACATAACCCTAACCCTAGGTCCAATCCTAACCCTAACCGTCTCTCTAACCCTAGCCCTCAACATAGCCCTAACCCTAGGTCCATTCGTAACCCTAACCGTCTCTCTAACCCTAGCCCTCAACATAACCCTAACCCTAGGTCCAATCCTAACCCTAACCGTCTCTCTAACCCTAGCCCTCAACATAACCATAACCCTAGCTCCAATCCTAACCCTGACCGACTCTCTAACCCTAGCCCTCAAAATAACCTAACCCTACGTCCAATCCTAACCGTAACCGTCTCGCTAACCCTAGCCCTCAACATAACCCTAACCTTAGGTCCAATCCTAACCCTAACCGTCTCTCTAACCCTAGCCCTCGACCCAACCCTAACCCTAGGTCCAATCCTAACCCTAACCATCTCTCTAAACCTGGCCCTCAACATAACCCTAACCCTAGGTCCAATCCTTACCCTAACCGTCTCTCTAAACCTAGCCCTCAACATAACACTAACCCTAGGTCCAATCCTAACCCTGACCGTCTCTCTAACCCTTGCCCTCAACATAACGTTAACCCTAGGTCCAATCCTAACCCTAACTGTCTCTCTAACCCTAGCCCTCAACATAACCCTAACCCTAGGTCCAATCCTAACCCTAACCGACTCTCGAACCCTAGCCCTCAACATAACCCTATCCCTAGGTCCAATCCTAACCCTAACCGTCTCTCTAACCCTAGCCCTCAACATAACCCTAACCCTAGATCCTATCCTAACCCTAACCGTCTCTCTAACCCTAGCCCTCAACATAACCCTAACCCTAGGTCCAATCCTAAGCCTAATCGTCTCTCTAACCCTAGCCCTCAACATAACCCTAACCCTAGGTCCAATCCTAACCCTAACCGTCTCTCTAACCCTGGCCCTCAACATAACCCTAACCCTAGGTCCAATCCTAACGCTAGCCGTCTCTCTAAACCTAGAACTCAACATAATCCTAACCCTAGGTCCAATCCGAAGCCTAACCATCTCTCTAACCCTAGCCCTCAACATAACACTAATCCTAGGTCCAATCCTAACGCTAACCGTCTCTCTAACCCTAGCCCTCAACATACACTTACCCTAGGTCCAATCCTAACCCTAACAGTGTCTCTAACCCCAGCACTCAACATAAACCTAACCCTAGGGCCAATCCTAACCCTAACCCTCTCTAACCCTAGCCCTCAACCTAACCCTAACCCTAGGTCCAATCCTAGACCTAACCGTCTCTCTAACCCTAGCCCTCAACAGAACCCTCACCCTAGGTCCAATCCTCACCCTAACCCTCTCTAACCCTAGCCCTCAACCTAACCCTAACCCTAGGTCCAATCCTAGACCTAACCGTCTTTCTAACCCTAGCCCTCAACATAACCCTAACCCTAGTCCAATCCTAACCCTAACCAACTCTCTAACCCTAGCCCTCAACATAACCCTAATCCTAGGTCCAATCCTAACCATAACCGTCTCTCTAACCCTAGCCCTCAACATAACCCTAACCCTAGGTCCAATCCTAACCCTAACCGCCTATCTAACCCTAGCCCTCAACATAACCCTAACCCTAGGTCCAATCCTAACCCTAACCGTCTCTCGAACCCTAGCCCTCAACATAACCCTATCCCTAGGTCCAATCCTAACCATAACCGTCTCTCTAACCCTAGCCCTCAACATAACCCTAACCCTAGGTCCAATCCTAACCCTAACCGCCTATCTAACCCTAGCCCTCAACATAACCCTAACCCTAGGTCCAATCCTAACCCTAACCGTCTCTCGAACCCTAGCCCTCAACATAACCCTATCCCTAGGTCCAATCCTAACCCTAACCGCCTATCTAACCCTAGCCCTCAACATAATCCTAACCCTAGGTCCAATGTTAACGCTAGCCGTCTCTCTAACCGTAGCCCTCAACATAACCCTAACCCTAGGTCCAAACCTAACCCTAACCGTCTCTCTAACCCTAGCCCTCAACATACCCTAACCCTAGGTCCAATCCTAACCCTAACCGTGTCTCTAAACCTAGCTCTCAACATAACAATAACCCTAGGTCCAATCCTAACCCTAACCGTCTCTCTAACCCTAGCTCTCAACTTAACCCTAAACCTAGGTCCAATCCTAACCCTAACCGTGTCTCTAATCCTAGCCCTCAACATCACACTAACCCTAAGTCCAATAATAACCCTAACCGACTCTCTAACCCTATCCCTCAACTTAACCCTAAACCTAGGTCCAATCCTAACCCTAATCGTCTCTCACTCTAGCCCTCAACATAACCCTAACCCTAGGTCCAATCTTAACGCTAGCCGTCTCTCTAACCGTACCCTACAACATAACACTAACCCTAGGTCCAATGCAAACCCTAACCGTATCTCTAAACCTAGCCCTCAACCTAACCCTAACCCTAGGTCCAATCCTAACCCTTATCGTCTCTCACCCTAGCCCTCAACATAACCCTAACCCTAGGTCCAATCCTAACCCTAACCGCCTCTCTAAACCTAGCCCTCAACATTACCCTAACCCTAGGTCCAATCCTAACCGTAACCGTCTCTCTAAACCTACCCCCAACCTAACCCTAACCCTAGATCCAATCCTAACCCTAACCGTCTCTCTAACCCTAGCCCTCAACATAACCCTAATCCTAGGTCCAATCCTAACGCTAACCGTCTCTCTAACCCTAGCCCTCAACATACACTTACCCTAGGTCCAATCCTAACCCTAACAGTGTCTCTAACCCCAGCCCTCAACATAACCCTAACCCTAGGTCCAATCCTAACCCTAACCGTCTGTCTAACCCTAGCCCTCAACATAAACCTAACCTTAGGTCCAATCCTAACCCTAACCGTCTCTCTAACCCTAGCCCTCAACAAAACTCTAACCCTAGGTCCAATCCTAACCCTAACCGTCTCTCTAAAGCTAGCCCTCAACATAACCCTAAACCTAGGTCCAATCCTAACCCTAACTGTCTCTCTAACCCTATTCCTCAACATAACCCTAACCCTAGGACCAATCCTAATCCTAACCGTCTCTCTAACCCCAGCCCTCAACCTAACCATAACCCTAGGTGCAATCCTAACCCTAACCGTCTCTCTAATCCTAGCCCTCAACATAACGATAACCCTAGGCCCAATCCTAACCCTAACTGTCTCTCTAAGCCTAGCCCTCAACCTAACCCTATCCCTAGGTCCAATCCTAACGCTAACCGTCTCTCTAACCCTAGCCCTCAACCTAAAGCTAATCCTAGGTCCAATCCTAACCCTAACCGTCTCTGTAACGCTAGATCTCAACATAACCCTAACCCTAGGTCCAATCCTCAACCTAACCGTCTCTCTAACCCTAGCCCTCAACATAACCTTAACCCTAGGTCCAATCTTAACCCTAACGTTCTCTCTAAACCTAGCCCTCAACATAACCCTATCTTTAGGTCCAATCCTAACCCTAACCGTCTCTCTGACCCTAGCCCTCAACATAAGCGTAACCATAGGTCCAACACTAACCCTAACCGTCTCTCTAAACCTAGCCCTCAACCTAAACCTAACCCTACGTCCAATCCTAACCCTAACCGTCTCTCTAACCCTAGCACTCAACCTAACCGTAACCCTAGGTAAAATCCTAACCCTAACCGTCTCTCTAACCCTAGCCCTCAACATAAACCTAACCCTAGGTCCAATCCTAAACCTAACCGTCTCTCTAACCCTAGCCCTGAACATAACCCTAACCCTAGGTCCAATCCTAACCCTAACCGTCTCTCTAACCCTAGCCCTCAACATAGCCCTAACCCTAGGTCCATTCGTAACCCTAACCGTCTCTCTAACCCTAGCCCTCAACATAACCCTAACCCTAGGTCCAATCCTAACCCTAACCGTCTCTCTAACCCTAGCCCTCAACATAACCATAACCCTAGCTCCAATCCTAACCCTGACCGACTCTCTAACCCTAGCCCTCAAAATAACCTAACCCTACGTCCAATCCTAACCGTAACCGTCTCGCTAACCCTAGCCCTCAACATAACCCTAACCTTAGGTCCAATCCTAACCCTAACCGTCTCTCTAACCCTAGCCCTCGACCCAACCCTAACCCTAGGTCCAATCCTAACCCTAACCATCTCTCTAAACCTGGCCCTCAACATAACCCTAACCCTAGGTCCAATCCTTACCCTAACCGTCTCTCTAAACCTAGCCCTCAACATAACACTAACCCTAGGTCTAATCCTAACCCTGACCATCTCTCTAACCCTTGCCCTCAACATAACGTTAACCCTAGGTCCAATCCTAACCCTAACTGTCTCTCTAACCCTAGCCCTCAACATAACCCTAACCCTAGGTCCAATCCTAACCCTAACCGACTCTCGAACCCTAGCCCTCAACATAACCCTATCCCTAGGACCAATTCTAACCCTAACCGTCTCTCTAACCCTAGCCCTCAACATAACCCTAACCCTAGATCCTATCCTAACCCTAACCGTCTCTCTAACCCTAGCCCTCAACATAACCCTAACCCTAGGTCCAATCCTAAGCCTAATCGTCTCTCTAACCCTAGCCCTCAACATAACCCTAACCCTAGGTCCAAATCTTACCACAACCGTCTCTATAAACCTAGCCCTCAACATAACCCTAGCCCTAGGTCCAATCCTAACCCTAACCGCCTCTCTAACCCTAGCCCTCAACATAACACTAACCCTAGGTCCAATCGTAACCCTAACCGTCTCTCTAAACCTAGAACTCAACATAACCCTAATCCTAGATCCAATCCTCACACTAACCGTCTCTCTAACCTTAGCCCTCAACATAACCCTAACCTTAGGTCCAATCCTAACCTTAACCGTCTCTCTAGCCCTAGCGCTTAACATAACCCTAACCCTAGGTTCAATCCTAACCCTAACCGTCTCTCTAACCCTAGCCCTCAACATAACCCTAACCCTAGGTCCAATCCTAACCCTAACCGTCTCGCTAACCCTAGCCCTCAACATAACCCTAACCCTAGGTCCAATCCTAACCGTAACCGTCTCTTTAACCCTAGCCCTCAACCTAACCGTAACCCTAGAATCAATCCTAACCCTAAATGGTTCTCTAACATAGCCCTCAACATAACCCTAACCCTAGGTCCAATCCTAACTCTAACCGTCTCTCTAACCCTAGCCCTCAACCTAACCCTAACCCTAGGTCCAATCCTAACCCTAACCGTCTCTCTAACCCTAGCCCTCAACCTAACCATAACCCTAGGTTCAATCCTAACCCTAACCGTCTCTCTAACCCTAGCCCTCAACATAACCCTAACCCTAGGTCCAATCCTAACCCTAACCGCCTTCTAACCCTAGCCCTGAATATAACCCTAACCCTAGGTCCAATCCTAACCCTAACCGTCTCTCTAACCCTAGCCCTCAACAAAACCCTAAACCTAGGTCCAATCCTAACCCTAACCGTCTCTCTTGCCCTAGCCCTAAACATAACCCTATCCCTATGTCCAATCCTAAACCTAACCGTCTCTCTAAAGCTAGCCCTCAACATAACCCTAACCCTAGGTCCAATCCTAACCCTAACCGTCTCTCTAAACCTAGCCCTCAACATAACCCTAACCCTAGGACCAATCTAACCCTAACCGTCTCTCTAACCCTAGCCCTCACCATAACCCTAACCCTAGGTCCAATCCTAACCCTAGCCGTTTCTCTAACCCTAGCCCTCAACATAACCCTAACCCTAGGTCGAATCCTAACCCTAACCGTCTCGCTAACCCTAGCCCTCAACATAACACTAACCCTAGGTCCAATCCTAACCCTAACCGTCTCTCTAACCCTAGCCCTCAACATAACCCTAACCCTAGCTCCAATCCTAACCGAGACCGTCTCTCTAAACCTAGCCCTCAAAATAACCCTACCCTAGGTCCAATCCTAACCCTAACCGTCTCGCTAACCTTAGCCCTCAACCTAACCCTAACCCTAGGTCCAATCCTAACCCTAAACCTCTCTCTAACCCTAGTCCTCAAACTAACCCTAACCCTAGGTCCAATCCTAACCCTAAACCTCTCTCTAACCCTAGCCCTCAACATAACCCTAACCCTTGGTCCAATCCTAACCCTAAACCTCTCTCTAACCCTAGCCCTCAACATAACCCTAACCCTTGGTCCAATCCTAACCCTAAACCTCTCTCTAACCCTAGTCCTCAAACTAACCCTAACCCTAGGTCCAATCCTAACCCTAACCGTCTCTCTAACCCTAGCCCTCAACATAACCCTAACCCTAGGTCCAATCGTATCCCTAACCGTCTCTCTAAACCTAGCCCTCAACATAACCCTAACCCTAGGTCCAATCCTAACCTTAACCGTCTCTCTAAACTTAGCCCTCAACAAAACCCTAACCCTAGGTCCAATCCTAAACCTGACCGTCTCTCTAACCCTAGCCCTCAACATAACCCTAACCCTAGGTCCAATCCTAACCCTGACCATCTCTCTAACCCTAGCCCTCAACATAACCCTAACCCTAGGTACAATCCTAACCCTAACCGTCTCTCTAACACTAGCCCTCAACATAACCCTAACCCTAGGTCCAATCCTAACCCTAACCGTCCCTCTAACCCTAGCCCTCAACATAACCCTAACCCTAGGTCCAATCCTAACCCTAACCGTCTCTCTTACCCTAGCCCTCAACATAACCCTATCCCTAGGTCCAATCCTAACCCTAACCGTCTCTCTAACACTAGCCCTGAACATAACCCTAACCCTAGGTCCAATCCTAACCCTAACCGTCTCTCTAACCCCAGCCCTCAAAATAACCCTAACCCTACGTCCAATCCTAACCCTAACCGTCTCTGTAACCCTAGCCCTCAACATAACCCTAACCCTAGGTCCAATCTTAACCTTAACCGTCTCGCTAACCCTAGCCCTCAACATAACCCTAACCCTAGGTCCAATCCTAACCCTAAGAGTCTCTCTAACCCTAGCCCTCAACCCAACCCTAACCCTAGGTCCAATCCTTACCCTAACCGTCTCTCTAAACCTAGCCCTCAACATAACCCTAACCCTAGGTCCAATCCTAACCCTGACCGTCTCTCTAAACCTAGCCCTCAACATAACCCTAACCCTAGGTCCAATGCTAACCCTGACAGTCTCTCTAACCCTAGCCCTCAACATAACCCTAACCCTAGGTCCAATCCTAACCCTGACCGTCTCTCTAACACTAGCCATCAACATAACCCTAACCCTAGGTCCTATCCTAACCCTAACCGTCTCTCTAACCCTAGCCCTCAACATAACCCTAACCTTAGGTCCAATCGTAACCCTAACAGTCTCTCTAACCCTAGCCCTCAACATAACCCTAACCCTAGGTCCAATCCTAACCCTAAACGTCTCTCTAACCCTAGTCCTCAACATAACCCTAACCCTAGGTCCAATCTTAACCCTAACCGTCTCTCTAACCCTAGCCCTCAACCCAACCCTAACAATAGTTCCAATCCTAACCCTAACCATCTCTCTAACCCTGGCCCTCAACATAACCCTAACCCTAGGTCCAAATCTTACCCCAACAGTCTCTCTAAACCTAGCCCTCAACATAACCCTAGCCCTCGGTCCAATTCTAACCCTAACCGCCTCTCTAACCCTAGCCCTCAACATAACACTAACCCTAGGTCCAATCGTAACCCTAACCGTCTCTCTAACCCTAGAACTCAACATAACCCTAATCCTAGATCCAATCCTAACCCTAACCGTCTCTCTAACCTTAGCCCTCAACATAACCCTAACCCTAGGTCCAATCCTAACCTTAACCGTCTCTCTAACCTTAGCGCTTAACATAACCCTAACCGTAGGTCCAATCCTAACCCTAACCGTCTCTCTAACCCTAGCCCTCAACATAACCCTAACCCTAGGTCGAATCCTAACCCTAACCGTCTCGCTAACCCTAGCCCTCAACATAACCCTAACCCTAGGTCCAATAATAACCGTAACCGTCTCTCTAACCCTAGCGCTCAACATAACCCTAACCCTAGGTCCAATCCTAACCCTAACCGTTTCTCTAACCCTAGCCCTCAACATAACCCGAACCCTAGGTCCAATCCTAACCCTAACCGCCTCTCTAACCCTAGCCCTCAACATAACCGTAACCCTCGGTCCAATCCTAACCGTGACCGTCTCTCTAATCCTAGCCCTCAACATAACCCCAACCCTAGGTCCAATCCTAACCCTAACCATCTCTCTAACACTAGCCCTCAACATAACCCTAACCCTAGGTCCAATCCTAACCCTAACCGCCTTCTAACCCTAGCCCTGAACATAACCCTAACCCTAGGTCCAATCCTAACCCGAACCGTCTCTTTTACCCTAGCCCTAAACATAACCCTAACCCTAGGTCCAATCGTAACCCTAACCGTCTCTCTAACCCTGGCCCTCAACATAACCCTAACCCTAGGTCCAATCCTAACCATAACCGTCTCTCTAACCCTAGCCCTCAACATAACCCTAACACTAGGTCCAATCCTAACCCTAACCGTCTCTCTAACCCTAGCCCTCAACATAACCCTAACCCTAGCTCCAATCCTAACCGAGACCGTCTCTCTAAACCTAGCCCTCAAAATAACCCTACCCTAGTTCCAATCCTAACCCTAACCGTCTCGCTAACCTTAGCCCTCAACCTAACCCTAACCCTAGGTCCAATCCTAACCCTAACCGTCTCTCTAACCCTAGCCCTCAACATAACCCTAACCCTACGTCCAATCCTAACCCTAACCGTCTGTCTAAACCTAGCCCTCAACATAACCCTAACCCTTGGTCCAATCCTAACCCTAAACCTCTCTCTAACCCTAGTCCTCAAACTAACCCTAACCCTAGGTCCAATCCTAACCCTAACCGTCTCTCTAACCCTAGCCCTCAACATAACCCTAACCCTAGGTCCAATCGTACCCCTAACCGTCTCTCTAAACCTAGCCCTCAACATAACCCTAACCCTAGGTCCAATCCTAACCTTAACCGTCTCTCTAAACTTAGCCCTCAACAAAACCCTAACCCTAGGTCCAATCCTAAACCTGACCGTCTCTCTAACCCTAGCCCTCAACATAACCCTAACCCTAGGTCCAATCCTAACCCTGACCATCTCTCTAACCCTAGCCCTCAACATAACCCTAACCCTAGGTACAATCCTAACCCTAACCGTCTCTCTAACACTAGCCCTCAACATAACCCTAACCCTAGGTCCAATCCTAACCCTAACCGTCTCTCTAACCCTAGCCCTCAACATAACCCTAACCCTAGGTCCAATCCTAACCCTAACCGTCTCTCTTACCCTAGCCCTCAACATAACCCTATCCCTAGGTCCAATCCTAACCCTAACCGTCTCTCTAACACTAGCCCTGAACATAACCCTAACCCTAGGTCCAATCCTAACCCTAACCGTCTCTCTTACCCTAGCCCTCAACATAACCCTATCCCTAGGTCCAATCCTAACCCTAACCGTCTCTCTAACACTAGCCCTGAACATAACCCTAACCCTAGGTCCAATCCTAACCCTAACCGTCTCTCTAACCCCAGCCCTCAAAATAACCCTAACCCTACGTCCAATCCTAACCCTAACCGTCTCTGTAACCCTAGCCCTCAACATAACCCTAAACCTAGGTCCAATCTTAACCTTAACCGTCTCGCTAACCCTAGCCCTCAACATAACCCTAACCCTAGGTCCAATCCTAACCCTAAGAGTCTCTAACCCTAGCGCGCAACCCAACCCTAACCCTAGGTCCAATCCTTACCCTAACCGTCTCTCTAAACCTAGCCCTCAACATAACCCTAACCCTAGGTCCAATCCTAACCCTGACCGTCTCTCTAACACTAGCCCTCAACATAACCCTAACCCTAGGTCCTATCCTAACCCTAACCGTCTCTCTAACCCTAGCCCTCAACATAACCCTAACCCTAGGCCCAATCCTAACCCTAACCGTCTCTCTAACCCTAGTCCTCAACATAACCCTAACCCTAGGTCCAATCTTAACCCTAACCGTCTCTCTAACCCTAGCCCTCAACCCAACCCTAACAATAGTTCCAATCCTAACCCTAACCATCTCTCTAACCCTGGCCCTCAACATAACCCTAACCCTAGGTCCAAATCTTACCCCAACCGTCTCTCTAAATCTAGCCCTCAACATAACCCTAGCCCTAGGTCCAATTCTAACCCTAACCGCCTCTCTAACCCTAGCCCTCAACATAACACTAACCCTAGGTCCAATCCTAACCCTAACCGTCTCTCTAACCCTAGAACTCAACATAACCCTAATCCTAGATCCAATCCTAACCCTAACCGTCTCTCTAACCTTAGCCCTCAACATAACCCTAACCCTAGGTCCAATCCTAACCTTAACCGTCTCTCTAACCCTAGCGCTTAACATAACCCTAACCGTAGGTCCAATCCTAACCCTAACCGTCTCTCTAACCCTAGCCCTCAACATAACCCTAACCCTAGGTCCAATCCTAACCCTAACCGTCTCGCTAACCCTAGCCCTCAACATAACCCTAACCCTAGGTCCAATCCTAACCCTAACCGTTTCTCTAACCCTAGCCCTCAACATAACCCGAACCCTAGGTCCAATCCTAACCCTAACCGCCTCTCTAACCCTAGCCCTCAACATAACCGTAACCCTCGGTCCAATCCTAACCGTGACCGTCTCTCTAATCCTAGCCCTCAACATAACCCCAACCCTAGGTCCAATCCTAACCCTAACCATCTCTCTAACACTAGCCCTCAACATAACCCTAACCCTAGGTCCAATCCTAACCCTAACCGCCTTCTAACCCTAGCCCTGAACATAACCCTAACCCTAGGTCCAATCCTAACCCGAACCGTCTCTCTAACCCTAGCCCTCAACATAACCCTAACCCTAGGTCCAATCCTAAACCTAACCGTCTCTCTTACCCTAGCCCTAAACATAACCCTAACCCTAGGTCCAATCGTAACCCTAACCGTCTCTCTAACCCTGGCCCTCAACATAACCCTAACCCTAGGTCCAATCCTAACCATAACCGTCTCTCTAACCCTAGCCCTCAACATAACCCTAACACTAGGTCCAATCCTAACCTTAACCGTCTCTCTAACCCTAGCCCTCAACATAACACTAACCCTACCTCCAATCCTAACCCTGACCGACTCTCTAAACCTATCCCTCAAAATAAACCTAACCCTACGTCAATCCTAACCCTAACCGTCTCGCTAACCCTAGCCCTCAACATAACCCTAACCCTAGCTCCAATCCTAACCCTAACAGTCTCTCTAACCATAGCCCTCAACCCAACCCTAACCCTACGTCCAATCCTAACCCTAACCGTCTGTCTAAACCTAGCCCTCAACATAACCCTAACCCTTGGTCCAATCCTAACCCTAAACCTCTCTCTAACCCTAGTCCTCAAACTAACCCTAACCCTAGGTCCAATCCTAACCCTAACCGTCTCTCTAACCCTAGCCCTCAACATAACCCTAACCCTAGGTCCAATCGTACCCCTAACCGTCTCTCTAAACCTAGCCCTCAACATAACCCTAACCCTAGGTCCAATCCTAACCCTAACCGTCTCTCTAACCCTAGCCCTCAACCCAACCCTAACCCTAGGTCCAATCCTAACCGTAACCATCTCTCTAAACCTGGCCCTCAACATAACCCTAACCCTAAGTCCAATCCTTACCCTAACCGTCTCTCTAAACCTAGCCCTCAACATAACGCTAACCGTAGGTCCAATACTAACCCTGACCGTCTCTCTAACCCTAGCCCTCAACATATCGCTAGCCCTAGGTCCAATCCTAACCCTAACCATCTCTCCTACCCTGGCCCTCAACATAACCCTAACCCTAGGTCCAATCCTTACCCTAACCGTCTCTCTAAACCTAGCCCTCAACATAACCCTAACCCTAGGTTCAATCCTAACCCTGACCATCTCTCTAACCCTAGCCCTCAACATAACCCTAACCCTAGGTCCAATCCTAACCCTGACCGTCTCTCTAACACTAGCCCTCAACATAACCCTAACCCTAGCTCCAATCCTAACCCTGACTGACTCTCTAACCCTAGCCTTCAAAATAACCCTAACCCTATGTCCAATCCTAACCCTAACCGTCTCTCTAAACCTAGCCCTCAACCCAACCCTAACCCTAGGTCCAATCCGAACCCTAACCACCTCTCCAGCCCTGGTCCTCAACATAACCCTAACCCTAGGTCCAATCCTTACTCTAACCGTCTCTCTAAACCTAGCCCTCAACATAACCCTAACCCTAGGTCCAATCCTAACCCTGACCGTCTCTCTAACCCTAGCCCTCAACATAACGCTAACCCTACGTCCAATCCTAACCCTAACTGTCTCTCTAACCCTAGCCCTCAACCTAACCCTAACCCTAGGTCCAATCCTAACCCTAACCGTCTCTCTAACCCTAGCCCTCAACATAACCCTAACCCTAGGTCCAATCCTAACCCTAACCGTCTCTCTAAACCTGGCCCTCAACATAACCCTAACTCTAAGTCCAATCCTTACCCTAACCGTCTCTCTAAACCTAGCCCTCAACATAACGCTAACCGTAGGTCCAATACTAACCCTGACCGTCTCTCTAACCCTAGCACTCAACGTAACGCTAACCCTAGGTCCAATCCTAACCCTAACCGTCTCTCTAAACCTGGCCCTCAACATAACCCTAACCCTAGGTCCAATCCTTACCCTTACCGTCTCTCTAAACCTAGCCCTCAACATAACCCTAACCCTAGGTCCAATCGTAACCCTAACCGTCTCTCTAACCCTAGCCATAAACATAACCCAAACCCTAGCTCCAATCCTAACCCTGACTGACTCTATAACCCTAGCCCTCAAAATAACCCTACCCTATGTCCAATCCTAACCCTAACCGTCTCGCTAGCCCAAGCCCTCAACATAACCCTAACCCTAGGTCCAATCCTAACCCTAACCGTCTCTCTAACACTAGCCCTCAACCCAACCCTAACCCTAGGTCCAATCCTAACCCTAACCACCTCTCTAACCCTAGTCCTCAACATAACCCTAACCCTAGGTCCAATCCTTACGCTAACCGTCTCTCTAAACCTAGCCCTCAGGATAACCCTAACCCTAGGTCCAATCCTAACCCTGACCGTCTCTCTAACCCTAGCCCTCAACATAACGCTAACCCTACGTCCAATCCTAACCCTAACTGTCTCTCTAAACCTAGCCCTCAACCGAACCCTAACCCTAGGTCCAATCCTAACCCTAACCGTCTCTCTAACCCTAGCCCTCAACCTAACCCTAATCCTAGGTCCAATCCTAACCCTAACCGTCTCCCTAAACCTAGCCCTCAACATAACCCTAATCTTAGGTACAATCCTAACCCTAACTGTCTGTCTAACCCTAGCCATCAACATAACCCTAACCCTAGGTCCAATCCTAACCCTAACCGTCTCTCTAACCCTAGCCCTCAACATAACCCTAACCGTAGGTCCTATCCTAACGCTAACCGTCTCTCTAACTCTAGCCCTCAACATAATCCTAACCCTAGGTCCAATCCTACCCTAACCGTCTCTATAAACCTAGCCCTCAACATAACCCTAACCCTAGATCCAATCCTAACCCTAACTGTCTCTCTAACCCTAGCTCTCAACCTAACCCTAATCCTAGGTCCAATCCTAACCCTAACCGTCACTCTAAGGCTAGCCCTCAACATAACCCTAACCCTAGGTCCAATCCTCTACCTAACCGTCTCTCTAACCCTAGCTCTCAACCTAACCCTAACCCTAGGTTCAATCCTAGCCCTAACCGTCTCTCTAATCCTAGCCCTCAACATAACCTTAACCCTAGGTCCAATCCTAACCCTAACCGTCTCTCTAAACCTAGCCCTCAACATAACCCTAACCCTAGGTAAAATCTTAACCCTATCCATTCTCTGACCCTAGCCCTCAACATAAGGCTAAACCTAGGTCGAATCCTAACCCTAACCGTCTCTCTAACCCTAGCACTCAACCTAACCCTAACCCTAGGTCCAATCCTAACCCTAACCGTCTCTCTAACCCTAGCCCTCAACATAACCCTAACCCTAGGTCCAATCCTAACCCTAACCGTCTCTCTAACCCTAGCCCTCAACATAACCCTAACCCTAGGTCCAATCATAACCCTAACCGTCTCTCTAACCCTAGCCCTCAACATAACCCTAACCCTAGGTCCAATCCTAACCCTAACCGTCTCTCTAAACCTACCCCTCAACATAACCCTAACCCTAGCTCCAATCCTAACCCTGACCGACTCTCTAACCCTAGCCCTCAAAATACCCCTAACCCTACGTTCAATCCTAAACCTAACCGTCTCGCTAACCCTAGCCCACAACATAACCCTAACCCTAGGTCCAATCCTAACCCTAACCGAATCTCTAACCCTAGCCCTCAACCCAACCCTAACCCTAGGTCCAATCCTAACCCTAACCATCTCTCTAAACCTGGCCCTCAACATAACCCTAACCCTAAGTCCAATCCTTACCCTAACCGTCTCTCTAAACCTAGCCCTCAATATAACGCTAACCGTAGGTCCAATACTAACCCTGACCGTCTCTCTAACCCTAGCACTCAACGTAACGCTAACCCTAGGTCCAATCCTAACCCTAACCATCTCTCCTACCCTGGCCCTCAACATAACCCTAAACCTAGGTCCAATCCTTACCCTAACCGTCTCTCTAAACCTAGCCCTCAACATAACCCTAACCCTAGGTTTAATCCTAACCCTGACCGTCTCTCTAACCCTAGCCCTCAACATAACCCTAACCCTAGGTCCAATCCTAACCCTAACCGTCTCTCTAACCCTAGCCCTCAACATAACCCTAACCCTAGGTCCAATCCTAACCCTGACCCTCTCTCTAACACTAGCCCTCAACATAACCCTAACCCTTGGTCCAATGCTAACCCTAACCGTCTCTCTAACCCTAGCCCTCCACATAACCCTAACCTTAGGTCCAATCTTAACCCTAACCATCTCTCTAACCCTAGCCCTCAACATAAACCTAACCCTGGTCCAATCGTAACCCTAACCGTCTCTCTAACCCTAGCCCTCAACATAACCCTAACCGTAGGTCCAATCCTAACCCTAACCGTCTCTCTAACCCTAGCCCTCAACATAACAATAACCCTAGCTCCAATCTTAACCCTGACCGACTCTCTAAACCTAGCCCTCAACATAACCCTAACCCTAGGTCCAATCCTAACCCTAAGTGTCTCTCTAACCCTAGCCCTCAACCCAACCCTAACCCTAGGTCCAATCCTTACCCTTACCGTCTCTCTAAACCTAGCCCTCAACATAACCCTAACCCTAGGTCCAATCCTAACCCTAACCGTCTCTCTAACCCTAGCCCTAAACATAACCCTAACCCTAGCTCCAATCCTAACCCTGACTGACTCTCTAACCCTAGCCCTCAAAATAACCCTAACCCTATGTCCAATCCTAACCCTAACCGTCTCGCTAGCCCTAACCCTCAACATAACCCTAACCCTAGGTCCAATCCTAACCCTAAACGTCTCTCTAACCCTAGCCCTCAACCCAACCCTAACCCTAGGTCCAATCCTAACCCTAACCACCTGTCTAACCCTGGTCCTCAACATAACCCTAACCCTAGGTCCAATCCTTACCCTAACCGTCTCTCTAAACCTAGCCCTCAGCATAACCCTAACCCTAGGTCCAATCCTAACCCTAACTGTCTCTCTAACTCTAGCCCTCAACCTAACCCTAACCCTAGGTCCAATCCTTACCCTAACCATCTCTCTAAACCTACCCCTCACCATAACCCTAACCCTACGTCCAATCCTAACCCTAACTGTGTCTCTAACCCTAGCCCTCACCTAACCCTAACCCTAGGTCCAATCCTAACCCTAACCGTCTCTCTAACCCTAGCCCTCAACCTAACCCTAATCCTAGGTCCAATCCTAACCCTAACCGTCTCCCTAAACCTAGCCCTCAACATAACCCTAATCTTAGGTACAATCCTAACCCTAACTGTCTCTCTAACCCTAGCCGTCAACATAACCCTAACCCTAGGTCCAATCCTAACCCTAACCGTCTCTCTAACCCTAGCCCTCAACATAACCCTAACCGTAGGTCCTATCCTAACCCTAACCGTCTCTCTAACTCTAGCCCTCAAAATAATCCTAACCCTAGGTCCAATCCTACCCTAACCGTCTCTATAAACCTAGCCCTCAACATAACCCTAACCCTAGGTCCAATCCTAACCCTAACTTCTCTCTAACCCTAGCTCTCAACCTAACCCTAATCCTAGGTCCAATCCTAACCCTAACCGTCTCTCTAACGCTAGCCCTCAACATAACCCTAACCCTAGGTCCAATCCTCTACCTAACCGTCTCTCTAACCCTAGCCCTCAACCTAACCCTAACCCTAGGTTCAATCCTAGCCCTAACCGTCTCTCTAATCCTAGCCCTCAACATAACCTTAACCCTAGGTCCAATCCTAACCCTAACCGTCTCTCTAAACCTAGCCCTCAACATAACTCTAACCCTACGTCCAATCTTAACCCTAACCATTCTCTGACCCTAGCCCTCAACATAAGCCTAAACCTAGGTCCAATCCTAACCCTAACCGTCTCTCTAACCCTAGCACTCAACCTAACCCTAACCCTAGGTCCAATCCTAACCCTAACCGTCTCTCTAACCCTAGCCCTCAACATAACCCTAACCCTAGGTCCAATCCTAACCCTAACCGTCTCTCTAACCCTAGCCCTCAACATAACCCTAACCCTATGTCCAATCATAACCCTAACCGTCTCTCTAACCCTAGCCCTCAACATAACCCTAACCCTAGGTCCAATCCTAACCCTAACCGTCTCTCTAAACCTACCCCTCAACATAACCCTAACCCGAGCTCCAATCCTAACCCTGACCGACTCTCTAAACCTAGACCTCAAAATAACCCTAACCCTACGTCCAATCCTAACCCTAACCGTCTCGCTAACCCTAGCCCTCAACATAACCCTAACCCTAGGTCCAATCCTTACCCTAACCGTCTCTCTAACCCTAGCCCTCAACATAACCCTAACCCTAGGTCCAATCCTAACCCTGACCGTCTCTCTAACACTAGCCCTCAACGTAACCCTAACCCTAGGTCCAATGCTAACCCTAACCGTCTCTCTAACCCTAGCCCTCAACATAACCCTAACCTTAGGTCCAATCCTAACCCTAACCGTATCTCTAAACCTAGCCCTCAACATAAACCTAACCCTAGGTCCAATCGTAACCCTAACCATCTCTCTAACCCTAGCCCTCAACATAACCCTAACCCTAGGTCCAATCCTAACCCTAACCGTCTCTCTAACCCTAGCCCTCAACATAACCCTAACCGTAGGTCCAATCCTAACCCTAACCGTCTCGCTAACCCTAGCCCTCAACATAACCCTAACCCTAGGTCCAATCCTAACCCTAAGTGTCTCTCTAACCCTAGCCCTCAACCCAACCCTAACGCTAGGTCCAATCCTTACCCTTACCGTCTCTCTAAACCTAGCCCTCAACATAACCCTAACCCTAGGTCCAATCCTAACCCTGACCGTCTCCCTAACCCTAGCCCTCAACATAACCCTAACCCTAGTTACAATCCTAACCCTGACCGTCTCTCTAACTCTAGCCCTCAACATAACCCTAACCCTAGGGCCAATCCTAACCCTAACCGTATATCTAGCCCTAGCCCTCAACATAACCCTAACCCTAGGTCCAATCCTAACCCTAACCGTCTCGCTAACCCTAGCCCTCAACCCAACCCTAACCCTAGGTCCAATCCTAACCCTAACCACCTCTCTAACGCTGGTCCTCAATATAACCCTAACCCTAGGTCCAATCCTTACCCTAACCGTCTCTCTAAACCTAGCCATCAACATAACCCTAACCCTAGGTCCAATCCTACCCCTGACCGTCTCTCTAAACCTAGCCCTCAACATAACGCTAACCCTACGTCCAATCCTAACCCTAACTGTCTCTCTAACCCTAGCCCTCAACCTAACTCTAACCCTAGGTCCAATCCTCACCCTAACCGTCTCTCTGACCCTAGCCCTCAACCTAACCCTAATCCTAGGTCCAATCCTAACCCTAACCGTCTCCCTAAACCTAGCCCTCAACATAACCCTAATCTTAGGTACAATCCTAACCCTAACTGTCTCTCTAACCCTAGCCCTCAACATAACCCTAACCCTAGGTCCAATCCTAACCCTAACCGTCTCTCTAACCCTAGCCCTCAACATAACCCTAACCGTAGGTCCTATCCTAACCCTAACTGTCTCTCTAACTCTAGCCCTCAACATAATCCTAACCCTAGGTCCAATCCTACCCTAACCGTCTCTATAAACCTAGCCCTCAACATAACCCTAACCCTAGGTCCAATCCTAACCCTAACTGTCTCTCTAACCCTAGCTCTCAACCAAACCCTAATCCTAGGTCCAATCCTAACCCTAACCGTCTCTCTAACGCTAGCCCTCAACATAACCCTAACCCTAGGTCCAGTCCTCTACCTAACCGTCTCTCTAACCCTAGCCCTCAACCTAACCCTAACCCTAGGTTCAATCCTAGCCCTAACCGTCTCTCTAATCCTAGCCCTCAACATAACCTTAACCCTAGGTCCAATCCTAACCCTAACCGTCTCTCTAACCCTAGCCCTCAACATAACCCTAACCCTAGGTCCAATCTTAACCCTAACCATTCTCTGACCCTAGCCCTCAACATAAGCCTAAACCTAGGTCCAATCCTAACCCTATCCGTCTCTCTAACCCTAGCCCTCAACCTAAACCTAACCCTAGGTCCAATCCTAACCCTAACTGTCTCTCTAACCCTAGCACTCAACCTAACCCTAACCCTAGGTCCAATCCTAACCCTAACCGTCTCTCTAACCCTAGCCCTCAACATAACCCTAACCCTAGGTCCAATCCTAACCCTAACCGTCTCTCTAACTCTAGCCCTCAACATAACCCTAACCCTAGGTCCAATCCTCTACCTAACCGTCTCTCTAACCCTAGCCCTCAACCTAACCCTAACCCTAGGTTCAATCCTAGCCCTAACCGTCTCTCTAATCCTAGCCCTCAACATAACCTTAACCCTAGGTCCAATCCTAACCATAACCGTCTCTCTAAACCTAGCCCTCAACATAACCCTAACCCTACGTCCAATCTTAACCCTAACCATTCTCTGACCCTAGCCCTCAACATAAGCCTAAACCTAGGTCCAATCCTAACCCTAACCGTCTCTCTAACCCTAGCACTCAACCTAACCCTAACCCTAGGTCCAATTCTAACCCTAACCGTCTCTCTAACCCTAGCCCTCAACATAACCCTAACCCTAGGTCCAATCCTAACCCTAACCGTCTCTCTAACCCTAGCCCTCAACATAACCCTAACCCTATGTCCAATCATAACCCTAACCGTCTCTCTAACCCTAGCCCTCAACATAACCCTAACCCTAGGTCCAATCCTAACCCTAACCGTCTCTCTAAACCTACCCCTCAACATAACCCTAACCCTAGCTCCAATCCTAACCCTGACCGACTCTCTAAACCTAGCCCTCAAAATAACCCTAACCCTACGTCCAATCCTAACATTAACCGTCTCGCTAATCCTAGCCCTCAACATAACCCTAACCCTAGGTCCAATCCTAACCCTAAGTGTCTCTCTAACCCTAGCCCTCAACCCAACCCTAACCCTAGGTCCAATCCTTACCCTAACCGTCTCTCTAACCCTAGCCCTCAACATAACCCTAACCCTAGGTCCAATCCTAACCCTGACCGTCTCTCTAACACTAGCCCTCAACATAACCCTAACCCTAGGTCCAATGCTAACCCTAACCGTCTCTCTAACCCTAGCCCTCAACATAACCCTAACCTTAGGTCCAATCCTAACCCTAACCGTCTCTCTAAACATAGCCCTCAACATAAACCTAACCCTAGGTCCAATCGTAACCCTAACCATCTCTCTAACCCTAGCCCTCAACCTAACCCTAACCCTAGATCCAATCCTAACCCTAACCGTCTCTCTAACCCTAGCACTCAACATAACCCTAACCGTAGGTCAAATCCTAACCCTAACCGTCTCTCTAACCCTAGCCCTCAACATAACACTAACCCTAGCTCCAATCCTAACCCTGACCGACTCTCTAAACCTGGCCCTCAAAATAACCCTAACCGTACGTCCATTCCTAACCCTAACCGTCTCGCTAACCCTAGCCCTCAACATAACCCTAACCCTAGGTCCAATCCTAACCCTAAGTGTCTCTCTAACCCTAGCCCTCAACCCAACCCTAACCCTACGTCCAATCCTTACCCTTACCGTCTCTCTAAACCTAGCCCTCAACATAACCCTAACCCTAGGTCCAGTCCTAACCCTGACCGTCTCCCTAACCCTAGCCCTGAACATAACCCTAACCCTAGTTACAATCCTAACCCTGACCGTCTCTCTAACTCTAGCCCTCAACATAACCCTAACCCTAGGGCCAATCCTAACCCTAACCGTATATCTAGCCCTAGCCCTCAACATAACCCTAACCCTAGGTCCAATCCTAACCCTAACCGTCTCGCTAACCCTAGCCCTCAACCCAACCCTAACCCTAGGTCCAATCCTAACCCTAACCACCTCTCTAACGCTGGTCCTCAATATAACCCTAACCCTAGGCCCAATCCTTAACCTAACCGTCTCTCTAAACCTAGCCATCAACATAACCCTAACCCTAGGTCCAATCCTAACCCTGACCGTCTCTCTAAACCTAGCCCTCAACATAACGCTAACCCTACGTCCAATCCTAACCCTAACTGTCTCTCTAACCCTAGCCCTCAACCTAACCCTAACCCTAGGTCCAATCCTAACCCTAACCGTCTCTCTGACCCTAGCCCTCAACCTAACCCTAATCCTAGGTCCAATCCTAACCCTAACCGTCTCCCTAAACCTAGCCCTCAACATAACCCTAATCTTAGGTACAATCCTAACCCTAACTGTCTCTCTAACCCTAGCCCTCAACATAACCCTAACCCTAGGTCCAATCCTAACCCTAACCGTCTCTCCAACCCTAGCCCTCAACATAACCCTAACCGTAGGTCCTATCCTAACCCTAACTGTCTCTCTAACTCTAGCCCTCAACATAATCCTAACCCTAGGTCCAATCCTACCCTAACCGTCTCTATAAACCTAGCCCTCAACATAACCCTAACCCTAGGTCAAATCCTAACCCTAACTGTCTCTCTAACCCTAGCTCTCATCCTAACCCTAATCCTAGGTCCAATCCTAACCCTAACCGTCTCTCTAACGCTAGCCCTCAACATAACCCTAACCCTAGGTCCAGTCCTCTACCTAACCGTCTCTCTAACCCTAGCCCTCAACCTAACCCTAACCCTAGGTTCAATCCTAGCCCTAACCGTCTCGCTAAACCTAGCCCTCAACATAACGCTAACCCTAGGTCCAATCCTAACCCTGACCGTCCCTCTTACACTAGCCCTCAACATAACCCTAACCCTAGGTCCAATGCTAACCCTAACCGTCTCTCTAACCCTAGCCCTCAACATAACCCTAACCTTAGGTCCAATCCTAACCCTAACCGTCTCTCTAAACCTAGCCCTCAACATAAACCTAACCCTAGGTCCAATCGTAACCCTAACCATCTCTCTAACCCTAGCCCTCAACATAACCCTAACCCTAGGTCCAATCCTAACCCTAACCGTCTCTCTAACCCTAGCCCTCAACATAACCCTAACCGTAGGTCCAATCCTAACCCTAACCGTCTCTCTAACCCTAGCCCTCAACATAACACTAATCCTAGCTCCAATCCTAACCCTGACCGACTCTCTAAACCTGGCCCTCAAAATAACCCTAACCCTACGTCCATTCCTAACCCTAACCGTCTCGCTAACCCTAGCCCTCAACATAACCCTAACCCTAGGTCCAATCCTAACCCTAAGTGTCTCTCTAACCCTAGCCCTCAACCCAACCCTAACCCTAGGTCCAATCCTTACCCTTACCGTCTCTCTAAACCTAGCCCTCAACATAACCCTAACCCTAGGTCCAATCCTAACCCTGACCGTCTCCATAACCCTAGCCCTCAACATAACCCTAACCCTAGTTACAATCCTAACCCTGACCGTCTCTCTAACTCTAGCCCTCAACATAACCCTAACTCTAGGGCCAATCCTAACCCTAACCGTATATCTAGCCCTAGCCCTCAACATAACCCTAACCCTAGGTCCAATCCTAACCCTAACCGTCTCACTAACCCTAGCCCTCAACCCAACCCTAACCCTAGGTCCAATCCTAACCCTAACCACCTCTCTAACGCTGGTCCTCAATATAACCCTAACCCTAGGTCCAATCCTTACCCTAACCGTCTCTCTAAACCTAGCCATCAACATAACCCTAACCCTAGGTCCAATCCTAACCCTGACCGTCTCTCTAAACCTAGCCCTCAACATAACGCTAACCCTACGTCCAATCCTAACCCTAACTGTCTCTCTAACCCTACCCCTCAACCTAACCCTAACCCTAGGTCCGATCCTAACCCTAACCGTCTCTCTGACCCTCGCCCTCAACCTAACCCTAATCCTAGGTCCAATCCTAACCCTAACCGTCTCCCTAAACCTAGCCCTCAACATAACCCTAATCTTAGGTACAATCCTAACCCTAACTGTCTCTCTAACCCTAGCCCTCAACATAACCCTAACCCTAGGTCCAATCCTAACCCTAACCGTCTTCCCAACCCTAGCCCTCAACATAACCCTAACCGTAGGTCCTATCCTAACCCTAACTGTCTCTCTAACTCTAGCCCTCAACATAATCCTAACCCTAGGTCCAATCCTACCCTAACCGTCTCTATAAACCTAGCCCTCAACATAACCCTAACCCTAGGTCCAATCCTAACCCTAACTGTCTTTCTAACCCTAGCTCTCAACCTAACCCTAATCCTAGGTCCAATCCTAACCCTAAACGTCTCTCTAACGCTAGCCCTCAACATAACCCTAACCCTAGGTCCAGTCCTCTACCTAACCGTCTCTCTAACCCTAGCCCTCAACCTAACCCTAACCCTACGTTCAATCCTAACCCTAACCGTCTCGCTAACCCTAGCCCTCAACATAACCCTAACCCTAGGTCCAATCCTAACCCTAACCATCTCCCCTACCCTGGCCCTCAACATAACCCTAACCCTAGGTCCAATCCTTACCCTAACCGTCTCTCTAAACCTAGCCCTCAACATAACCCTAACCCTAGGTTCAATCCTAACCCTGACCGTCTCTCTAACCCTAGCCCTCAACATAACCCTAAACCTAGGTCCAATCCTAACCCTAACCGTCTCTCTAACCCTAGCCCTCAACATAACCCTAACCTTAGGTCCAATCCTAACCCTGACCGTCTCTCTAACACTAGCCCTCAACATAACTGTAACCCTAGGTCCAATGCTAACCCTAACCGTCTCTCTAACCCTAGCCCTCAACATAACCCTAACGCTAGGTCCAATCCTAACCTTAAGTGTCTCTCTAACCCTAGCCCTCAACCCAACCCTAACCCTAGGTCCAATTCTAACCCTAACCGTCTCCCTAACCCTAGCCCTCAACATAACCCTAACGCTAGGTCCAATCCTAACCTTAAGTGTCTCTCTAACCCTAGCCCTCAACCCAACCCTAACCCTAGGTCCAATCCTTACCCTTACCGTCTCTCTAAACCTAGCCCTCAACATAACCCTAACCCTAGGTCCAATCCTAACCCTAACCGTCTCTCTAACCCTAGCCCTAAACATAACCCTAACCCTAGCTCCAATCCTAACCCTGACTGACTCTCTAACGCTAGCACTCAAAATAACCCTAACCCTATGTCCAATCCTAGCCCTAACCGTCTCTCTAACCCTAGCCCTCAACATAACCTTAACGCTAGGTCCAATCCTAACCCTAACCGTCTCTCTAACCCTAGCCCTCAACATAACCCTAACCCTAGGTCCAATCCTAACCCTAAACATCTCTCTGACCCTAGCCCTCAACATAAGCCTAACCCTAGGTCCAATCCTAACCCTAACTGTCCCTCTAACCCTAGCCCTCAACCTAAACCTAACCCTAGGTCCAATCCTAACCCTAACCGTCTCTCTAGACTAGCACTCAACCTAACCCTAACCATAGGTCGAATCCTAACCCTAACCGTCTCTCTAACGCTAACCCTCAACATAACCTTAACCCTAGGTTCAATCCTAACCCTAACCGTCTCTCTAACCCTAGCCCTCAACATAACCCTAATCCTAGGTCCAATCGTAACCCTAACAGTCTCTCTAACCCTAGCCCTCACCATAACCCTAACCCTAGGTCCAATCCTAACCCTAACCGTCTCTCTAACCCTAGCCCTCAACATAACCCTAACCCTAGCTCCAATTCTAACCCTGACCGACTCTCTAACCCTAGCCCTAAAAATAACCCTAACCCTACGTCCAATCCTAACCCTAACCGTCTCGCTAACCCTAGCCCTCAAAATAACCCTAACCCTAGGTCCAATCCTAACCCTAACCGTCTCTCTAACCCTAGCCCTTAACCCAACCCTCACCCTAGGTCCAATCCTTACCCTAACCGTCTCTCTAAACCTAGCCCTCAACCTAACACTAACCGTAGGTCCAATCCTAACCGTGACCGCCTCTCTAACCCTAGCCCTCAACATAACGTTAACCCTAGGTCCAATCCTAACGCTAACCATCTCTCTAATCCTGGCCCTCAACATAACCCTAACCCTAGGTCCAATCCTTACCCTAACCTCTCTGTAAAGCTAGCCCTCAACATAACCCTAACCCTATGTCCAATCCTAACCCACCGTCTCTCTAACCCTAGCCCTCAACATAAACCTAACCCTAGGTCCAATCTTAACCCTGACCGTCTCTCTAACCCAGGCTCTCAACATAACCCTAACCCTAGGTCCAATCCTAACCCTAACCATCTATCTAGCCCTAATCCTCAACATAACCCTACCTTAGGTCCAATCCTAACCCTAACCATCTATCTAGCCCTAGCCCTCAACATAACCCTAACCTTAGGTCCAATCCTAACGCTAACCATCTATCTAGCCCTAGCCCTCAACATAACGATAACCTTAGGTCCAATCCTAACCCTAACCATCTATCTAGCCCTAGCCCTCAACATAACCCTAACCTAGGTCCAATCCTAACCCTAACCGTCTCCCTAAACCTAGCCCTCAACATAACCCTAATCTTAGGTACAATCCTAACCATAACTGTCTCTCTAACCCTAGCCCTCAACATAACCCTAACCCTAGGTCCAACCCTAACCCTAACCGTCTCTCTAACCCTAGCACTCAACATAACCCTTACCCAAGATCAATCCTCACCCTAACCGTATCTCTAACCCTAGCCCTCAACATAACCCTAACCGTAGGTCCTATCCTAACCCTAACCGTCTCTCTAACTCTAGCCCTCAACATGATTATAACCCTAGGTCCAATCCTACCCTAACCGTCTCTATAAACCTAGCCCTCAACATAACGCTAACCCTAGGTCCAATCCTAACCCTAACTGTCTCTCTAACCCTAGCTCTCAACCTAACCCTAATCCTAGGTCCAATCCTAACCCTAACCGTCTCTCTAACGCTAGGCCTCAACATAACCCTAACCCTAGGTCCAATCCTCAACGTAACCGTCTCTCTAACCCTAGCCCTCAACCTAACCCTAACCCTAGGTCCAATCCTAGCCCTAACCGTCTCTCTAACCTTAGCTCTCAACATAACCTTAACGCTAGGCCCAATCCTAACCCTAACCGTCTCTCTAACCCTAGCCCTCAACATAACCCTAACCCTAGGTCCAATCCTAACCCTAACCATCCTTCTGACCCTAGCCCTCAACCTAAACCTAACCGTAGGTCCAATCCTAACCCTAACCGTCTCTCTAACCCTAGCACTCAACCTAACCCTAACCCTAGGTCCAATCCTAACCCTAACCGTCTCTCTAACGCTAGCCCTCAACATAACCCTAACCCTAGGTGCAATCCTAACCCTAACCGTCTCTCTAACCCTAGCCCTCAACATAACCCTAACCCTAGGTCCAATCCTAACCCTAACCGTCTCTCTAACCCTAGCCCTCTACATAACCCTAACCCTAGGTCCAATCGTAACCCTAACCGTCTCTCTAACCCTAGCCCTCACCATAACCCTAACCCTAGGTCCAATCCTAACGCTAACAGTCTCTCTAACCCTAGCCCTCAACATAACCCTAACCCTAGCTCCAATTCTAACCCTGACCGACTCTCTAACCCTAGCCCTCAAAATAACCCTAACCCTACGTCCAATCCTAACCCTAACCGTCTCGCTAACCCTAGCCCTCATCATAACCCTAACCCTAGGTCCAATCCTAACCCTAAACGTCTCTCTAACCCTAGCCCTCAACCCAACCCTAACCCTAGGTCCAATCCTAACCCTAACCATCTCTCTAAACCTGGCCCTCAATATAACCCTAACCTAGGTCCAATCCTTACCCTAACCGTCTCTCTAAACCTAGCCCTCAACATAAAACTAACCCTAGCTCCAATCCTAACCCTGACCGACTCTCTAAACCTAGCCCTCAACCTAACCCTAACCCTAGGTCCAATACTAACCCTAACCGTTTCTCTAACCCTAGCCCTCAACATAACCCTAACCCTAGGTCCAATCCTAACCCTAACTGTCTCTCTAACCCTAGTCCTCAACATAACCCTAACCCTAGGTCCAATCCTAACCCTAACCGTCTCTCTAACCCTAGCCCTCAACATAACCCTAACCCTAGGTCCAATCCTCACCCTAACCCTCTCTAACCCTAACCCTCAACCTAACCCTAACCCTAGGTCCAATCCTAGACCTACCCGTCTCTCTAACCCTAGCCCTCAACATTACCCTAACCTTGTGTCCAATCCTACCCTAACCGTCTCTCTAACCCTAGCCCTCAACATAACCCTAACCCTAGGTCCAATCCTAACCCTAACCGTCTATCTAGCCCTAGCCCTCAACATAACCCTAACCCTAGGTCCAATCCTATCCCTAACCGTCTCCCTAAACGTAGCCCTCAACATAACCCTAATCTTAGGTACAATCCTAACCCTAACTGTCTCTCTAACCCTAGCCCTCAACATAACCCTAACCCTAGGTCCAATCCTAACCCTAACCGTCTCTCTAACCCTAGCCATCAACATAACCCTTACCCTAGGTCCAATCCTCACCCTAACCGTCTCTCTAACCCTAGCCCTCAACATAACCCTAACCGTAGGTCCTATCTTAACCCTAACGGTCTCTCTAACTCTAGCCCTCAACATAATCCTAACCCTAGGACCAATCCTAACCCTAACTGTCTCTCTAACCCTAGCTCTCAACCTAACCCTAATCCTAGGCCCAATCCTAACCCTAAACATCTCTCTGACCCTAGCCCTCAACATAAGCCTAACCCTAGGTCCAATCCTACCCTAACCGTCTCTATAAACCTAGCCCTCAACATAACCCTAACCCTAGGTCCAATCCTAACCCTAACTGTCTCTCTAACCCTAGCTCTCAACCTAACCCTAATCCTAGGCCCAATCCTAACCCTAAACATCTCTCTGACCCTAGCCCTCAACATAAGCCTAACCCTAGGTCCAATCCGAACCCTAACCGTCTCTCTAACGCTAGCCCTCAACAAAACCCTAACCCTAGGTCCAATCCTCAACGTAACCGTCTGTCTAACCCTAGCCCTCAACCTAACCCTAACCCTATATCCAATCCTAGCCCTAACCGTCTCTCTAACCCTAGCCCTCAACATAACCTTAACGCAAGGTCCAATCCTAACCCTAACCGTCTCTCTAACGCTAACCTTCAACATAACCCTAACCCTAGGTCCAATCCTAACCCTAAACATCTCTCTGATCCTAGCCCTCAACATAAGCCTAACCCTAGGTCCAATCCTAACCCTAACCGTCTCTCTAACCCTAGCCCTCAACCTAAACCTAACCCTAGGTCCAATCCTAACCCTAACCGTCTCTCTAGCCTAGCGCTCAACCTAACCCTAACCCTAGGTCGAATCCTAACCCTAACCGTCTCTCTAACGCTAACCTTCAACATAACCCTAACCCTAGGTTCAATCCTAACCCTAACCGTCTCTCTAACCCTAGCCCTCAACATAACCCTAACCCTAGGTCCAATCCTAACCCTAACCGTCTCTCTAACCCTAGCCCTCTACATAACCCTAACCCTAGGTCCAATCGTAACCCTAACCGTCTCTCTAACCCTAGCCCTCACCATAACCCTAACCCTAGGTCCAATCCTAACGCTAACAGTCTCTCTAACCCTAGCCCTCAACATAACCCTAACCCTAGCTCCAATTCTAACCCTGACCGACTCTCTAACCCTAGCCCTCAAAATAACCCTAACCCTACGTCCAATCCTAACCCTAACCGTCTCGCTAACCCTAGCCCTCAACCCAACCCTAACCCTAGGTCCAATCCTAACCCTAACCATCTCTCTAAACCTGGCCCTCAATATAACCCTAACCTAGGTCCAATCCTTACCCTAACCGTCTCTCTAAACCTAGCCCTCAACATAAAACTAACCCTAGCTCCAATCCTAACCCTGACCGACTCTCTAAACCTAGCCCTCAACCTAACCCTAACCCTAGGTCCAATACTAACCCTAACCGTTTCTCTAACGCTAGCCCTCAACAAAACCCTAACCCTAGGTCCAATCCTCAACGTAACCGTCTGTCTAACCCTAGCCCTCAACCTAACCCTAACCCTATGTCCAATCCTAGCCCTAACCGTCTCTCTAACCCTAGCCCTCAACATAACCTTAACGCAAGGTCCAATCCTAACCCTAACCGTCTCTCTAACGCTAACCTTCAACATAACCCTAACCCTAGGTCCAATCCTAACCCTAAACATCTCTCTGATCCTAGCCCTCAACATAAGCCTAACCCTAGGTCCAATCCTAACCCTAACCGTCTCTCTAACCCTAGCCCTCAACCTAAACCTAACCCTAGGTCCAATCCTAACCCTAACCGTCTCTCTAGCCTAGCGCTCAACCTAACCCTAACCCTAGGTCGAATCCTAACCCTAACCGTCTCTCTAACGCTAACCTTCAACATAACCCTAACCCTAGGTTCAATCCTAACCCTAACCGTCTCTCTAACCCTAGCCCTCAACATAACCCTAACCCTAGGTCCAATCCTAACCCTAACCGTCTCTCTAACCCTAGCCCTCTACATAACCCTAACCCTAGGTCCAATCGTAACCCTAACCGTCTCTCTAACCCTAGCCCTCACCATAACCCTAACCCTAGGTCCAATCCTAACGCTAACAGTCTCTCTAACCCTAGCCCTCAACATAACCCTAACCCTAGCTCCAATTCTAACCCTGACCGACTCTCTAACCCTAGCCCTCAAAATAACCCTAACCCTACGTCCAATCCTAACCCTAACCGTCTCGCTAACCCTAGCCCTCAACCCAACCCTAACCCTAGGTCCAATCCTAACCCTAACCATCTCTCTAAACCTGGCCCTCAATATAACCCTAACCTAGGTCCAATCCTTACCCTAACCGTCTCTCTAAACCTAGCCCTCAACATAAAACTAACCCTAGCTCCAATCCTAACCCTGACCGACTCTCTAAACCTAGCCCTCAACCTAACCCTAACCCTAGGTCCAATACTAACCCTAACCGTTTCTCTAACCCTAGCCCTCAACCTAACCCTAACCCTAGGTCCAATACTAACCCTAACCGTCTCTCTAACCCTAGCCCTAAACATAACCCTAACCCTAGCTCCAATCCTAACCCTGACTGACTCTCTAACGCTAGCACTCAAAATAACCCTAACCCTATGTCCAATCCTAGCCCTAACCGTCTCTCTAACCCTAGCCCTCAACATAACCTTAACGCTAGGTCCAATCCTAACCCTAACCGTCTCTCTAACCCTAGCCCTCAACATAACCCTAACCCTAGGTCCAATCCTAACCCTAAACATCTCTCTGACCCTAGCCCTCAACATAAGCCTAACCCTAGGTCCAATCCTAACCCTAACTGTCCCTCTAACCCTAGCCCTCAACCTAAACCTAACCCTAGGTCCAATCCTAACCCTAACCGTCTCTCTAGACTAGCACTCAACCTAACCCTAACCATAGGTCCAATCCTAACCCTAACCGTCTCTCTAACGCTAACCCTCAACATAACCTTAACCCTAGGTTCAATCCTAACCCTAACCGTCTCTCTAACCCTAGCCCTCAACATAACCCTAATTCTAGGTCCAATCGTAACCCTAACAGTCTCTCTAACCCTAGCCCTCACCATAACCCTAACCCTAGGTCCAATCCTAACCCTAACCGTCTCTCTAACCCTAGCCCTCAACATAACCCTAACCCTAGCTCCAATTCTAACCCTGACCGACTCTCTAACCCTAGCCCTAAAAATAACCCTAACCCTACGTCCAATCCTAACCCTAACCGTCTCGCTAACCCTAGCCCTCAAAATAACCCTAACCCTAGGTCCAATCCTAACCCTAACCGTCTCTCTAACCCTAGCCCTCAACCCAACCCTCACCCTAGGTCCAATCCTTACCCTAACCGTCTCTCTAAACCTAGCCCTCAACCTAACACTAACCGTAGGTCCAATCCTAACCGTGACCGCCTCTCTAACCCTAGCCCTCAACATAACGTTAACCCTAGGTCCAATCCTAACGCTAACCATCTCTCTAATCCTGGCCCTCAACATAACCCTAACCCTAGGTCCAATCCTTACCCTAACCTCTCTGTAAAGCTAGCCCTCAACATAACCCTAACCCTATGTCCAATCCTAACCCACCGTCTCTCTAACCCTAGCCCTCAACATAAACCTAACCCTAGGTCCAATCTTAACCCTGACCGTCTCTCTAACCCAGGCTCTCAACATAACCCTAACCCTAGGTCCAATCCTAACCCTAACCATCTATCTAGCCCTAATCCTCAACATAACCCTACCTTAGGTCCAATCCTAACCCTAACCATCTATCTAGCCCTAGCCCTCAACATAACCCTAACCTTAGGTCCAATCCTAACGCTAACCATCTATCTAGCCCTAGCCCTCAACATAACGATAACCTTAGGTCCAATCCTAACCCTAACCATCTATCTAGCCCTAGCCCTCAACATAACCCTAACCTAGGTCCAATCCTAACCCTAACCGTCTCCCTAAACCTAGCCCTCAACATAACCCTAATATTAGGTACAATCCTAACCATAACTGTCTCTCTAACCCTAGCCCTCAACATAACCCTAACCCTAGGTCCAACCCTAACCCTAACCGTCTCTCTGACCCTAGCACTCAACATAACCCTTACCCAAGATCAATCCTCACCCTAACCGTATCTCTAACCCTAGCCCTCAACATAACCCTAACCGTAGGTCCTATCCTAACCCTAACCGTCTCTCTAACTCTAGCCCTCAACATAATTCTAACCCTAGGTCCAATCCTACCCTAACCGTCTCTATAAACCTAGCCCTCAACATAACGCTAACCCTAGGTCCAATCCTAACCCTAACTGTCTCTCTAACCCTAGCTCTCAACCTAACCCTAATCCTAGGTCCAATCCTAACCCTAACCGTCTCTCTAACGCTAGGCCTCAACATAACCCTAACCCTAGGTCCAATCTTCAACGTAACCGTCTCTCTAACCCTAGCCCTCAACCTAACCCTAACCCTAGGTCCAATCCTAGCCCTAACCGTCTCTCTAACCTTAGCCCTCAACATAACCTTAACGCTAGGCCCAATCCTAACCCTAACCGTCTCTCTAACCCTAGCCCTCAACATAACCCTAACCCTAGGTCCAATCCTAACCCTAACCATCCTTCTGACCCTAGCCCTCAACATAAGCCTAACCCTAGGTCCAATCCTAACCCTAACCGTCTCTCTAACCCAAGCCCTCAACCTAAACCTAACCGTAGGTCCAATCCTAACCCTAACCGTCTCTCTAACCCTAGCACGCAACCTAACCCTAACCCTAGGTCCAATCCTAACCCTAACCGTCTCTCTAACGCTAGCCCTCAACATAACCCTAACCCTAGGTGCAATCCTAACCCTAACCGTCTCTCTAACCCTAGCCCTCAACATAACCCTAACCCTAGGTCCAATCCTAACCCTAACCGTCTCTCTAACCCTAGCCCTCTACATAACCCTAACCCTAGGTCCAATCGTAACCCTAACCGTCTCTCTAACCCTAGCCCTCACCATAACCCTAACCCTAGGTCCAATCCTAACGCTAACAGTCTCTCTAACCCTAGCCCTCAACATAACCCTAACCCTAGCTCCAATTCTAACCCTGACCGACTCTCTAACCCTAGCCCTCAAAATAACCCTAACCCTACGTCTAATCCTAACCCTAACCGTCTCGCTAACCCTAGCCCTCATCATAACCCTAACCCTAGGTCCAATCCTAACCCTAAACGTCTCTCTAACCCTAGCCCTCAACCCAACCCTAACCCTAGGTCCAATCCTAACCCTAACCATCTCTCTAAACCTGGCCCTCAATATAACCCTAACCTAGGTCCAATCCTTACCCTAACCGTCTCTCTAAACCTAGCCCTCAACATAAAACTAACCCTAGCTCCAATCCTAACCCTGACCGACTCTCTAAACCTAGCCCTCAACCTAACCCTAACCCTAGGTCCAATACTAACCCTAACCGTTTCTCTAACCCTAGCCCTCAACATAACCCCTAACCCTAGGTCCAATCCTAACCCTAACTGTCTCTCTAACCCTAGCCCTCAACATAACCCTAACCCTAGGTCCAATCCTAACCCTAACCGTCTCTCTAACCCTAGCCCTCAACATAACCCTAACCCTAGGTCCAATCCTCACCCTAACCCTCTCTAACCCTAACCCTCAACCTAACCCTAACCCTAGGTCCAATCCTAGACCTACCCGTCTCTCTAACCCTAGCCCTCAACATTACCCTAACCTTGTGTCCAATCCTAACCCTAACCGTCTCTCTAACCCTAGCCCTCAACATAACCCTAACCCTAGGTCCAATCCTAACCCTAACCGTCTATCTAGCCCTAGCCCTCAACATAACCCTAACCCTAGGTCCAATCCTATCCCTAACCGTCTCCCTAAACGTAGCCCTCAACATAACCCTAATCTTAGGTACAATCCTAACCCTAACTGTCTCTCTAACCCTAGCCCTCAACATAACCCTAACCCTAGGTCCAATCCTAACCCTAACCGTCTCTCTAACCCTAGCCATCAACATAACCCTTACCCTAGGTCCAATCCTCACCCTAACCGTCTCTCTAACCCTAGCCCTCAACATAACCCTAACCGTAGGTCCTATCTTAACCCTAACCGTCTCTCTAACTCTAGCCCTCAACATAATCCTAACCCTAGGTCCAATCCTAACCCTAACTGTCTCTCTAACCCTAGCTCTCAACCTAACCCTAATCCTAGGCCCAATCCTAACCCTAAACATCTCTCTGACCCTAGCCCTCAACATAAGCCTAACCCTAGGTCCAATCCTACCCTAACCGTCTCTATAAACCTAGCCGTCAACATAACCCTAACCCTAGGTCCAATCCTAACCCTAACTGTCTCTCTAACCCTAGCTCTCAACCTAACCCTAATCCTAGGCCCAATCCTAACCCTAAACATCTCTCTGACCCTAGCCCTCAACATAAGCCTAACCCTAGGTCCAATCCGAACCCTAACCGTCTCTCTAACGCTAGCCCTCAACAAAACCCTAACCCTAGGTCCAATCCTCAACGTAACCGTCTGTCTAACCCTAGCCCTCAACCTAACCCTAACCCTATGTCCAATCCTAGCCCTAACCGTCTCTCTAACCCTAGCCCTCAACATAACCTTAACGCAAGGTCCAATCCTAACCCTAACCGTCTCTCTAACGCTAACCTTCAACATAACCCTAACCCTAGGTCCAATCCTAACCCTAAACATCTCTCTGATCCTAGCCCTCAACATAAGCCTAACCCTAGGTCCAATCCTAACCCTAACCGTCTCTCTAACCCTAGCCCTCAACCTAAACCTAACCCTAGGTCCAATCCTAACCCTAACCGTCTCTCTAGCCTAGCACTCAACCTAACCCTAACCCTAGGTCGAATCCTAACCCTAACCGTCTCTCTAACGCTAACCTTCAACATAACCCTAACCCTAGGTTCAATCCTAACCCTAACCGTCTCTCTAACCCTAGCCCTCAACATAACCCTAACCCTAGGTCCAATCCTAACCCTAACCGTCTCTCTAACCCTAGCCCTCAACATAACCCTAATCCTAGGTCCAATCGTAACCCTAACCGTCTCTCTAACCCTAGCCCTCATCATAACCCTAAACCTAGGTCCAATCCTAACCCTAACCGTCTCTCTAACCCTAGCCCTCAACATAACCCTAACCCTAGCTCCAATTCTAACCCTGACCGACTCTCTAACCCTAGCCCTAAAAATAACCCTAACCCTACGTCCAATCCTAACCCTAACCGTCTCGCTAACCCTAGCCCTCAAAATAACCCTAACCCTAGCTCCAATCCTAACCCTAACCGTCTCTCTAACCCTAGCCCTCAACCCAACCCTCACCCTAGGTCCAATCCTTACCCTAACCGTCTCTCTAAACCTAGCCCTCAACCGAACCCTAACCGTAGGTCCAATCCTAACCCTGACCGTCTCTCTAACCCTATCCCTCAACATAACGCTAACCCTAGGTCCAATCCTAACACTAACCATCTCTCTAACCCTGGCCCTCAACATAACCCTAACCCTAGGTCCAATCCTTACCCTAACCGTCCTGTAAAGCTAGCCCTCAACATAACCCTAACCCTATGTCCAATCCTAACCCACCGTCTCTCTAACCCTAGCCCTCAACATAACCCTAACCCTACGTCCAATCTTAACCCTGACCGTCTCTCTAACCCAAGCCCTCAACATAACCCTAACCCTAGGTCCAATCCTAACCCTAACCATCTATCTAGCCCTAATCCTCAACATAACCCTACCTTAGGTCCAATCCTAACCCTAACCATCTATCTAGCCCTAGCCCTCAACATAACCCTAACCTTAGGTCCAATCCTAACCCTAACCATCTATCTAGCCCTAGCCCTCAACATAACCCTAACCTAGGTCCAATCCTAACCCTAACCGTCTCCCTAAACCTAGCCCTCAACATAACCCTAATCTTAGGTACAATCCTAACCCTAACTGTCTCTCTAAGCCTAGCTGTCAACATAACCCTAACCCTAGGTCCAATCCTAACCTTAACTGTCTCTCTAACCCTAGCACTCAACATAACCCTTACACAAGATCAATCCTCACCCTAACCGTCTCTCTAACACTAGCCCTCAACATAACCCTAACCGTAGGTCCTATCCTAACCCTAAACGTCTCTCTAACCCTAGCACTCAACCTATCCCTAACCCTAGGTCTAATCCTAACCCTAACCGTCTCTCTAACGCTAGCCCTCAACATAACCCTAACCCTAGGTGCAATCCTAACCCTAACCGTCTCTCTAACCCTAGCCCTCAACATAACCCTAACCCTAGGTCCAATCCTAACCCTAACCGTCTCTCTAACCCTAGCCCTCTACATAACCCTAACCCTAGGTCCAATCGTAACCCTAACCGTCTCTCTAACCCTAGCCCTCACCATAACCGTAACCCTAGGTCCAATCCTAACGCTAACAGTCTCTCTAACCCTAGCCCTCAACATAACCCTAACCCTAGCTCCAATTCTAACCCTGACCGACTCTCTAATCCTATCCCTCAAAATAACCCTAACCCTACGTCCAATCCTAACCCTAACCGTCTCGCTAACCATAGCCCTCATCATAACCCTAACCCTAGGTCCAATCCTAACCCTAAACGTCTCTCTAACCCTAGCCCTCAACCCAACCCTAACCCTAGGTCCAATCCTAACCCTAACCATCTCTCTAAACCTGGCCCTCTATATAACCCTAACCTAGGTCCAATCCTTACCCTAACCGTCTCTCTAAACCTAGCCCTCAACATAACACTAACCCTAGCTCCAATCCTAACCCTGACCGACTCTCTAAACCTAGCCCTCAACCTAATCCTAACCCTAGGTCCAATCCTAACCCTAACCGTCTCTCTAACCCTAGCCCTCAACCTAACCCTAATCCTAGGTCCAATCCTAACCCTAACCGTCTGTCTAACCCTAGCCCTCAACATAACCCTAACCCTAGGTCCAATCCTCACCCTAACCCTCCCTAACCCTAACCCTCAACCTAACCCTAACCCTAGGTCCAATCCTAGACCTACCCGTCTCTCTAACCCTAGCCCTCAACATTACGCTAACCCTATGTCCAATCCTAACCCTAACCGTCTCTCTAACCCTAGCCCTCAACATAACCCTAATCCTAGGTCCAATCCTAACCATAACCGTCTCTCTAACCCTAGCCCTCAACATAAGCCTAACCCTAGGTCCAATCCTCATCCTAACCCTCTCTAACCCTAGCCCTCAACCTAACCCTAACCCTAGGTCCAATCCTAGACCTAACCGTCTCTCTAATCCTAGCCCTCAACATAACCCTAACCCTAGGTCCAATCCTTACCCTAACCGTCTCTCTAACCCTAGCCCTCAACATAACACTTAACCTAGGTCCAATCCTAACCCTAACCGTCTCTCTAAACCTAGCTCTCAACATAACCCTTACCCTAGGTCCAATCCTAACCCTAACCTTCTCTCTAACCCTAGCCCTCAACATAACCCTAACCCTAGGTCCAATCCTAACCCTAACACTCTCTCTAACCCTAGCCCTCAACATAACCGTAACCCTAGGACCCATCATAACCCTTACCGTCTCTCTAATCCTAGCCCACAACATAACACTAAGCTTAGGTCCAATAGTATCCATAACCGTCTCTCTAACCCTAGCCCTCAACCTAACCCTAAACCTAGGTCCAATCCTAACCCTAATCGTCTCTCACTCTAGCCCTCAACATAACCCTAACCCTTGGTCCAATCCAAACCCTATCCGTCTCTCTAACTCTAGCCCTCAACATAACCATAACCCTCGGTCCAATCCTAACCCTAACTGTCTCTCTAACCCTAGCCTGAACAAAACCCTAACCCTAGGTCCAATCCTAACCCTAACCGTCTCTAACCCTAGCCCTCAACATAACCCTAACCCTAGGGCCAATCCTAACCCTACCCGTCTCTCTAACCCAAGCCCACAACATAACCCTAATCTTAGATACAATCGTAAACCTAACTGTCTCTCTAACCCTAGCCCTCAACATAACCCTAACCCTAAGTCCAATCCTAATCTAAGCGTCTATCTAGCCCTACCCCTCAACATAACCCTAACCCTAGGTCCAATCCTAACCCTAACCGTCTCCCTAAACGTAGCCCTCAACATAACCCTAATCTTAGGTACAATCCTAACCCTAACTGTCTCTCTAACCCTAGCCCTCAACATAACCCTAACCCTAGGTCCAATCCTAACCCTAACCGTCTCTCTAACCCTAGCCCTCAACATAACCCTAACCCTAGGTCCAATCCTAACCCTAACCGTCTCTCTAACCCTAGCACTCAACCTAACCCTAACCCTAGGTCCAATCCTAACTCTAACCCTCTCTCTAACCCTAGCCCTCAACCTAACACTAACCCTAGGTCCAACCTAACCCTAACCGTCTCTCTAACCCTAGCGATCAACATAACCCTAACCCTAGGTCCAATCTTAACCCTAACCGTCTCTCTAACCATAGCTCTCAACATAACCCTAACCCTTGGTCCAATCCTAACCCTAACCGTCTCTCTAACCCTAGCCCTCAACATAACCCTAACCCTAGGTCCAATCGTAACCCTAACCGTCTCTCTAACCCTAGCCCTCAACATAACCCTAACCCTAGGTCCAATCCTAACCCTAACCGTCTCTCTAACCCTAGCACTCAACATAACACTTACCCAAGATCAATCCTCACCCTAACCGTCTCTCTAACCCTAGCCCTCAACATAACACTAACCGTAGGTCCTATCCTAACCCTAACCGTCTCTCTAACTCTAGCCCTCAACATAATCCTAACCCTAGGTCCAATCCTACCCTAACCGTCTCTATAAACCTAGCCCTCAACATAACGCTAACCCTAGGTCCAATCCTAACCCTAACTGTCTCTCTAACCCTAGCTCTCAACCTAACCGTAATCCTAGGTCCAATCCTAACCCTAACCGTCTCTCTAACGCTAGGCCTCAACATAACCCTAACCCTAGGTCCAATCCTCAACGTAACCGTCTCTCTAACCCTAGCCCTCAACCTAACCCTAACCCTAGGTCCAATCCTAGCCCTAACCGTCTCTCTAACCTTAGCCCTCAACATAACGTTAACGCTAGGGCCAATCCTAACCCTAACCGTCTCTCTAACCCTAGTCCTCAACATAACCCTAACCCTAGGTCCAATCCTAACCCTAACCATCCTTCTGACCCTAGCCCTCAACATAAGCCTAACCCTAGGTCCAATCCTAACCCTAACCGTCTCTCTAACCCAAGGCCTGAACCTAAACCTAACCGTAAGTCCAATCCAAACCCTAACCGTCTCTCTAACACTAGCACTCAACCTAACCCTAACCCTAGGTCCAATCCTAACCCTAACCGTCTCTCTAACGCTAGCCCTCAACATAACCCTAACCCTAGGTCCAATCCTAACCCTAACCGTCTCTCTAACCCTAGCCCTCAACATAACCCTAACCCTAGGTCCAATCCTAACCCTAACCGTCTCTCAAACCCTAGCCCTCTACATAACCCTAACCCTGGGTCCAATCGTAACTCTAACCGTCTCTCTAACCCTAGCCCTCACCATAACCCTAACCCTAGGTCCAATCCTAACGCTAACAGTCTCTCTAACCCTAGCCCTCAACATAACCCTAACCCTAGCTAAAATTCTAACCCTGACCGACTCTCTAACCCTAGCCCTCAAAATAACCCTAACCCTACGTCCAATCCTAACCCTAACCGTCTCGCTAACCCGAGCCCTCATCATAACCCTAACCCTAGGTCCAATCCTAACCCTAAACGTCTCTCTAACCCTAGCCCTCAACCCAACCCTAACCCTAGGTCCAATCCTAACCCTAACCATCTCTCTAAACCTGGCCCTCAATATAACCCTAACCTAGGTCCAATCCTTACCCTAACCGTCTCTCTAAACCTAGCCCTCAACATAACCCTAACCGTAGGTCCAATCCTAACCCTGACCGTCTCTCTAACCCTACCGTTAACATAACGCTAACCCTAGGTCCAATCCTAACCCTAACCGTCTCTATAAACCTAGCCCTCAACATAACACTAACCCTAGCTCCAATCCTAACCCTGACCGACTCTCTAAACCTAGCCCTCAAACTAACAGTAACCCTACGTCCAATCCTAACCCTAACCGTCTCGCTAACCCTAGCCCTCAACATAACCCTAACCCTAGGTCCAATCCTAAACCTAACCGTCTCTCTAACCCTAGCTCTCAAAATAACCCTAACCCTACGTCCAATCCTAACCCTAACCGTCTCGCTAACCCTAGCCCTCAACATAACCCTAACCCTAGGTCCAATCCTAACCCTAACCGTCTCTCTAACCCTAGCCCTCAACCCAACCCTAACAATAGGACCAATCCTAACCCTAACCATCTCTCTAACCCTGGCCCTCAACATAACCCTAACCCTAGGTCCAATCCTTACCCTAACCGTCTCTCTAAACCTAGCCCTCAACATAACCCTAACCCTAGGTCCAATCCTAACCTTGACCGTCTCTGTAACCCTAGCCCTCAACATAACCCTAACCCTAGGTCCAATCCTAACCCTAACCGTCTCTCTAACCCTAGCACTAAACCTAACCCTAACCCTAGGTCCAATCCTAACCGTAACCGTCTCTCTAAACCTAGCCCTCAACCTAACACTAACCCTAGGTCCAATCCTAACCCTAACCGTCTCTATAACCCTAGCCCTCAACATAACCCTAACCCTAGGTCCAATCTTAACCCTAACCGTCTCTCTAACCCTAGCTCTCAACATAAACCTAACCCTAGGTCCATTCCTAACCCTAACCATCTCTCTAACCCTGGCCCTCAACATAACCCTAACCCTAGGTTCAATCCTTACCCTAACCGTCTCTCTAAACCTAGCCCTCAACATAACCCTAACCCTAGGTCCAATCCTAACCCTGACCGTCTCTGTAACCCTAGCCCTCAACATAACCCTAACCCTAGGTCCAATCCTAACCCTAACCGTCTCTCTAACCCTAGCACTAAACCTAACCCTAACCCTAGGTCCAATCCTAACCCTAACCGTCTCTCTAAACCTAGCCCTCAACCTAACACTAACCCTAGGTCCAATCCTAACCCTAACCGTCTCTCTAACCCTAGGCCTCAACATAACCCTAACCCTAGGTCCAATCTTAACCCTAACCGTCTCTCTAACCCTAGCTCTCAACATAACCCTAACCCTAGGTCCATTCCTAACCCTAACCATCTCTCTAACCCTGGCCCTCAACATAACCCTAACCCTAGGTCCAATCCTTACCCTAACCATCTCTCTAAACCTAGCGCTCAACATAACCCTAACCCTAGGTCCAATCCTAACCCTAACCGTCTATCTAGCCCTAGCCCTCAACATAACCCTAACCCTAGGTCCAATCCTAATCCTAACCTTCTCCCTAAACCTAGCCCTCAACATAACCCTAGTCTTAGGTACAATCCTAACCCTAACTGTCTCTCTAACCCTAGCCCTCAACATAACCTTAACCCTAGGTCCAATCCTAACCCTAACCGTCTCTCTAACCCTAGCCCTCAACCTAAACCTAACCCTAGGTGCAATCCTAACCCTAACCGTCTCTCTAACCCTAGCACTCAACCTAACCCTAACCCTAGGTCCAATCCTAACTCTAACCGTCTCTCTAACCCTAGCCCTCAACCTAACACTAACCCTAGGTCCAAACCTAACCCTAACCGTCTCTCTAACCCTAGCGATCAACATAACCCTAACCCTAGGTCCAATCTTAACCCTAACCGTCTCTCTAACCCTAGCTCTCAACATAACCCTAACCCTAGGTCCAATCCTAACCCTAACCGTCTCTCTAACCCTAGCCCTCAACATAACCCTAACCCTAGGTCCAATCGTAACCCTAACCGTCTCTCTAACCCTAGCCCTCAACATAACCCTAACCCTAGGTCCAATCCTAACCCTAACCGTCTCTCTAACCCTAGCCCTCAACATAACCCTAACCCTAACTCCAATCCTAACCCTGACTGACTCTCTAACCCTAGCCCTCAAAATAACCCTAATCCTACGTCCAATCCTAACCCTGACGGTCTCGCTAACCCTACCCCTCAACAAAATCCTAACCCTAGGTCCAATCCTAACCCTAACCGTCTCTCTAACCCTAGCCCTCAACCCAAACCTAACAATAGGACCAATCCTAACCCTAACCATCTCTCTAACCCTGGCCCTCAACATAACCCTAACCCTAGCTCCAATCCTAACCCTTACGGACTCTCTAAACCTAGCCCTCAAAATAACCCTAACCCTACGTCCAGTCCTAACCCTAACCGTCTCGCTAGCCCTAGCCCTGAACAAAACCTTAACCCTAGGTCCAATCCTAACCCTAACCGTCTCTCTAAACCTAGCCCTCAACCCAACCCTAACCCTAGGTCCAATCCTAACCCTAACCACCTCTCTAACCCTGGCCCTCAACATAACCCTAACCCTAGGTTCAATCCTTACCCTAACCGTCTCTCTAAACCTAGCCCTCAACATAACCCTAACCCTAGGTCCAATCCTAACCCTGACCGTCTCTCTAACCCTAGCCCTCAACATAACGCTAACCCTACGTCCAATCCTAACCCTAACTGTCTCTGTAACACTAGCCCTCCACCTAACCCTAACCCTAGGTCCAATCCTACCCCTAACCGTCTCTGTAACCCTAGCCCTCAACCTAACCCTAATCCTAGGTCCAATCCTAACCCTAACCGTCTCTATAACCCCCCCCTCAACATAACCCAAACCCTAGGTCCAATCCTCACCCTAACCATCTCTAACCCTAGCCCTCAACATAACCCTAACCCTAGCTCCAATCCTAACCGTAACCGTCTCTCTAACCCTAGCCATCAACATAACCCTAACCCTACGTCCAATCCTAACCCTAACCGTCTCGCTAACCCTACCCTCAACATAACCCTAACCCTAGGTCCAATCCTTACCCTAACCGTCTCTCTAAAGCTAGCCCTCAACATAACCCTAACCCTAGGTCCAATCCTAACCCTGACCGTCTCTCTAACCCAAGCCCTCAACATAACCCTAACCCTAGGTCCAATCCTAACCCTAACCGTCTATCTAGCCCTAGCTCTCAACATAACCCTAACTTTAGGTCCAATCCTAACCCTAACCGTCTCTCAAACCCTAGCCCTCAACATAACCCTAATCTTAGGTACAATCGGAACCCTAACTGTCTCTCTAACCCTAGCCCTCAACATACCCCTAAACCTAGGTCCAATCCTAACCCTAACCGTCTCCCTAAACCTAGCCCTCAACATAACCCTAATCTTAGTACAATACTAACCCTAACTGTCTCTCTAACCCTAGCCCTCAACATAACCCTTACCCAAGGTCCAATTTTCACCCTAACCGTCTCTCTAACCCTAGCCCTCAACATAACCCTTACCCAAGGTCCAATCCTCACCCTAACCGTCTCTCTAACCCTAGCCCTCAACATAACCCTAACCCTAGGTCCAATCCTAACCCTGACCGCCTCTCTAACCCTAGCCCTCAACATAACACTAACCCTGGGTCCAATCCTAACCCTAACTGTCTCTCTAACCCTAGGCCTCAACATAACCCTAACCCCAGGTCCAATCTTAACCCTAACCCTCTCTCTAACCCTAGCCCTCAACAAACCCTAACCCTAGGTCCAATCCTAAGCCTAACCGTCTCTCTAAACCTAGCCCTCAAAATAACCCTAACCCTACGTCCAATCCTAACCCTACCCGTCTCGCTAACCCTAGCCCTCAACATAACACTAACCCTAGGTCCAACCTAACCCTAACCGTCTCTCTCACCCTAGCCCTCAACCCAACCCGAACAATAGGACCAATCCTAACCCTAACCATCTCTCTAACCCTGGCCCTCAACATAACGCGAACCCTAGGTCCAATCCTCACCCCAACCGTCTCTCTAAACCTAGCCCTCAACATAACCCTAACCGTAGGTCCTATCCTAACCCTAACCGTCTCTCTGACCCTAGCCCTCAACCTAACACTAACCCTAGGTCCAATCCTAACCCTAACTTTCTCTCTAACCCTAGGCCTCAACATAACCCTAACCCCAGGTCCAATCTTAACCCTAACCCTCTCTCTAACCCTAGCCCTCAACAAACCCTAACCCTAGGTCCAATCCTAAGCCTAACCGTCTCTCTAAACCTAGCCCTCAAAATAACCCTAACCCTACGTCCAATCCTAACCCTACCCGTCTCGCTAACCCTAGCCCTCAACATAACACTAACCCTAGGTCCAACCTAACCCTAACCGTCTCTCTAACCCTAGCCCTCAACCCAACCCGAACAATAGGACCAATCCTAACCCTAACCATCTCTCTAACCCTGGCCCTCAACATAACGCGAACCCTAGGTCCAATCCTCACCCCAACCGTCTCTCTAAACCTAGCCCTCAACATAACCCTAACCCTAGGTACAAACCTATCCCTGATCGTCTCTCTAACCCTAGCCCTCAACATAACCCTAACCCTTGGTCCAATCCTAACCCTGACCGTCTCTCTAACACTAGCCCTCAACATAACGCTAACCCTAGGTCCAATCCTAAACCTGACGGTCTCTGTAACCCTAGCCCTCAACATAACCCTAACCATAGGTCCAATCCTAACCCTAACCGTCTCTCTAACCCTAGCACTCAACCTAACCCTAACCCTAGGTCCAATCCTAACCCTAACCGTCTCTCTAACCCTAGCCCTCAACATAACCCTAATCCTAGGTCCAATCGTAACCCTAACCGTCTCTCTAACCCTAACCCTCATCATAACCCTAACCCTAGGTCCAATCCTAACCCTAACCGTCTCTCTAACCCTTGCCCTCAACATAACCCTAACCCTAGCTCCAATCCTAACCCTAACCGTCTCTCTAACCCTAGCCCTCAACCCAACCCTCACCCTAGGTCCAATCCTTACCCTAACCGTCTCTCTAAACCTAGCCCTCAACCTAACCCTAACCGTAGGTCCAATCCTAACCCTGACCGTCTCTCTAACCCTAGCCCTCAACATAACGCTAACCCTAGGTCCAATCCTAACCCTAACCATCTCTCTAATCCTGGCCCTCAACATAACCCTAACCCTAGGTCCAATCCTTACCCTAACCGTCCTGTAAAGCTAGCCCTCAACATAACCCTAACCCTATGTCCAATCCTAACCCACCGTCTCTCTAACCCTAGCCCTCAACATAACCCTAACCCTAGGTCCAATCCTAACCCTAACCATCTATCTAGCCCTAATCCTCAACATAACCCTACCTTAGGTCCAATCCTAACCCTAACCATCTATCTAGCCCTAGCCCTCAACATAACCCTAACCTTAGGTCCAATCCTAACCCTAACCATCTATCTAGCCCTAGCCCTCAACATAACCCTAACCTAGGTCCAATCCTAACCCTAACCGTCTCCCTAAACCTAGCCCTCAACATAACCCTAATCTTAGGTACAATCCTAACCCTAACTCGCTCTCTAAGCCTAGCTGTCAACATAACCCTAACCCTAGGTCCAATCCTAACCCTAACTGTCTCTCTAACCCTAGCACTCAACATAACCCTTACACAAGATCAATCCTCACCCTAACCCTCTCTCTAACACTAGCCCTCAACATAACCCTAACCGTAGGTCCTATCCTAACCCTAAACGTCTCTCTAACCCTAGCACTCAACCTAACCCTAACCCTAGGTCTAATCCTAACCCTAACCGTCTCTCTAACGCTAGCCCTCAACGTAACCCTAACCCTAGGTGCAATCCTAACCCTAACCGTCTCTCTAACCCTAGCCCTCAACATAACCCTAACCCTAGGTCCAATCCTAACCCTAACCGTCTCTCTAACCCTAGCCCTCTACATAACCCTAACCCTAGGTCCAATCGTAACCCTAACCGTCTCTCTAACCCTAGCCCTCACCATAACCGTAACCCTAGGTCCAATCCTACCGCTAACAGTCTCTCTAACCCTAGCCCTCAACATAACCCTAACCCTAGCTCCAATTCTAACCCTGACCGACTCTCTAATCCTAGCCCTCAAAATAACCCTAACCCTACGTCCAATCCTAACCCTAACCGTCTCGCTAACCCTAGCCCTCATCATAACCCTAACCCTAGGTCCAATCCTAACCCTAAACGTCTCTCTAACCCTAGCCCTCAACCCAACCCTAACCCTAGGTCCAATCCTAACCCTAACCATCTCTCTAAACCTGGCCCTCAATATAACCCTAACCTAGGTCCAATCCTTACCCTAACCGTCTCTCTAAACCTAGCCCTCAACATAACACTAACCCTAGCTCCAATCCTAACCCTGACCGACTCTCTAAACCTAGCCCTCAACCTAACCCTAACCCTAGGTCCAATCCTAACCCTAACCGTCTCTCTAACCTTGCCCTCAACCTAACCCTAATCCTAGGTCCAATCCTAACCCTAACCGTCTCTCTAACCCTAGCCCTCAACATAACCCTAACCCTAGGTCCAATCCTCACCCTAACCCTCTCTAACCCTAACCCTCAACCTAACCCTAACCCTAGGTCCAATCCTAGACCTACCCGTCTCTCTAACCCTAGCCCTCAACATTACCCTAACCCTATGTCCAATCCTAACCCTAACCGTCTCTCTAACCCTAGCCCTCAACATAACCCTAATCCTAGGTCCAATCCTAACCATAACCGTCTCTCTAACCCTAGCCCTCAACATAAGCCTAACCCTAGGTCCAATCCTCATCCTAACCCTCTCTAACCCTAGCCCTCAACCTAACCCTAACCCTAGGTCCAATCCTAGACCTAACCGTCTCTCTAATCCTAGCCCTCAACATAACCCTAACCCTAGGTCCAATCCTTACCCTAACCGTCTCTCTAACCCTAGCCCTCAACATAACACTTAACCTAGGTCCAATCCTAACCCTAACCGTGTCTCTAAACCTAGCCCTCAACATAACAATAACGCTAGGTCCAATCCTAACCCTAACCGTGTCTCTAAACCTAGCCCTCAACATAACAATAACCCTAGGTCCAATCCTACCCTAACCGTCTCCATAATCCTAGCCCTCAACATAACCCTAACCCTAGGTCCAATCCTAACCCTAACTGTCTCTCTAACCCTAGTCCTCAACCTAACCCTAACCCTAGGTCCAATCCTAACCCTTATAGTCTCTCACCCTAGCCCTCAATATAACCCTAACCCTAGGTCCAATCCTAACCCTAACCGCCTCTCTAAACCTAGCCCTCAACGTTACCCTAACCCTAGGTCCAATCCTAACCCTAACCGTCTCTCTAAACCTAGCCCTCAACATAACCCTAACCCTAGGTCCAATCCTAAGCCTAACCGTCTCTCTAACCCTATCCCTCAACATAACCCTAACCCTAGGTCTAATCCTAACGCTAACCGTCTCTCTAACCCTACCCCTCAACATACACTAACCCTAGGTCCAATCCTAACCCTAACCGTGTCCCTAACCCCAGCCCTCAACATAACCCTAACCCTAGGTCCAATCCTAACCCTAACAGTCTCTCTAACCTTAATCTCAACATAACCCTAACCCTAGGTCCAATCATAACCCTAATCGTCTCTCTAACACTAGCCCCAACATAACACTAACCCTAGGTCCAATCCTAACCCTAACCGTCTCTCTAAACCTAGCCTTCAACCTAACCCTAACCCTAAGTCCAATCCTAACCCTAATCGTCTCTCACCCTGGCCCTAAACATAACCCTAACCCTAGGTCCAATCCTAACCCTAACCGCCTCTCTAACACTAGCCCTCAACATAACCCTAAACCTAGGTCCAATCCTAACCCTAACCGTCTCTATAACCCTAGTCTCAACATAACCCTAAACCTAGGACCAATCCTAACCCTAAACGTCTCTCTAACCCCAGCCCTCAACCTAACCATAACCCTAGGTGCAATCCTAACCCTAACCGTCTCTCTAATCCTAGCCCTCAACATAACCATAACCCTAGGTCCAATCCTAACCCTAACTGTCTCTCTAAGCCTAGCCCTCAACCTAACCCTATCCCTAGGTCCAATTCTAACCCTAACCGTCTCTCTAACCCTAGCCCTCAACCTAACCCTAATCCTAGGTCCAATCCTAACCCTGACCGTCTCTCTAACCCTAGCCCTCAACATAACGCTAACCCTAGGTCCAATCCTCACCCTAACCCTCTCTATCCCTAGCCCTCAAGCTAACCCTAACCCTAGGTCCAATGCTAGCCCTAACCGTCTCTCTAACCCTAGCCCTCAACATAACCCTAACCCAAGGTCCAATCCTAACGCGAGCCGTCACTCTAACCGTAGCCCTCAACATAACCCTAACCCTAGGTCCAATCCTAACCCTAACTGTCTCTCTAGCCCTAGCCCTCAACATAACCCTAACCCTAGGTCCAATCCTAAACCTAACCGTCTATCTAGCCCTAGCCCTCAACATAACCCTAACGCTAGGTCCAATCCTAACCCTAACCGTCTCCCTAACCCTAGCTCGCAACATAACCCTAATCTTAGGTAAAATCCTAACCCTAACTGACTCTCTAACCCTAGCCCTCAACATAACCCTAACCCTAGGTCCAATCCTAACCCTAACCGTCTCTCTAACCCTAGCCCTCATCATAACCATAACCCTAGGTCCAATCCTCACCCTAACCGTCTCTCTAACCCTAGCCCTCAACATAACCCTAACCGTAGGTCCTATCCTAACCCTAACCGTCTCTCTAACTCTAGCCCTCAACATAATCCTAACGCTAGGTCCAATCCTACCCTAACCGTCTCTATAAACCTAGCCCTCAACATAACCCTAACCCTAGGTCCAATCCTAACCCTAACCGTCTCTCTAACACTAGCCCTCAACCCAACCCTAACCCTAGGTCCAATCCTAACCCTAACCATCTCTCTAACCCTGGCGCTCAACATAACCCTAACCCTAGGTCCAATCCTTACCCTAACCGTCTCTCTAAACCTAGCACTCAACATAACCCTAACCCTAGGTCCAATCGTAACCCTGACCGTCTCTCTAACCCTAGCCCTCAACATAACGGTAACCCTACGTCCAATCCTAACCCTAACTGTCTCTCTAACCCTAGCCCTCAACCTAACCCTAATCCTAGGTCCAATCGTAACCCTAACCGTCTCTCTAACCCTAGCCCTCAACATAACCCTAACCCTAGGTCCAAACCTCACCCTAACCCTCTCTAACCCTAGCCCTCAACCTAACCCTAACCCTAGGTCCAATCCTAGACCTAACCGTCTTTCTAACCCTAGCCCTCAACATAACCCTAACCCTAGGTCCAATCCTAACCCTAACCAACTCTCTAACACTAGCCCTCAACATAACCCTAATCCTAGATCCAATCCTAACCATAACCGTCTCTCTAACCCTAGCCCTCAACATAACCCTAACCCTAGGTCCAATCCTAACCCTAACCGCCTATCTAACCCTAGCCCTCAACATAACCCTAACCCTAGGTCCAATCCTAACCTTAACCGTCTCTCGAACCCTAGCCCTCAACATAACCCTATCCCTAGGTCCAATCCTAACCCTAACCTTCTCTGTAACCCTAGCACTCAACCTAACCCTAACCCTAGGTCCAATCATAACCCTAACCGTCTCTCTAAATCTAGCCCTCAATATAACCCTTAACCCTAGGTCCAATCCTAACCCTAACCGTCTCTCTATCCCTAGCCCTCAACATAACACTAACCCTAGCTCCAATCCTAACCCTGACCGACTCTCTAACCCTAGCCCTCAAAATAACCCTAACCCTACGTCCAATCCTAAACCTAACCGTCTCGCTAACACTAGCCCTCAAAATAACCTTAACCCTAGGTCCAATCCTAACCCTAACCGTCTCTCTAACCCTAGCCCTCAACCCAACCCTAACCCTAGGTCCAATCCTAACCCTAACCATCTCTCTAACCCTGGCCCTCAACATAACCCTAACCCTAGGTCCAAACCTTACCCTAACCGTCTCCCTAAACCTAACCCTCAACATAACCCTAACCCTAGGACCAATCCTAACCCTAACTGTCTCTCTAGCCCTAGCCCTCAACATAACCCTAACCCTAGGTCCAATCCTAAACCTAACCGTCTATCTAGCCCTAGCCCTCAACATAACCCTAACGCTAGGTCCAATCCTAACCCTAACCGTCTCCCTAACCCTAGCCCGCAACATAACCCTAATCTTAGGTAAAATCCTAACCCTAACTGACTCTCTAACCCTAGCCTTCAACATAACCCTAACCCTAGGTCCAATCCTAACCCTAACCGTCTCTCTAACCCTAGCCCTCAACATAACCCTAACCCTAGGTCCAATCCTCACCCTAACCGTCTCTCTAACCCTAGCCCTCAACATAACCCTAACCGTAGGTCCTATCCTAACCCTAACCGTCTCTCTAACTCTAGCCCTCAACATAATCCTAACCCTAGGTCCAATCCTACCCTAACCGTCTCTATAAACCTAGCCCTCAACATAACCCTATCCCTAGGTCCAATCCTAACCCTAACCGTCTCTCTAACACTAGCCCTCAACCCAAGCCTAACTCTAGGTCCAATCCTAACCCTAACCATCTCTCTAACCCTGGCGCTCAACATAACCCTAACCCTAGGTCCAATCCTTACCCTAACCGTCTCTCTAAACCTAGCACTCAACATAACCCTAACCCTAGGTCCAATCGTAACCCTGACCGTCTCTCTAACCCTAGCCCTCAACATAACGGTAACCCTACGTCCAATCCTAACCCTAACTGTCTCTCTAACCCTAGCCCTCAACCTAACCCTAATCCTAGGTCCAATCGTAACCCTAACCGTCTCTCTAACCCTAGCCCTCAACATAACCCTAACCCTAGGTCCAATCCTCACCCTAACCCTCTCTAACACTAGCCCTCAACCTTACCCTAACCATAGGTCCAATCCTAACCCTAACCGTCTCTCGAACCCTAGCCCTCAACATAACCCTATCCCTAGGTCCAATCCTAACCCTAACCTTCTCTCTAACCCTAGCACTCAACCTAACCCTAACCCTAGGTCCAATCCTAACCCTAACCGTCTCTCTAACCCTGGCCCTCAACATAACCCTAACCCTAGTTCCAATCCTTACCCTAACCGTCTCCCTAAACCTAGCCCTCAACATAACACTAACCCTAGGTCCAATCCTAACCCTGACCGTCTCTCTAACTCTAGCCCTCAACATAACCCAAACCCTAGGTCCAATCCTAACCCTAACCGTCTCTCTAACCCTACCCCTCAAAATAACCCTAACCCTAGGTCCAATCCTCACCCTAACCCTCTCTAACCCTAGCCCCCAACCTAACCCTAACCCTAGGTCCAATCCTAGACCTAACCGTCTCTCTAACTCTAGCCCTCAACATAACCCAAACCCTAGGTCCAATCCTAACCCTAACCGTCTCTCTAACCCTAGTCCTCAAAATAACCCTAACCCTAGGTCCAATCCTCACCCTAACCCTCTTTAACCCTAGCCCTCAACCTAACCCTAACCCTAGGTCCAATCCTAGACCTAACCGTCTGTCTAACTCTAGCCCTCAACATAACCCTAACCCTAGGTCCAATCTTAACCCTAACCGTCTCTCTAACCCTAGCCCTCAACAAAACCCTAACCCTAGGTCCAATCCTAACCCTAACCGTCTATCTAACCCTAGCCCTCAACATAACCCTAACCCTAGGTCCAATCCTAACCCTAACCGTCTCTCGAACCCTAGCCCTCAACATAACCCTTTCCCTAGGTCCAATCCTAACCCTAACCGTCTCTCTAAACCTAGCCCTCAACATAACCCTAACCCTAGATCCTATCCTAACCCTAACCGTCTCTCTAACCCTAGCCCTCAACATACCCCTAACCCTAGGTCCAATCCTAAGCCTAATCGTCTCTCTAACCCTAGCCCTCAACCTAACCCTAACCCTAGGTCCAATCCTAACCCTAACCGTCTCTCTAACCCTAGCCCTCAACATAACCCTAACCCTAGGTCCAATCCTAACGCTAGCCGTCTCTCTAACCGTACCCTACAACATAACCCTAACCCTAGGTCCAATCCAAACCCTAACCGTATCTCTAACCCTAGCCCTCAACTTAACACTAACCCTAGGTCCAATCCTAACCCTTATCGTCTCTCACCCTAGCCCTCAACATAACCCTAACCCTAAGTCCAATCCTAACCCTAATCGCCTCTCTAAACCGAGCCCTCAACATTACCCTAACCCTAGGTCCAATCCTAACCGTAACCGTCTCTCTAAACCTTACCCCAACATAACCCTAACCCTAGGTCCAATCCTAAGCCTAACCGTCTCTCTAACCCTAGCCCTCAACATAACCCTAATCCTAGGTCCAATCCTAACGCTAACCGTCTCTCTAACCCTAGCCCTCAACATACACTTACCCTTGGTCCAATCCTAACCCTAACAGTGTCTCTAACCCCAGCCCTCAACATAACCCTAACCCTAGGTCCAATCCTAACCCTAACCGTCTCTCTAACCCTAGCGCTCAACATAACCCTAACCCTAGGTCCAAACCTAACCCTAACCGTCTCTCTAACCCTAGCCCTCAACATAACCATAACCCTAGCTCCAATCCTAACCCTGACCGACTCTCTAACCCTAGCCCTCAAAATAACCCTAACCCTACGTCCAATCCTAACCCTTACCGTCTCGCTAACCCTAGCCCTCAACATAACCCTAACCTTAGGTCCAATCCTAACCCTAACCGTCTCTCTAACCCTAGCCCTCACATAACCCTAACCCTAGGTCCAATCCCAACCCTAACCGTCTCTCTAAACCTAGCCCTCAACATAACAGTAACCCTAGGTCCAATCCCAACGCTAACCGTCTCTCTAACCTAGCCCTCAACATACCCCTAACCCTAGGTCCAATCCCAACCCTAACCGTCTCTCTAAACTTAGCCCTCAACATAACCCTAACCCTAGGTCCAATCGCAACCCTAACTGTCTCTCTAAACTTAGCCCTCAACATAACCCTAGCCCTAGGAACAATCCCAAACCTAACCGTCTCTCTATACCTAGCCCTCAACATAACCCTAACCCTAGGTACAATCCCAACCCTAACCGTCACTCTATACCTAGCCCTCAACATAACCTTAACTCTAGGTCCATACCCTACCCTAACCGTCTCTCTAACCCTAGCCCTCAACATAACCCTAACCCTAGATCCAATCCCAACCCTAACCGTCTCTCTAATCTAGCCCTCAACATAGCCCTATCCCTAGGTCCAATCGCAACGCTAACCGTCTCACTAACCCTAGCCCTCAAAGTAACGCTAACGCTAGGTCCAATCCCAACCCTAACCGTCTCTCTAACCCTAGCCCTCAACATAGCCCTAACCCTAGGTCCAATCGCAACCCTAACCGTCTCTCTAACCATAGCCCTCAACATAACCTTAACCCTATGTCCAATCCCAACCCTAACCGTATCACTAACCCTAGCCCTCAAAATAACCCTAACCCTAGGTCCAAATTCAACTCTAACCGTCTCTCTAATCCTAGCCCTCAACATAGCTCTAACCCTAGGTCCAATCGCAACCCTAACCTTCTCTCTAACTATAGCCCTGAACATAACCTTAACTCTAGGTCCAATCTCAACCCTAACCGTCTGTATAACCCTAGGCCTCAACATAACAATAACCCTAGGTCCAATACCAACCCTAACAGTCTGTGTAACCCTAGCCCTCACAGAGCCCTAACCCTAGGTCCAATCCTAAACCTAACCGTCCCTCTAACCCTAACCCTCAACATAACCCTAACCCTAGGTCCAACCTCAACCCTAACAGTCTCTCTAACCTTAGCCCTCAACATAAACCTAACCCTAGGTCCAATCCCAACCCTAACCGTCTCTCTAACCGTATCCCTCAACATAACGCTAACCCTAGGTCCAATCCAAACCCTAACAGTCTCTCTAACTCTAGCCCTCAACATAACCCTAACCCTAGGTCCAATCTCAACCCTAACCGTCTCTCTTCCTTAGCCCTCAACATAACCCTAAGCCTAGGTACAATCCCGACCCTAACAGTCTCTCTAACCCTAGCCCTCAACATAAGCCTAACCCTACGTCCAATCCCAACCCTAACCGTCTCTCTAACCCTAGCCCTCATCATAGCCCTAACCCTACGTCCAATCGCAACCCTAACCGTCTCTCTAACCCTAGCCCTAAACATAGCCCTAACCCTACGTCCAATCGCAACCCTAACCGTATCTCTAACCCTAGCCCTCAACATATCAGTAACCCTATGTCCAATCCCAACCCGAAAAGTCTCTCTAACCCTACCCTTCAACATAACAGTAACCCTAGGTCCACTCCCAAACCTAAACGTCTCTCTAACCTAGCACTGAACATACCCTTAACCCTAGTTGCAGTCGCAACCCTAACCGGCTGTCTAACCCTAGCCCTCAACATAGCCCTAACCCTAGGACCAATCGCAACCCTAACCGGCTCTCTAACCCTAGTCCTCAACATAACCCTAACCCTAGGTCCAATCACAAACCTAAACGTCTCTCTAACCCTAGCCCTCAACATAACCCTAACCCTAGGTCCAATCACAAACCTAACCGTCTCTCTAACCCTAGCCCTCAACATAACCCTAACCCTAGGTCCAATCCCAACCCTAATCGTCTCTCTAACCCTAGCCCTCAACATAACCATAACCCTAGGTCCAAACCCAACCCTAACCGTCTCTCTAACCCTAGCCCTCAAAATAACCCTAACCATGGGTCCAATCCCAACCCTAACAGTCCCTCTAACCGTAGCCCTCAACATAACACTAACCCTAGGTGCAATCGAAACCGTAACCGTCTCTCTAACCCGAGCCCTCAACATAACCCTACCCCTAGGTCCAATCTCAACCCTAACCGTCTCTCTTCCATAGCCCTCTACATAACCCTAACCCTAGGTACAATCCCAACCCTAACCATCTCTCTAAGGCTAGCCCTCAACATAGCCCTAACCCTAGGTCCAACCCCAACCCTAACCATCTCTCTAACCCTAGCCCTCAACATAAACCTAACCTTAGGTCCAATCCCTACCCTAACCGTTTCTGTATCCCTAGTCCTCAACATAACCCTGACCCTAGGCCCAATCCCAACCCTAACCGTCTCTCTATCCTTAGCCCTCAACATAACCCTAAACCTAGGTCCGATCGCAACCCTAACTGTCTCTCTAAACTTAGCCCTCCACATAACCCTACCCTAGGCCCAATCCCAAACCTAACCGTCTCTCTATACCTAGCCCTCAACAAAACCCTAACCCTAGGTACAATCCCAACCCTAACCGTCTCTCTAACCCTAGCCCTCAACATAACCCTAACCCTAGCTCCAATCCCAACCCTAACCGTCTCTCTAATCTAGCTCTCAAAATAGCCCTATCCCTAGGTCCAATCGCAAACCTAACCGTCTCTCGAACCCTAGCCCTCAAATTCACCCTAACCCTAGGTCCAATCCCAACCCTAACCGTCTCTCTAACACTAGCCCTCAACATAGCCCTAACCCTAGGCCCAATCGCAACTCTAACTGTCTCTCTAACCATAGCCCTCAACATAACCTTAACTCTAGGTCCAATCTCAACCCTAAACGTCTGTATAACACTAGGCCTCAACATAACAATAACCCTAGGTCCAATACCAACCCTAACCGTCTCTCTAACCCTAGCCTTCAACATAGCCCTAACCCTAGGTCCAAACGCAACCCTAACCGTCTCTCTAACCCTAGCCCTAAACATAGCCCTAACCCTACGTCCAATTGCAACCCTAACCGGCTCTCTAACCCCAGCCCTCAACATTGCCCTAACGCTAGTTCCAATCCCTACCCTAACCGTCTTTCTAAACCTAGCCCTCAACATAGCCCTAAGCTTAGGTCCAATCGCAACCCTAAGTGTCTCTCTAACACTAGCCCTCAAAATAACCGTAACCCTAGGTCCAATCCCAACCCTAACCGTGTCTCTAACCCTAGCCCTAAACATAGAAATAACCCTACGTCTAATCGCAACACTAACCTTCTCTCCATCCCTAGCCCTTAACATATCCCTAACCCTAGGTCCAATCGCAACCCTAACTGCCTGTCTAACCCTAGCCCTAAACATAGCCCTAACCCTACGTCCAATCGCCACCCTGAACGTCTCTCTAACCCTAGCGCTCAATATAACCCTAACCCTAGGTCCAATCCCAACCCTAACAGTCTCTCTAACCCTAGGTCTCAACATAACCCTAAACCTAGGTCCAAACACAACCCTAACCGTCTCTCTAACCTTAGGCCTCAACATAATCCTAAACCTAGATCCAAACCCAACCCTAACCGTCTGTCTATCCCTAGCCCTCAATATAACCCTAACCCCATGTCCAATCCCAACCCTAACCGTCTCTCTAACCCTAGTCCTCAACATAACCCTAACCCTAGGTACAATCCCAAACCTAACCGTCTCTCTAACCCTAACCCTCAACATAACCCTAACCCTAGGTCCAACCCCAAACCTAACCATCTCTCTAACCCTAGCCCTCAACATAACCCTAACCCTAGGTCCAATCGCAACCCTAACCCTCTCTCTAACCGTAGCCCTGAACATAACACTAACCCTAGGTCCAATCTCAACCCTAACCGTCTCTCTTCCTTAGCCCTCAACATAACCCTAATCCTAGGTACAATCCCAACCCTAACCGTCTCACTAACACTAGTCCTCAACATAACCCTGACCCTAGTTCCAAACCCAACCCTAACCGTCTCTCTAACCCTACCCCTCAACGTAACCCTAACTTTAGGTCCAATCCCAACCCTAACCGTCTCTCTAACCCTAGCCCTCAACATAACCCTAACCCTAGGTCCAATCCCAAACCTAACCGTCTCTCTATCCCTAGGCCTCAACATAACCTTAACCCTAGGTACAATCCCAACCCTAACCGTCTCTCTAACCCTAGCCCTCTACATAATCCTAACCCTAGGACCAACCTCAACGCTAACAGTCTCTCTAACCCTAGCCCTGAACATAACCCTAACCCAAGGTCCAATCACAACCCTACCCATCTCTCTTACCCTAGCCCTCAACATAACCCTAACCCTAGGGCCAATCCCAACCCTAACCGTCTCTCTAACCCTAGCCCTCAACATAACAATAACCCTAGGTCCAATCCCTACCCTAACCGTCTCTCTAACCCTATCCCTCAACATAACAGTAACCCTGGGTCCAATCCCAACGCTAACCGTCTCTCTAACCTAACCCTCAACATACCCCTAAACCTAGGTCCAATCCCAACCCTAACCGTCTCTCTAAACTTAACCCTCAACATAACATAACCCTAGGTCCAATCGCAACCCTAACGGTCTCTCTAAACTTAACCCTCAACATAACCCTAGCCCTAGGTCCAATCCCAAACCTAACCGTCTCTCTATGCCTAGTCCTCAACATAACCCTAACCCTAGGTACAATCCCAACCCTAACCGTCTCTCTAACCCTAGTCCTCAACATAACCCTAACCCTTGGTCCAATCCCAACCCTAAACGTCTCTCTAACCCTAGCTCTCAACATAACCCTAACCCTAGGTCCAATCCCAACCCTAACCCTCTCTAACCCTAGCACTCAACATAACAATAACCCTAGGTCCAAACACTACCCTAACCGTCTCTCTAACCTTAGCCCTCAACATAACCCTAACCCTAGGTCCAATCCCCACCCTAACCGTCTCTCTAAACCTAGGCCTCAACATAACCCTAAACCTAGGTCCAAACCCAACCCTAACCGTCTCTCTAAACTTAACCCTCAACATAACCCTAACCCTAGGTCCAAACCCAACCTAACGGTCTCTCTAACCCTAGCCCTCAACATAATCCTAACCCTAGGTCCAATCCCAAACCTAACCGTGTATCTATCCCTAGCCCTCAACATAACCTTAACCCTAGGTACAATCCCAACGCTAACCCTCTCTCTAACCCTAGCCCTCAACATATACCTAACCCTAGGTCCAACCCCAACCCTAACCGTCTCTCTAACCCTAGCTCTCAACATAACCCTAACCCAAGGTCCAATCGCAACCCTACCCATCTCTCTTACCCTAGCCCTCAACATAACCCTAACCGTAGGTCAAATCCCAACCCTAACCGTCTCTCTAAACCTAGGCCTCAACATAACCCTAAACCTAGGTCCAAACCCAACCCTAACCGTCTCTCTAAACTTAACCCTCAACATAACCCTAACCCTAGGTCCAAACCCAACCTAACGGTCTCTCTAACCCTAGCCCTCAATATAACCCTAACCCCATGTCCAATCCCAACCCTAACCGTCTCTCTAACCCTAGCCCTCAACATAACCCTAACCCTAGGTCCAATCCCAAACCTAACCGTCTATCTATCCCTAGCCCTCAACATAACCTTAACCCTAGGTACAATCCCAACGCTAACACTCTCTCTAACCTTAGCCCTCAACATATACCTAACCCTAGGTCCAACCCCAACCCTAACCGTCTCTCTAACCCTAGCTCTCAACATAACCCTAACCCAAGGTCCAATCGCAACCCTACCCATCTCTCTTACCCTAGCCCTCAACATAACCCTAACCCTAGGTCAAATCCCAACCCTAACCGTCTCTCTAACCCTAGCCCTCAACATAACAATAACCCTAGGTCCAATCCCTACCCTAACCGTCTCTCTAACCTAGCCCTCAACATACCCCTAACCCTAGGTCCAATCCCAACCCTAACCGTCTCTCTAAACTTAGCCCTCAAAATAACCCAAACCCTAGGTCCAATCGCAACCCTAACTGTCTCTCTAAACTTAGCCCTCAACATAACCCTAGCCCTAGGTCCAATCCCAAACCTAACCGTCTCTCTATACCTAGCCCTCAACATAACCCTAACCCTAGGTACAATCCCAACCCTAACCGTCTCTCTAACCCTAGCTCTCAACATAACACTAACCCTAGGTCCGATCCCAACCCTAACCGTCTCTCTAACCCTGGCCCTCAACATAACAATAACCATAGGTCCAAACCCTACCCTAACCGTCTCACTAACCCTACCCCTCAAAGTAACCCTAACCCTAGGTCCAATCGCAACCCTAACTGTCTCTCTAAACTTAGCCCTCAACATGACCCTAGCCCTAGATCCAATCCCAAACCTAACCGTCTCTCTATACCTAGTCCTCAACATAACCCTAACCCTAGGTACAATCCCAACCCTAACCGTCTCTCTAACCCTAGTCCTCAACATAACCCTAACCCTTGGTCCAATCCCAACCTTAAACGTCTCTTAACCCTAGCTCAACATAACCCTAACCCTAGGTCCGATCCCAACCCTAACCCTCTCTAACCCTAGCCCTCAACATAACAATAACCCTAGGTCCAAACACTACCCTAACCGTCTCTCTAACCCTAGCCCTCAACATAACCCTAACCCTAGGTGCAATTCCCACCCTAACCGTCTCTCTAATCTAGCCCTCAACATAGCCCTAACCCTAGGTCCAATCCCAAACCTAACCGTCTCTCTATACCTAGCCCTCAACATAACCCTCACCCTAGGTACAATCCCAACCCTAACCGTCTCTCTAACCCTAGGCCTCAACATAACCCTAAACCTAGGTCCAAACCCAACCCTAACCGTCTCTCTAAACTTAACCCTCAACATATCCCTAACCCTAGGTCCAAACCCAACCTAACCGTCTCTCTAACCCTAGCCCTCAATATAACCCTAACCCCATGTCCAATCCCAACCCTAACCGTCTCTCTAACCCTAGCCCTCAACATAACCCTAACCCTAGGTCCAATCCCAACCCTAACCGTCTCTCTAACCCTAGCCCTCAACATATACCTAACCCTAGGTCCAATCCCAACCCTAACCGTCTCTCTAACCCTAGCCCTCAACATAACAATAACCATAGGTCCAATCCCTACCCTAACCGTCTCTCTAACCCTAGCCCTCAACATAACAGTAACCCTAGGTCCAATCCCAACCCTAACCGTCTCTCTAACCTAGCCCTCAACATACCCCTAACCCTAGGTCCAATCCCAACCCTAACCGTCTCTCTAAACTTAGCCCTCAACATAACATAACCCTAGGTCCAATCGCAACCCAAACTGTCTCTCTAAACTTAGCCCTCAACATAACCCTAGCCCTAGGTCCAATCCCAAACCTAACCGTCTCTCTATACCTAGTCCTCAACATAACCCTAACCCTAGGTACAATCCCAACCCTAACCGTCTCTCTAACCCTAGTCCTCAACATAACCCTAACCCTTGGTCCAATCCCAACCCTAAACGTCTCTCTAACCCTAGCTCTCAACATAACCCTAACCCTAGGTCCAATCCCAACCCTAACCCTCTCTAACCCTAGCACTCAACATAACAATAACCCTAGGTCCAAACACTACCCTAACCGTCTCTCTAACCCTAGCCCTCAACATAACCCTAACCCTAGGTCCAATCCCCACCCTAACCGTCTCTCTAATCTAGCCCTCAACATAGTCCTAACCCTACGTCCAATCGCCACACTGAACGTCTCTCTATCCCTAGCCCTCAAAATAACCCTAACCGTAGGTCAAATCCCAACCCTAACCGTCTCTCTAAACCTAGGCCTCAACATAACCCTAAACCTAGGTCCAAACCCAACCCTAACCGTCTCTCTAAACTTAACCCTCAACATAACCCTAACCCTAGGTCCAAACCCAACCTAACGGTCTCTCTAACCCTAGCCCTCAATATAACCCTAACCCCATGTCCAATCCCAACCCTAACCGTCTCTCTAACCCTAGCCCTCAACATAACCCTAACCCTAGGTCCAATCCCAAACCTAACCGTCTATCTATCCCTAGCCCTCAACATAACCTTAACCCTAGGTACAATCCCAACGCTAACCCTCTCTCTAACCCTAGCCCTCAACATATACCTAACCCTAGGTCCAACCCCAACCCTAACCGTCTCTCTAACCCTAGCTCTCAACATAACCCTAACCCAAGGTCCAATCGCAACCCTACCCATCTCTCTTACCCTAGCCCTCAACATAACCCTAACCCTAGGTCAAATCCCAACCCTAACCGTCTCTCTAACCCTAGCCCTCAACATAACAATAACCCTAGGTCCAATCCCTACCCTAACCGTCTCTCTAAACCTAGCCCTCAACATAACAGTAACCCTAGGTCCAATCCCAACTCTAACCGTCTCTCTAACCTAGCCCTCAACATACCCCTAACCCTAGGTCCAATCCCAACCCTAACCGTCTCTCTAAACTTAGCCCTCAAAATAACCCTAACCCTAGGTCCAATCGCAACCCTAACTGTCTCTCTAAACTTAGCCCTCAACATAACCCTAGCCCTAGGTCCAATCCCAAACCTAACCGTCTCTCTATACCTAGCCCTCAACATAACCCTAACCCTAGGTACAATCCCGACCCTAACCGTCTCTCTAACCCTAACTCTCAACATAACACTAACCCTAGGTCCGATCCCAAACCTAACCGTCTCTCTAACCCTGGCCCTCAACATAACAATAACCATAGGTCCAAACCCTACCCTAACCGTCTCACTGACCCTAGCCCTCAAAGTAACCCTAACCCTAGGTCCAATCGCAACCCTAACTGTCTCTCTAAACTTAGCCCTCAACATAACCCTAGCCCTAGATCCAATCCCAAACCTAACCGTCTCTCTATACCTAGTCCTCAACATAACCCTAACCCTAGGTACATTCCCAACCCTAACCGTCTCTCTAACCCTAGTCCTCAACATAACCCTAACCCTTGGTCCAATCCCAACCCTAAACGTCTCTTAATCCTAGCTCAACATAACCCTAACCCTAGGTCCGATCCCAACCCTAACCCTCTCTAACCCTAGCCCTCAACATAACAATAACCCTAGGTCCAAACACTACCCTAACCGTCTCTCTAACCCTAGCCCTCAACATAACCCTAACCCTAGGTGCAATCCCCACCCTAACCGTCTCTCTAATCTAGCCCTCAACATAGCCCTAACCCTAGGTCCAATCGCAACCCTAACTGTCTCTCTAAACTTAGCCCTCAACATAACCCTAGCCCTAGGTCCAATCCCAAACCTAACCGTCTCTCTATACCTAGCCCTCAACATAACCCTAACCCTAGGTACAATCACAACCCTAACCGTCTCTCTAACCCTAGGACTCAAAATAACCCTAAACCTAGGTCCAAACCCAACCCTAAACGTCTCTCTAAACTTAACCCTCAACATATCCCTAACCCTAGGTCCAAACCCAACCTAACCGTCTCTCTAACCCTAGCCCTCAATATAACCCTAACCCCATGTCCAATCCCAACCCTAAACGTCTCTCTAACCCTAGCCCTCAACATAACCCTAACCCTAGGTCCAATCCCAACCCTAACCGTCTCTCTAACCCTAGCCCTCAACATATACCTAACCCTAGGTCCAATCCCAACCCTAACCGTCTCTCTAACCCTAGCCCTCAACATAACAATAACCCTAGGTCCAATCCCTACCCTAACCGTCTCTCTAACCCTAGCCCTCAACATAACAGTAACCCTAGGTCCAATCCCAACCCTAACCGTCTCTCTAACATAGCCCTCAACATACCCCTAACCCTAGGTGCAATCCCAACCCTAACCGTCTCTCTAAACTTAGCCCTCAACATAACCCTAACCCTAGGTCCAATCGCAACCCTAACTGTCTCTCTAAACTTAGCCCTCAACATAACCCTAGCCCTAGGTCCAATCCCAAACCTAACCGTCTCTCTATACCTAGTCCTCAACATAACCCTAACCCTAGGTACAATCCCAACCCTAACCGTCTCTCTATACCTAGCCCTCAACATAACCCTAACCCTAGGTACAATCCCAACCCTAACCATCTCTCTAACCCTAGCCCTCAACATAACCCTAACCCTAGGTCCAATCCCAAACCTAACCCTCTCTCTAACCGTAGCCCTCAACATAACACTAACCCTAGGTCCAATCTCAACCCTAACCGTCTCTCTTCCTTAGCCCTCAACATAACCCTAATCCTAGGTACAATCCGAACCCTAACCGTCTCACTAACACTAGTCCTCAACATAATCCTGACCCTAGTTCCAAACCCAACCCTAACCGTCTCTCTAACCCTACCCCTCAATGTAACCCTAACTTTAGGTCCAATCCCAACGCTAACCGTCTCTCTAACCCTAGCCCTCAACATAACCCTAACCCTAGGTCCAATCCCAAACCTAACCGTCTCTCTATCCCTAGGCCTCAACATAAACTTAACCCTAGGTACAATCCCAACCCTAACCGTCTCTCTAACCCTAGCCCTCTACATAACCCTAACCCTAGGTCCAACCTAACCCTAACAGTCTCTCTAACCCTAGCCCTGAACATAACCCTAACCCAAGGTCCAATCACAACCCTACCCATCTCTCTTACCCTAGCCCTCAACATAACCCTAACCCTAGGGCCAATCCGAACCCTAACCGTCTCTCCAACCCTAGCCCTCAACATAACAATAACCCTAGGTCCAATCCCTACCCTAACCGTCTCTCTAACCCTATCCCTCAACATAACAGTAACCCTAGGTCCAATCCCAACGCTAACCGTCTCTCTAACCTAACCCTCAACATACCCCTAACCCTAGGTCCAATCCCAACCCTAACCGTCTCTCTAAACCTAGCACTCAACATAACCCTAACCCTAGGTCCAATCGTAACCCTGACCGTCTCTCTAACCCTAGCCCTCAACATAACGGTAACCCTACGTCCAATCCTAACCCTAACTGTCTCTCTAACCCTAGCCCTCAACCTAACCCTAATCCTAGGTCCAATCGTAACCCTAACCGTCTCTCTAACCCTAGCCCTCAACATAACCCTAACCCTAGGTCCAATCCTCACCCTAACCCTCTCTAACCCTAGCCCTCAACCTCACCCTAACCCTAGGTCCAATCCTAGACCTAACCGTCTTTCTAACCCTAGCCCTCAACCCAACCCTAACCCTAGGTCCAATCCTAACCCTAACCATCTCTCTAACCCTGGCGCTCAACATAACCCTAACCCTAGGTCCAATCTTTACCCTAACCGTCTCTCTAAACCTAGCACTCAACATAACCCTAACCCTAGGTCCAATCGTAACCCTGACCGTCTCTCTAACCCTAGCCCTCAACATAACGGTAACCCTACGTCCAATCCTAACCCTAACTGTCTCTCTAACCCTAGCCCTCAACCTAACCCTAATCCTAGGTCCAATCGTAACCCTAACCGTCTCTCTAACCCTAGCCCTCAACATAACCCTAACCCTAGGTCCAATCCTCACCCTAACCCTCTCTAACCCTAGCCCTCAACCTCACCCTAACCCTAGGTCCAATCCTAGACCTAACCGTCTTTCTAACCCTAGCCCTCAACATAACCCTAACCCTAGGTCCAATCCTAACCCTAACCAACTCTCTAACCCTAGCCCTCAACATAACCCTAATCCTAGATCCAATCCTAACCATAACCGTCTCTCTAACCCTAGCCCTCAACATAACCCTAACCCTAGGTCCAATCCTAACCCTAACCGCCTATCTAACCCTAGTCCTCAACATAACCCTAACCCTAGGTCCAATCCTAACCCTAACCGTCTCTCGAACCCTAGCCCTCAACATAACCCTATCCCTGGGTCCAATCCTAACCCTAACCTTCTCTCTAACCCTAGCACTCAACCTAACCCTAACCCTAGGTCCAATCCTAACCCTAACCGTCTCTCTAACCCTAGCCCTCAACATAACCCTAACCCTAGGTCCAATCATAACCCTAACCGTCTCTCTAAATCTAGCCCTCAACATAACCCTTAACCCTAGGTGCAATCCTAGACCTAACCGTCTCTCTAACTCTAGCCCTCAACATAACCCTAACCCTAGGTCCAATCCTAACCCTAACCGTCTCTCTAACCCTACCCCTAAAAATAACCCTAACCCTAGGTCCAATCCTCACCCTAACCCTCTCTAACCCTAGCCCTCAACCTAACCCTAACCCTAGGTCCAATCCTAGACCTAACCGTCTCTCTAACTCTAGCCCTCAACATAACCCTAACCCTAGGTCCAATCTTAACCCTAACCGTCTCTCTAACCCTAGCCCTCAACATAACCCTAACCCTAGGTCCAATCCTAAACCTAACCGTCTATCTAGCCCTAGCCCTCAACATAAACCTAACGCTAGGTCCAATCCTAACCCTAACCGTCTCCCTAAACCTAGCCCGCAACATAACCCTAATCTTAGGTAAAATCCTAACCCTAACTGACTCTCTAACCCTAGCCCTCAACATAACCCTAACCCTAGCTCCAATCCTAACCCTAACCGTCTCTCTAACCCTAGCCCTCAACATAACCCTAACCCTAGGTCCAATCCTCACCCTAACCGTCTCTCTAACCCTAGCCCTCAACATAACCCTAACCGTAGGTCCTATCCTAACCCTAACCGTCTCTCTAACTCTAGCCCTCAACGTAATCCTAACCCTAGGTCCAATCCTACCTTAACCGTCTCTATAAACCTAGCCCTCAACATCACCCTAACCCTAGGTCCAATCCTAACCCTAACCGTCTCTCTAACACTAGCCCTCAACCCAAGCCTAACCCGAGGTCCAATCCTAACCCTAACCATCTCTCTAACCCTGGCGCTCAACATAACCCTAACCCTAGGTCCAATCCTTACCCTAACGGTCTCTCTAAACCTAGCACTCAACATAACTCTATCCCTAGGTCCAATCGTAACCCTGACCGTCCCTCTAACCCTAGCCCTCAACATAACGGTAACCCTACGTCCAATCCTAACCCTAACTGTCTCTCTAACCCTAGCCCTCAACCTAACCCTAATCCTAGGTCCAATCGTAACCCTAACCGTCTCTCTAACCCTAGCCCTCAACATAACCCTAACCCTAGGTCCAATCCTCACCCTAACCCTCTCTAACCCTAGCCCTCAACCTCACCCTAACCCTAGGTCCAATCCTAGACCTAACCGTCTTTCTAACCCTAGCCCTCAACATAACCCTAACCCTAGGTCCAATCCTAACCCTAACCAACTCTCTAACCCTAGCCCTCAACATAACCCTAATCCTAGATCCAATCCTAACCATAACCGTCTCTCTAACCCTAGCCCTCAACATAACCCTAACCCTAGGTCCAATCCTAACCCTAACCGCCTATCTAACCCTAGACCTCAACATAACCCTAACCCTAGGTCCAATCCTAACCCTAACCGTCTCTCGAACCCTAGCCCTCAACATAACCCTATCCCTAGGTCCAATCCTAACCCTAACCTTCTCTCTAACCCTAGCACTCAACCTAACCCTAACCCTAGGTCCAATCCTAACCCTAACCGTCTCTCTAACCCTAGCCCTCAACATAACCCTAACCGTAGGTTCAATCATAACCCTAACCGTCTCTCTAAATCTAGCCCTCAACATAACACTTAACCCTAGGTCCAATCCTAACCCTAACCGTCTCTCTAACCGTAGCCCTCAACATAACCCTAACCCTAGCTCCAATCCTAACCTTGACCGACTCTCTAACCCTAGCCCTCAAAATAACCCTAACCCTACGTCCAATCCTAAACCTAACCGTCTCGCTAACACTAGCCCTCAAAATAACCTTAACCCTAGGTCCAATCCTAACCCTAACCGTCTCTCTAACCCTAGCCCTCAACCCAACCCTAACCCTAGGTCCAATCCTAACCCTAACCATCTCTCTAACCCTGGCCCTCAACATAACCCTAACCCTAGGTCCAATCCTTACCCTAACCGTCTCCCTAAACCTAGCCCTCAACATAACCCTAACCCTAGGTCCAATCCTAACCCTGACCGTCTCTCTAACCCTAGCCCTCAACATAACCCTAACCCTAGCTCCAATCCTAACCCTAACCGTCTCTCTAACCCTAGCCCTCAACATAACCCTAACCCTAGGTCCAATCCTAACCCTAACCGTCTCTCGAACCCTAGCCCTCAACATAACCCTATCCCTAGGTCCAATCCTAACCCTAACCTTCTCTCTAACCCTAGCACTCAACCTAACCCTAACCCTAGGTCCAATCCTAACCCTAACCGTCTCTCTAACCCTAGCCCTCAACATAACCCTAACCCTAGGTCCAATCATAACCCTAACCGTCTCTCTAAATCTAGCCCTCAATATAACCCTTAACCCTAGGTCCAATCCTAACCCTAACCGTCTCTCTAACCCCAGCCCTCAACATAACCCTAACCCTAGCTCCAATCCTAACCCTGACCGACTCTCTAACCCTAGCCCTCAAAATAACCCTAACCCTACGTCCAATCCTAAACCTAACCGTCTCGCTAACACTAGCCCTCAAAATAACCTTAACCCTAGGTCCAATCCTAACCCCAACCGTCTCTCTAACCCTAGCCCTCAACCCAACCCTAAACCTAGGTCCAATCCTAACCCTAACCATCTCTCTAACCCTGGCCCTCAACATAACCCTAACCCTAGGTCCACTCCTTACCCTAACCGTCTCCCTAAACCTAACCCTCAACATAACCCTAACCCTAGGTCCAATCCTAACCCTAACTGTCTCTCTAGCCCTAGCCCTCAACATAACCCTAACCCTAGGTCCAATCCTAAACCTAACCGTCTATCTAGCCCTAGCCCTCAACATAAACCTAACGCTAGGTCCAATCCTAACCCTAACCGTCTCCCTAACCCTAGCCCGCAACATAACCCTAATCTTAGGTAAAATCCTAACCCTAACTGACTCTCTAACCCTAGCCCTCAACATAACCCTAACCCTAGGTCCAATCCTAACCCTAACCGTCTCTCTAACCCTAGCCCTCAACATAACCCTAACCCTAGGTCCAATCCTCACCCTAACCGTCTCTCTAACCCTAGCCCTCAACATAACCCTAACCGTAGGTCCTATCCTAACCCTAACCGTCTCTCTAACTCTAGCCCTCAACATAATCCTAACCCTAGGTCCAATCCTACCCTAACCGTCTCTATAAACCTAGCCCTCAACATAACCCTAACCCTAGGTCCAATCCTAACCCTAACCGTCTCTCTAACACTAGCCCTCAACCCAAGCCGAACCCGAGGTCCAATCCTAACCCTAACCATCTCTCTAACCCTGGCGCTCAACATAACCCTAACCCTAGGTCCAATCCTTACCCTAACCGTCCCTCTAAACCTAGCACTCAACATAACCCTATCCCTAGGTCCAATCGTAACCCTGACCGTCCCTCTAACCCTAGCCCTCAACATAACGGTAACCCTACGTCCAATCCTAACCCTAACTGTCTCTCTAACCCTAGCCCTCAACCTAACCCTAATCCTAGGTCCAATCGTAACCCTAACCGTCTCTCTAACCCTAGCCCTCAACATAACCCTAACCCTAGGTCCAATCCTCACCCTAACCCTCTCTAACCCTAGCCCTCAACCTCACCCTAACCCTAGGTCCAATCCTAGACCTAACCGTCTTTCTAACCCTAGCCCTCAACATAACCCTAACCCTAGGTCCAATCCTAACCCTAACCAACTCTCTAACCCTAACCCTCAACATAACCCTAATCCTAGATCCAATCCTAACCATATCCGTCTCTCTAACCCTAGCCCTCAACATAACCCTAACCCTAGGTCCTATCCTAACCCTAACCGCCTATCTAACCCTAGCCCTCAACATAACCCTAACCCTAGGTCCAATCCTAACCCTAACCGTCTCTCGAACCCTAGCCCTCAACATAACCCTATCCCTAGGTCCAATCCTAACCCTAATCTTCTCTCTAACCCTAGCACTCAACCTAACCCTAACCCTAGGTCCAATCCTAACCATAACCGTCTCTCTAACCCTAGCCCTCAACATAACCCTAACCCTAGGTTCAATCATAACCCTAACCGTGTCTCTAAATCTAGCCCTCAACATAACCCTTAACCCTAGGTCCAATCCTAACCCTAACCGTCTCTCTAACCGTAGCCCTCAACATAACCCTAACCCTAGCTCCAATCCTAACCCTGACCGACTCTCTAACCCTAGCCCTCAAAATAACCCTAACCCTACGTCCAATCCTAAACCTAACCGTCTCGCTAACACTAGCCCTCAAAATAACCTTAACCCTAGGTCCAATCCTAACCCTAACCGTCTCTCTAACCCTAGCCCTCAACCCAACCCTAACCCTAGGTCCAATCCTAACCCTAACCATCTCTCTAACCCTGGCCCTCAACATAACCCTAACCCTAGCTCCAATCCTAACCCTAACCGCCTCTCTAACCCTAGCCCTCAACATAACCTTAACCCAAGGTCCATTCCTAACCCTAACGTTCTCTCTAAACCTAGCCCTCAACATAACCCTAACCCTAGGTCCAATCCTAACCCTAACCGTCTCTCTGACCCTAGCCCTCAACATAAGCCTAACCCTAGGTCCAATCCTAACCCTAACCGTCTCTCTAACCCTAGCCCTCAAACTAAACCTAACCCTAGGTCCAATCCTAACCTTAACCGTCTCTCTAACCCTAGCACTCAACCTAACCCTAACGCTAGGTAAAATCCTAACCCTAACCGTCTCTCTACCCCTAGCCCTCAACATAAAACTAACCCTAGGTCCAATCCTAAACCTAACCGTCTCTCTATCCCTAGCCCTCAACATAACCCTAACCCTAGGTCCAATCCTAACCCTAACCGTCTCTCTAACCCTAGCCCTCAAAATAACCCTAACACTAGGTCCAATCCTCACCCTAATCCTCTCTAACGCTAGCCCTCAACCTAACACTAACCCTAGGTGCAATCCTAGACCTAACCGTCTCTCTAACTCTAGCCCTCAACATAACCCTAACCCTAGGTCCAATCCTAACCCTAACCGTCTCTCTAACCCTAGCCCTCAAAATAACCCTAACCCTAGTTCCAATCCTCACCCTAACCCTCTCTAACCCTAGCCCTCAACTTAACCCTAACCCTAGGTCCAATCCTAGACCTAACCGTCTCTCTAACTCTAGCCCTCAACATAACCCTAACCCTAGGTCCAATCCTAACCCTAACCGTCTCTCTAACCCTAGCCCTCAACAAAACCCTAACCCTAGGTCCAATCCTCACCATAACCGTCTCTCTAACTCTAGCCCTCAACATGACCCTAACCATAGGCCAATCCTAACCCTAACCGTCTATCTAACCCTAGCCCTCAACATAACCCTAACCCTAGGTCCAATCCTAACCCTAACCGTCTCTCGAACCCTAGCCCTCAACATAACCCTATCCCTAGGTCCAATCCTAACCCTAACCGTCTCTCTAAACCTAGCCCTCAACATAACCCTAACCCTAGATCCTATCCTAACCCTAACCGTCTCTCTAACCCTAGCCCTCAACATAACCCTAACCCTAGGTCCAATCCTAAGCCTAATCGTCTCTCTAACCCTAGCCCTCAACATAACCCTAACCCTAGGTCCAATCCTAAACCTAACCGTCTCTCTATCCCTAGCCCTCAACATAAACCTAACCCTAGGTCCAATCCTAACCCTAACCGTCTCTAACCCTAGCCCTCAAAATAACCCTAACCCTAGGTCCAATCCTCACCCTAACCCTCTCTAACCCTAGCCCCCAACCTAACCCTAACCCTAGGTCCAATCCTAGACCTAACCGTCTCTCTAACTCTAGCACTCAACATAACCCTAACCCTAGGTCCAATCCTAACCCTAACCGTCTCTCTAACCCTAGCCCTCAAAATAACCCTAACCCTAGGTCCAATCCTCACCCTAACCCTCTTTAACCCTAGCCCTCAACCTAACCCTAACCCTAGGTCCAATCCTAGACCTAACCGTCTCTCTAACTCTAGCCCTCAACATAACCCAAACCCTAGGTCCAATCTTAACCCTAACCGTCTCTCTAACCCTAGCCCTCAACAAAACCCTAACCCTAGGTCCAATCCTCACCATAACCGTCTCTCTAACCCTAGCCCTCAACATGACCCTAACCATAGGCCAATCCTATCCCTAACCGTCTTTCTAACCTTAGCCCTCAACATAACCCTAACCCTAGGTCCAATCCTAACCCTAACCGTCTCTCGAACCCTAGCCCTCAACATAACCCTATCCCTAGGTCCAATCCTAACCCTAACCGTCTCTCTAACCCTAGCCCCCAACCCAACCCTAACCCTAGATCCAATCCTAACCCTAACCATCTCTCTAACCCTGGCCCTCAACATAACCCTAACCCTAGGTCCAGTCCTTACCCTAACCGTCTCTCTAAACCTAGCCCTCAACATAACTCTAACCCTAGGTCCAATCTCAACCCTGACCATCTCTCTAACACTATCCCTCAGCATAACCCTAACCCTAGGTCCAATCCTAACCCTAACCGTCTCTCTAACCCTAGCCCTCAACATAACCCTAACCCTAGATCCTATCCTAACCTTAACCGTCTCTCTAACCCTAGCCCTCAACATAAACCTAACCCTAGGTCCAATCCTATCCCTAACCGTCACTCGAACCCTAGCCCTCAACATAACCGTATCCCTAGGTCCAATCCTAACCCTAAACGACTCTCTAACCCTAGTCCTCAACATAACCCTAACCCTAGGTCCAATCCTAACCCTAACCGTCTCTCTAACCCTAGCCTTCAACATAACCCTAACCCTAGGTCCAATGCTAACGCTAGCCGTCTCTCTAACCGTAGCCCTCAACATAACCCTAACCCTAGGTCCAATCCTAACCCTAACCGTCTCTCTAACCCTAGCCCTCAACATACCCTAACCCTAGGTCCAATCCTAACCCTAACCGTGTCTCTAAACCTAGCCCTCAACATAACAATAACGCTAGGTCCAATCCTAACCCTAACCGTGTCTCTAAACCTAGCCCTCAACATAACAATAACCCTAGGTCCAATCCTACCCTAACCGTCTCCATAATCCTAGCCCTCAACATAACCCTAACCCTAGGTCCAATCCTAACCCTAACTGTCTCTCTAACCCTAGTCCTCAACCTAACCCTAACCCTAGGTCCAATCCTAACCCTTATAGTCTCTCACCCTAGCCCTCAATATAACCCTAACCCTAGGTCCAATCCTAACCCTAACCGCCTCTCTAAACCTAGCCCTCAACGTTACCCTAACCCTAGGTCCAATCCTAACCCTAACCGTCTCTCTAAACCTAGCCCTCAACATAACCCTAACCCTAGGTCCAATCCTAAGCCTAACCGTCTCTCTAACCCTATCCCTCAACATAACCCTAACCCTAGGTCTAATCCTAACGCTAACCGTCTCTCTAACCCTACCCCTCAACATACACTAACCCTAGGTCCAATCCTAACCCTAACCGTGTCCCTAACCCCAGCCCTCAACATAACCCTAACCCTAGGTCCAATCCTAACCCTAACAGTCTCTCTAACCTTAATCTCAACATAACCCTAACCCTAGGTCCAATCATAACCCTAATCGTCTCTCTAACACTAGCCCCAACATAACACTAACCCTAGGTCCAATCCTAACCCTAACCGTCTCTCTAAACCTAGCCTTCAACCTAACCCTAACCCTAAGTCCAATCCTAACCCTAATCGTCTCTCACCCTGGCCCTAAACATAACCCTAACCCTAGGTCCAATCCTAACCCTAACCGCCTCTCTAACACTAGCCCTCAACATAACCCTAAACCTAGGTCCAATCCTAACCCTAACCGTCTCTATAACCCTAGTCTCAACATAACCCTAAACCTAGGACCAATCCTAACCCTAAACGTCTCTCTAACCCCAGCCCTCAACCTAACCATAACCCTAGGTGCAATCCTAACCCTAACCGTCTCTCTAATCCTAGCCCTCAACATAACCATAACCCTAGGTCCAATCCTAACCCTAACTGTCTCTCTAAGCCTAGCCCTCAACCTAACCCTATCCCTAGGTCCAATTCTAACCCTAACCGTCTCTCTAACCCTAGCCCTCAACCTAACCCTAATCCTAGGTCCAATCCTAACCCTGACCGTCTCTCTAACCCTAGCCCTCAACATAACGCTAACCCTAGGTCCAATCCTCACCCTAACCCTCTCTATCCCTAGCCCTCAAGCTAACCCTAACCCTAGGTCCAATGCTAGCCCTAACCGTCTCTCTAACCCTAGCCCTCAACATAACCCTAACCCAAGGTCCAATCCTAACGCGAGCCGTCACTCTAACCGTAGCCCTCAACATAACCCTAACCCTAGGTCCAATCCTAACCCTAACTGTCTCTCTAGCCCTAGCCCTCAACATAACCCTAACCCTAGGTCCAATCCTAAACCTAACCGTCTATCTAGCCCTAGCCCTCAACATAACCCTAACGCTAGGTCCAATCCTAACCCTAACCGTCTCCCTAACCCTAGCTCGCAACATAACCCTAATCTTAGGTAAAGTCCTAACCCTAACTGACTCTCTAACCCTAGCCCTCAACATAACCCTAACCCTAGGTCCAATCCTAACCCTAACCGTCTCTCTAACCCTAGCCCTCATCATAACCATAACCCTAGGTCCAATCCTCACCCTAACCGTCTCTCTAACCCTAGCCCTCAACATAACCCTAACCGTAGGTCCTATCCTAACCCTAACCGTCTCTCTAACTCTAGCCCTCAACATAATCCTAACGCTAGGTCCAATCCTACCCTAACCGTCTCTATAAACCTAGCCCTCAACATAACCCTAACCCTAGGTCCAATCCTAACCCTAACCGTCTCTCTAACACTAGCCCTCAACCCAACCCTAACCCTAGGTCCAATCCTAACCCTAACCATCTCTCTAACCCTGGCGCTCAACATAACCCTAACCCTAGGTCCAATCCTTACCCTAACCGTCTCTCTAAACCTAGCACTCAACATAACCCTAACCCTAGGTCCAATCGTAACCCTGACCGTCTCTCTAACCCTAGCCCTCAACATAACGGTAACCCTACGTCCAATCCTAACCCTAACTGTCTCTCTAACCCTAGCCCTCAACCTAACCCTAATCCTAGGTCCAATCGTAACCCTAACCGTCTCTCTAACCCTAGCCCTCAACATAACCCTAACCCTAGGTCCAAACCTCACCCTAACCCTCTCTAACCCTAGCCCTCAACCTAACCCTAACCCTAGGTCCAATCCTAGACCTAACCGTCTTTCTAACCCTAGCCCTCAACATAACCCTAACCCTAGGTCCAATCCTAACCCTAACCAACTCTCTAACACTAGCCCTCAACATAACCCTAATCCTAGATCCAATCCTAACCATAACCGTCTCTCTAACCCTAGCCCTCAACATAACCCTAACCCTAGGTCCAATCCTAACCCTAACCGCCTATCTAACCCTAGCCCTCAACATAACCCTAACCCTAGGTCCAATCCTAACCTTAACCGTCTCTCGAACCCTAGCCCTCAACATAACCCTATCCCTAGGTCCAATCCTAACCCTAACCTTCTCTGTAACCCTAGCACTCAACCTAACCCTAACCCTAGGTCCAATCATAACCCTAACCGTCTCTCTAAATCTAGCCCTCAATATAACCCTTAACCCTAGGTCCAATCCTAACCCTAACCGTCTCTCTATCCCTAGCCCTCAACATAACACTAACCCTAGCTCCAATCCTAACCCTGACCGACTCTCTAACCCTAGCCCTCAAAATAACCCTAACCCTACGTCCAATCCTAAACCTAACCGTCTCGCTAACACTAGCCCTCAAAATAACCTTAACCCTAGGTCCAATCCTAACCCTAACCGTCTCTCTAACCCTAGCCCTCAACCCAACCCTAACCCTAGGTCCAATCCTAACCCTAACCATCTCTCTAACCCTGGCCCTCAACATAACCCTAACCCTAGGTCCAAACCTTACCCTAACCGTCTCCCTAAACCTAACCCTCAACATAACCCTAACCCTAGGACCAATCCTAACCCTAACTGTCTCTCTAGCCCTAGCCCTCAACATAACCCTAACCCTAGGTCCAATCCTAAACCTAACCGTCTATCTAGCCCTAGCCCTCAACATAACCCTAACGCTAGGTCCAATCCTAACCCTAACCGTCTCCCTAACCCTAGCCCGCAACATAACCCTAATCTTAGGTAAAATCCTAACCCTAACTGACTCTCTAACCCTAGCCTTCAACATAACCCTAACCCTAGGTCCAATCCTAACCCTAACCGTCTCTCTAACCCTAGCCCTCAACATAACCCTAACCCTAGGTCCAATCCTCACCCTAACCGTCTCTCTAACCCTAGCCCTCAACATAACCCTAACCGTAGGTCCTATCCTAACCCTAACCGTCTCTCTAACTCTAGCCCTCAACATAATCCTAACCCTAGGTCCAATCCTACCCTAACCGTCTCTATAAACCTAGCCCTCAACATAACCCTATCCCTAGGTCCAATCCTAACCCTAACCGTCTCTCTAACACTAGCCCTCAACCCAAGCCTAACTCTAGGTCCAATCCTAACCCTAACCATCTCTCTAACCCTGGCGCTCAACATAACCCTAACCCTAGGTCCAATCCTTACCCTAACCGTCTCTCTAAACCTAGCACTCAACATAACCCTAACCCTAGGTCCAATCGTAACCCTGACCGTCTCTCTAACCCTAGCCCTCAACATAACGGTAACCCTACGTCCAATCCTAACCCTAACTGTCTCTCTAACCCTAGCCCTCAACCTAACCCTAATCCTAGGTCCAATCGTAACCCTAACCGTCTCTCTAACCCTAGCCCTCAACATAACCCTAACCCTAGGTCCAATCCTCACCCTAACCCTCTCTAACACTAGCCCTCAACCTTACCCTAACCCTAGGTCCAATCCTAACCCTAACCGTCTCTCGAACCCTAGCCCTCAACATAACCCTATCCCTAGGTCCAATCCTAACCCTAACCTTCTCTCTAACCCTAGCACTCAACCTAACCCTAACCCTAGGTCCAATCCTAACCCTAACCGTCTCTCTAACCCTGGCCCTCAACATAACCCTAACCCTAGTTCCAATCCTTACCCTAACCGTCTCCCTAAACCTAGCCCTCAACATAACACTAACCCTAGGTCCAATCCTAACCCTGACCGTCTCTCTAACTCTAGCCCTCAACATAACCCAAACCCTAGGTCCAATCCTAACCCTAACCGTCTCTCTAACCCTACCCCTCAAAATAACCCTAACCCTAGGTCCAATCCTCACCCTAACCCTCTCTAACCCTAGCCCCCAACCTAACCCTAACCCTAGGTCCAATCCTAGACCTAACCGTCTCTCTAACTCTAGCCCTCAACATAACCCAAACCCTAGGTCCAATCCTAACCCTAACCGTCTCTCTAACCCTAGTCCTCAAAATAACCCTAACCCTAGGTCCAATCCTCACCCTAACCCTCTTTAACCCTAGCCCTCAACCTAACCCTAACCCTAGGTCCAATCCTAGACCTAACCGTCTGTCTAACTCTAGCCCTCAACATAACCCTAACCCTAGGTCCAATCTTAACCCTAACCGTCTCTCTAACCCTAGCCCTCAACAAAACCCTAACCCTAGGTCCAATCCTAACCCTAACCGTCTATCTAACCCTAGCCCTCAACATAACCCTAACCCTAGGTCCAATCCTAACCCTAACCGTCTCTCGAACCCTAGCCCTCAACATAACCCTTTCCCTAGGTCCAATCCTAACCCTAACCGTCTCTCTAAACCTAGCCCTCAACATAACCCTAACCCTAGATCCTATCCTAACCCTAACCGTCTCTCTAACCCTAGCCCTCAACATACCCCTAACCCTAGGTCCAATCCTAAGCCTAATCGTCTCTCTAACCCTAGCCCTCAACCTAACCCTAACCCTAGGTCCAATCCTAACCCTAACCGTCTCTCTAACCCTAGCCCTCAACATAACCCTAACCCTAGGTCCAATCCTAACGCTAGCCGTCTCTCTAACCGTACCCTACAACATAACCCTAACCCTAGGTCCAATCCAAACCCTAACCGTATCTCTAACCCTAGCCCTCAACTTAACACTAACCCTAGGTCCAATCCTAACCCTTATCGTCTCTCACCCTAGCCCTCAACATAACCCTAACCCTAAGTCCAATCCTAACCCTAATCGCCTCTCTAAACCGAGCCCTCAACATTACCCTAACCCTAGGTCCAATCCTAACCGTAACCGTCTCTCTAAACCTTACCCCAACATAACCCTAACCCTAGGTCCAATCCTAAGCCTAACCGTCTCTCTAACCCTAGCCCTCAACATAACCCTAATCCTAGGTCCAATCCTAACGCTAACCGTCTCTCTAACCCTAGCCCTCAACATACACTTACCCTTGGTCCAATCCTAACCCTAACAGTGTCTCTAACCCCAGCCCTCAACATAACCCTAACCCTAGGTCCAATCCTAACCCTAACCGTCTCTCTAACCCTAGCCCTCAACAAAACCCTAACCCTAGGTGCAATCCTAACCCTAACCGTCTCTCTAATCCTAGCCCTCAACATAAGCATAACCCTAGGTCCAATCCTAACCCTAACTGTCTCTCTAAGCCTAGACCTCAACCTAACCCTATCCCTAGCTCCAATCCTAACCCTAACCGTCTCTCTAACCCTAGACCTCAACCTAACCCTAATCCTAGGTCCAATCCAAACCCTAACCGTCTCTGTAACGCTAGCCCTCAACATAACCGTAACCCTAGGTCCAATCCTCAACCTAACCGTCTCTCTAACCCTAGCCGTCAACATAACCTTAACCCTAGGTCCAATCCTAACCCTAACGTTCTCTCTAAACCTAGCCCTCAACATAACCCTAACCCTAGGTCCAATCCTAACCCTAACCGTCTCTCTGACCCTAGCCCTCAACAGAAGCCTAACCCTAGGTCCAATCCTAATCCTAACCGTATCTCTAAACCTAGCCCTCAACCTAAACCTAACCCTAGGTCCAATCCTAACCCTAACCGTCTCTCTAACCCTAGCACTCAACCTAACCCTAACCCTAGGTAAAATCCTAACCCTAACCATCTCTCTAACCCTAGACCTCAACATAAACCTAACCCTAGGTCCAATCCTAAACCTAACCGTCTCTCTAACCCTAGCCCTCAACATAACCTTAACCCTAGGTCCAATGCTAACCCTAACCGTCTCTCTAACCCTAGCCCTCAACATAACCCTAACCCTAGGTCCAATCGTAACCCTAACCGTCTCTCTAACCCTAGCGCTCAACATAACCCTAACCCTAGGTCCAAACCTAACCCTAACCGTCTCTCTAACCCTAGCCCTCAACATAACCATAACCCTAGCTCCAATCCTAACCCTGACCGACTCTCTAACCCTAGCCCTCAAAATAACCCTAACCCTACGTCCAATCCTAACCCTTACCGTCTCGCTAACCCTAGCCCTCAACATAACCCTAACCTTAGGTCCAATCCTAACCCTAACCGTCTCTCTAACCTTAGCCCTCAACATAACCCTAACCCTAGGTCTATTCCTAACCCTAACCGTCTCTCTAACCCTAGCCCCCAAACCAACCCTAACCCTAGATCCAATCCTAACCCTAACCATCTCTCTAACCCTGGCCCTCAACATAACCCTAACCCTAGGTCCAGTCCTTACCCTGACCGTCTCTCTAACCCTATCCCTCAGCATAACCCTAACCCTAGGTCCAATCCTAACCCTAACCGTCTCTCTAACCCTAGCCCTCAACATAACCCTAACCCTAGATCCTATCCTAACCTTATCTGTCTCTCTAACCCTAGCCCTCAACATAAACCTAACCCTAGGTCCAATCCTATCCCTAACCGTCACTCGAACCCTAGCCCTCAACATAACCCTATCCCTAGGTCCAATCCTAACCCTAAACGACTCTCTAACCCTAGCCCTCAACATAACCCTAAACCTAGATCCGATCCTAACCCTAACCGTCTCTCTAACCGTAGCCCTCAACATAACCCTAACCCTAGGTCCAATCCTAACCCTAAGAGTCTCTCTAACCCTACCCCTCAACCCAACTCTAACCATAGGTCCAATCCTTACCCTAACCGTCTCTCTAATCCTAGCCCTCAACATAACCATAACCCTAGGTCCAATACTAACCCTGACCATCTCTCTAACCCTAGCCCTCAACATGACCCTAACCCTAGGTCCAATGCTAACCCTGACCGTCTCTCTAACCCTAGCCCTCAACATCACCCTAACCCTAGGTCCACTCCTAACCCTGACCGTCTCTCTAACGCTAGCCCTCAACATAACCCTAACCCTAGGTCCAATCCTAACCCTAACCGTCTCTCTGTCCCTAGCCCTAAACATAACGCTAACCCTAGGTCCAATCCTAACCCTAACCGTCTCTCTAACACTAGCCCTGAACATAACCCTAACCCTAGGCCCAATCGTAACCCTAACCGTCTCTCTAATCCTAGGCCTCAACATAACCCTAACCCTAGTTCCAATCCTAACCCTAACTGTCTCTCTAACGCTAGCCCTCAACATAACCCTAACCCTAGCTGCAATCCTAACCCTGACCGACCCTCTAACCCTAGCCCTCAAAATAACCCTAACCCTACGTACAATCCTAACCCTAACCGTCTCGCTAACCCTACCCCTCAACATAACCCTAATCCTAGGTCCAATCCTAACCCTAACCGTCTCTCTAACCCAAGCCATCAACCCAACCCTAACCCTAGGTCCAATCCTAACCCTAACCATCTCTCTAACCCTGGCCCTCAACATAGCCCTAACCCTAGGTCCAATCCTTACCCTAACCGTCTCTCTAAACCTAGCCCTCAACATAGCCATAACCCTAGGTCCAATCCTTACCCTGACCGTCTCTCTAACCCTAGCCCTCAACATAACCCTAACCCTAGGTCCAATCCTAACCCTGACCGTCTCTCTAACCCTAGCCCTCAACATAACCCTAACCCTAGGTCCAATCCTAACCCTGACCGTCTCTCTAACACTAGCCCTCAACATAACCCTAACCCTAGCTCCAATCCTAACCCTAATCGTCTACTTAACCCTAGCCCTCAACATAACCCTAACCCTAGCTTAAATCCTAACCATAATTGTCTCTCTAACCCTAGCCCTAAACATAACCCTAACCCTAGCTTCAATCCTAACCCTTATTGTCTCTCTAACCCTAGTCCTCAACATAACCCTAACCCTAGCTCCAATCCGAACCCTAGTCGTCTACCTAACCTTAGCCATCAACACAACCCTAACCCTTGTGCAATCCTAACCCTATTCGTCTCTCTAAACCTAGCCCTCAACATAATCCTAACCCTCGGTCCAATCCTAACCCTAACCTTCTCTCCAACCCTAGCCCGAAACATAACCATATCCCTAGGTCCATTCATATACCCTAATTGTCCACCTAGCCCTAACCCTCAACATAACCCTAACCCTAGCTCCAATCCTAACCCTAACCGACTCTCTAACCCTAGCCCTCAACATAACCCTAACCCTAGGTCGAATCCTAACCCGAACTGTGTCTCTAACCCTAGCCCTCAACCTAACTCTAACCCTAGGTCCAATCCTAACCCTAATCGTCTCTCTAACCCTAGCCCTCAACATAACCCTTACCCTAGGTCCAATCCTAACCCGAACCTTCTCTCTATCCCTAGCCCTCAACATAACCCTATCCCTAGGTCCAATCCTAACTCGAACTGTCTCTCTAACCCTAGCCCTCAACCTAACACTAACCCCAGGTCCAATCCTAACCCTAATCGTCTCTCTAACCCTAGCCCTCAACATAACCCTAACGCTAGGTGCAAATCTAACCCGAACATTCTCTCTAACCCTAGCCCTCAACGTAAACATAACCCTCAACATAAACTTACCCTAGGGCCAATCCTAACGCTAATCGTCTACCTAACTCTAGCCCTCAACAGAACCCTAACCCTATGGTCCAGTCCTAACCATAATAGTATATCTAACCCTAGCCCTAAACATAACGATAACCCTAGGTCCAATCCTAACCCTAATCGTCTATCTAACCCTAGCCCTGAACATAACTCTAACACTAGCTCCAATCCTATCCCTAATCGACAACCGAACCTTAATCATCTCTCTTATCCTAGCCCTCAATATAACCTTAACCCTAGGACCAATCCAAACCCAACGTCTGTTTTCACTGCTTGAATAAGTTTTGGGATGCATTGTTTCAATCTCTTGCAAGCCTCATGTTGTTTCTTAGACAATATTTAAAAACAAAGAGTATGTTTCCCAATTCACTTGTAATCCAGAAAAAGGCACACTGCATCACTCTTGCTGAAACACGCTTTTTCTCATAATGTTTTGAGAACATTCAAGAAACCCGAAAAGAAGTGCATTTTGCAGTGAAATTCAGACGGGTATGTTCAAAATGACATTTCTATTGGTTGCAGAGTGCAAAAGCACGATTGCCTTCACATTCTCCATGACACCCTTACATTTCCAACTGACCTGCAGTAGGACTTTCACAAAAAGATATGTTTGCGTGTCTGTGGTGAAAGGAGCTCTCAGTTGTGTGTTCAGTGCTGGAGAGTGACACTTTCTACGTAGGTTACAAAGCGTTTTGAGAGCAGCAACATGCTTCAATCTGAAACTGATTCAAGGTGTGTGTAGCATGCAGAAAGAAGGCTTCTCGTTTCAAAGAAAGAAGAGGAAACCAAAATCCAGGTAGTGAAAAGAGCACACCACTATGGGAGATGTGCATGTGGACAGTTTCAAGCAGCAGCTCTTTGTGGACACTTAGGAACAGCGCTGTGAAAAAATTTTGTACGAAGCGGGATTAGGCCAAAGTTGAAAGACCTTCCAAAACCAGCCCTAAAGAACTTAGCCAATCAATGAATGTTGCAATAAGCTCCTGCAGGAAAGGTGCTTCTATGACCTAACCCCCGAGCAGGTAGCTACATTCTGCACAGTACAAAATGCAAATGAATTCCTGGGTGAAAACTCTCCACAGAAGAATGAAATGCACGTGTTTCTCTCTGAAAGAACTCTCAGCCACTAGGCTTTTGCTTGCTCCTTCAAAATGTTTGCAGAAACGTATGTTTTCACTACTGGAATACGTTGTATGATGCATCGTTTCAATCTCTTGCAAGCCTCATGTTGTTTCTTAGACAATGTGGAAAAACAAGGAGTATGTTTCCCAAATCACTTGTAATCCAGAGAAACGCACGCTGCATCACTCTTATCACACACGCTCTTTTCTCCTAATGTGTTGAGAACATACAAGAAACCAGAAAAGAAGTGCATTTTGCAGTGAAATTCAGACGGGTATGTTCAAAAGGACATTTCTATTGGTTGCAGAGTGCAAAAGCACGATTGGCTTCATGTTCTCGAGGACACGCTTACATTTCCAAGTGACCTGAAGTAGGACTTTCACAAAAAGATGTGTTTGCGGGTCTGTGGTTAAAGGAGCTCTAAGTTGTGTATTCAGTGCTGGAGAGTGACACACTCTACGTAGGTTACACAGCATTTTGAGAGCAGCAACATGCTTCAAACTGAAACTGCTACAATGTGTGTAGCATGCAGGAAGAAGGCTTGTCATTTCAAAGAAAGAAGACGAAACCAAAATCCAGGTAGTGAAAGGAGCACACCAGTATGGGAGATGTGCATGTGGACAGTTTCAAGCAGGAGTTCTTTGTCGACACTTGGGAACAGCGCTGTGAAAAAATTTCGTACGAAGCAGAAATTGGCCAAAGTTGAAAGACCTTCCAACCAGCCCTAAAGAACTTAGCCAAACGATGAATGTTGCAATAAGCTCCTGCCGGAAAGGTGTCTCTATGACACAACCCCCGACCAGGTAGATACATTCTACACAGTACAAAATGCAAATGAATTCCTGGCTGAAAACTCTCCACAGAAGAATGAAATGCATGTGTTTCTCTCTGAAAGAACATTCAGCCACTATTCTTTTGCTTCCTCCTTCAAAGTCTTTGTACAAACGTGTGTTTTCACTGTTGGAATACGTTGTGGGATGCATTGTTTCAATCTCTTGCAAGCCCCATGTTGTTTCTTAGACAATGTGGAAAAGCAAGGAGTATGTTTCCCAAATCACTTGTAATCCAAAAAAGGCACACTGTATCACTCTTCCTCAAACACGCTCTTTCTTCTAATGTGTTGAGAACATTCAAGATACCAGAAAAGAAGGGCATTTTGCAGTGAAATTCAGACGGGTATGTTCAAAAGGACATTTCAATTGTTTGCAGAGTGCATAAGCACGATTGACTTCATGTTCTCCATGACACCCTTACATTTCCAAATGACCTGCAGTAGGACTTTCACAAAAAGATGTGTTTGCGTGTCTGTGGGGAAAAGAGCGCTCAGTTGTGTATTCAGTGCTGGAGAGTGACACACACTACGTAGGTTACAGAGCGTTTTGAGAGCAGCAACATCCTTCAAACTGAAACTGCTACAAGGTGTGTGTAGCATGCAGGAAGAAGGCTTGTCATTTCAAAAAAAGAAGAGGAAACCAAAATCCAGGTAGTGAAACGAGCACATCAGTTTGGGAGATGTGCATGTGGACAGTTTCAAGCAGCAGCTCCTTCTGGACACTTGGAAACAGCTCTGTGAAAAAATTTAGTAGGAAGTGGGATTTGGCCAAAGTTGAAAGAACTTCCAAAACGAACCCTAAAGGACTTAGCCAAACAATGAATGTGGCAATAAGCTCCTGCAGGAAAAGTGCTTCAATGACACAACTCTCGAGCAGGTAGCTACATTCTGCACAGTACAAAATGCATATTAATTCCTGGGTGGAAACTCACTCCAGAAGAATGAAATGCATGTGTTTCTCTCTGAAAGAACACCCAGCCACTAGGCTTTTGCTTCCTCCTTCAAAGTCTTTGTACAAACGTGTGTTTTCACTGCTGGAATACGTTGTGGGATGCATTGTTTCAATCTCTTGCAAGCCTCATGTTCTTTCTTAGACGATGTGGAAAAACAAGGAGTATGTTTCCCAAGTCACTTGAAATCCAGAAAATCACACACTGCATCACTCTTGCCCAAACATGCTCTTTCTCCTAATACGTTGAGAACATTCAAGAAAGCAGAAAGGAAGAGCATTTTGCACTGAAATTCAGACTGGCATGTACAAAAAGCCATTTCTTTCGGTTGCAGGGTGTAAAAGCATGATGGTCTTCATGTTCTCGATGAAACCCTTACATTTCCAGGTGACCTCAATTAGGACATTCCCAAAAAGATGTGTTTGTGTGTCTGTAGCGCAAGGAGCTCTAAGTTGTGTATTGAGTGCTGGAGAGTGACACACTCTACATAGGTTTAACAGCGTTTTAAGAGCAAAAACAAGCTCAAAGGTGAAACTGCTACAAGGTGTGTGTAGCAGGCATAAAAAAGGCTTGTGATTTCAAAGAAAGAAGAAGAAACCAAAATCCAGGTACTGAAACGAGCACACCGGTATGGGAGATGTGCATGTGGACAGTTTCAAGCAGCAGCTCCTTCTGGACACTTGGAAAAAACAATGTAAAAACATTTCGTTCGAAGCGGGATTTGGCCAAAGTTGAAAGACCTTCCAACACCAACCCTAAAGAACTTAGCCAAACAATGAATGTTGCAATAAGCTCCTGTAGGAAAGGTGCTTCAATGACACAACTCCCGAGCAGGTAGCTACATTCTGCAGAGTTAAAATGCATATGAATTCCAGGCTGAAAACTCACTCCAGAAGGAAGAAATTCGTGTGTTTCTCTCAGAAAGAACACTCAGCCACTATTCTTTTGCTTGCTCCTTCAAAGTCTTTGTAGAAACGTATGTTTTCACTGCTGGAATACGTTGTGGGATGCATTGTTTCAATCTCTTGCAAGCCTCATGTTCTTTCTTAGACGATGTGGAAAAACAAGGAGTATGTTTCCCAAATCACTTGCAATCCAGAAAAACACACACTGCATCACTCTTGCCCAAACACGCTCTTTCTCCTAATGCGTTGAGAACATTCAAGAAAGCAGAAAGGAAGAGCATTTGGTAGTGAAATTCAGACTGGCTTGTACAAAAAGCCATTTCTTTCGGTTTCAGGGTGTAAAAGAATGATGGTCTTCATGTTCTCGATGAAACCCTTACATTTCCAAGTGACCACAATTAGGACTTTCCCAAAAAGATGTGTATGCGTGTCTCTGGCGAAAGAGGCTCTAAGTTGTGTATTCATTGCTGGAGAGTGACACACTCTATATAGGTTAAAAAACGTTCTTAGAGCACCAACATGCTTAAAATAGAAACTGCTACAAGATGTGTGTAGCAGGCAGAAAGAAGGCTTGTCATTTCAAAGAAAGAAGAGGAAACCAAAATCCAGGTACTGAAACGAGCACACCGGTATGGGAGATGTGCATGTGGACAGTTTCAAGCAGCAGCTCTTTTTGGACACTTGGAAAAAACAATGTAGAAACATTTCGTTAGAAGCGGAATTTGGCCAAAGTTGAAAGACCTTCCAACACCAACCCTAAAGAACTTAGCCAAACAATGAATGTTGCAATAAGCTCCTGAAGGAAAGGTGCTTCAATGACACAACCCCCGAGCAGGTAGCTACATTCTGCAGAGTTAAAATGCATATGAATTCCAGGCTGAAAACTCACTCCAGAAGGAAGAAATGCGTGTGTTTCTCTCTGAAAGAACACTCAGCCACTATTCTTTTGCTTGCTCCTTCAAAGTCTTTGTAGAAACGTGTGTTTTCACTGCTGGAATACGTTTTGGGATGCATTGTTTCAATCTCTTGCAAGCCTCATGTTCTTTCTTACACAATGTGGAAAAACGCGGATTATGTTTCCCAAATCACTTGAAATCCAGGAAAACGCACCCTGCATCACTCGTGCTCAAACACGCTCTTTCACCTAATACATTGAGAACATTCAAGAAAGCAGAAAAGAAGGGCCTTTGGCAGTGAATTTCACACAGGTATGTACCAAAAGCCATTTATTTCGGTTGCAGAGTGCAAAAGCATGATTGACTTCATGTTCTCAATGAAACCCTTACATTTCCAAGTGACCTGAAGTAGGACTTTCACAAAAACATGCGTTTGCGTGTCTGTGGTGAAAGAAACTCTAAGTTGTGTATTCAGTGCTGGAGAGTGACACACTCTACACAGGTTAGACAGCGTTCTTAGAGCACCAACATGCTTAAAATAGAAACTACTACAAGATGTTGGTAGCATGCTGAATGAAGGCCTTGTCATTTCAAAGAAAGAAGAGGAAACCAAATTCCAGGTAGTGAAACGAGCATGCCAGTATGGGAGATGTGCATGTGGACAGTTTCAAGCAGCAGCTCCTTGTGGACACTTGGAAACAGCGCTGTGAAAAAATTTAGTAGGAAGCGAGATTTGGCCAAAGTTGAAAGACTTTCCAAAACCAACGCTAAAGGACTTAGCCCAAAAATGAATGTTGCAATAAGCTCCTGCAGGAAAGGTGCTTCAATGACACAACTCCCGAGCAGGTAGCTACATTCTGCACAGTACAAAATGCATATGAATTCCTGGCTGGAAACTCACTCCAGAAGGAAGAAATGCGTGTGTTTCTCTCTGAAAGAACACTCAGCGACTATTCTTTTGCTTGCTCCTTCAAAGTCTTTTTAGAAACGTGTGTTTTCACTGCTGGAATACGTTGTGGGATGCATTGTTTCAATCTCTTGCAAGCCTCATGTTCTTTCTTAGACGATGTGGAAAAACAAGGAGTATGTTTCCCAAATCACTTGCAATCCAGAAAAACACACACTGCATCACTCTTGCCCAAACACGCTCTTTCTCCTAATGCGTTGAGAACATTCAAGAAAGCAGAAAGGAAGAGCATTTGGTAGTGAAATTCAGACTGGCTTGTACAAAAAGCCATTTCTTTCGGTTTCAGGGTGTAAAAGAATGATGGTCTTCATGTTCTCGATGAAACCCTTACATTTCCAAGTGACCACAATTAGGACTTTCCCAAAAAGATGTGTATGCGTGTCTGTGGCGAAAGAAGCTCTAAGTTGTGTATTCATTGCTGGAGAGTGACACACTCTATATAGGTTAAAAAACGTTCTTAGAGCACCAACATGCTTAAAATAGAAACTGCTACAAGATGTGTGTAGCAGGCAGAAAGAAGGCTTGTCATTTCAAAGAAAGAAGAGGAAACCAAAATCCATGTATTGAAACGAGCACACCAGTATGGGAGATGTGCATGTGGACAGTTTCAAGCAGCAGCTCTTTGTGGACACTTGGGAACAGTGCTGTGAAATAATTTCGTAGGAAGCGGGATTTGGCCAAAGTTGAAAGACCTTCCAAAACCAGCCCAAAAGAACTTAGCCAATCAATGAATGTTGCAATAAGCTCCTGCAGGAAAGGTGCTTCTATGACACAACCCCCGAGCAGGTAGCTATATTCTGCACAGTACAAAATGCAAATGAATTCCAGGGTGAAAACTCTCCACAGAAGAATGAAATGCACGTGTTTCTCTCTGAACGAACACTCAGCCACTAGGCTTTTGCTTGCTCCTTCAAAGTCTTTGTAGAAACGTGTGTTTTCCCTGCTGGAATATGTTTTCAGATGCAGTGTTTCAATCTCTTGTAAGCCTCATGTTCTTTCTTAGACGATGTGGAAAAACAAGGAGTATGTTTCCCAAATCACTAGCAATCCAGAAAAACACACAGTGCATCCTCTTGCCCAAACATGCTCTTTCTTCTAATGCGTTGAGACCATTCAAGAAAGCAGAAAGGAAGAGCATTTTGCAGTGAAATTCAGACTGGCATGTACAAAAAGCCATTTCTTTCGGTTGCAGGGTGCAAAAGCATGATTGACTTCATGTTCTCGATGAAACCCTTACATTTCCAAGTGCCCTGAAGTAGGACTTTCACAAAAACATGCTTTTGCGTGTCAGTGGTTAAAGAAATTCTAAGTTGTGTATTCAGTGCTGGAGAGTGACACACTCTACACAGGTTAGACAGCGTTCTTAGAGCACCAACATGCTTAAAATTGAAACTGCTACAAGATGTGTTTAGCATGCTGAATAAAGGCCTTGTCATTTCAAAGAAAGAAGAGGAAACCAAATTCCAGGCAGTGAAACGAGCATGCCAGTATGGGAGATGTGTATGTGGACAGTTTCAAGCAGCAGTTCTTTGTGGACACTTGGAAACAGCGCTGTGAAAAAATTTCGTACGAAGCGGGATTTGGCCAAAGTTGAAAGACTTTCCAAAACCTACCCTAAAGAACTTAGCCCAACAATGAATGTTGCAATAAGCTCCTGCAGGAAAGGTGCTTCAATGACACAACTCCCGAGCAGGTAGCCACATTCTGGACAGTACAAAATGCATATGAATTCCTGGCTGGAAACTCACTCCAGAAGGAAGAAATGCGCATGTTTTCTCTGAAAGAACACTCAGCCACTATTCTTTTGCTTACTCCTTCAAAGTCTTTGTAGAAACGTGTGCTTTCACTGCTGGAATACGTTTTGGGATGCATTGTTTCAATCTCTTGCAAGCCTCATGTTCTTTCTTACACAATGTGGACAAACGCGGATTATGTTTCCCAAATCACTTAAAATCCAGGAAAACGCACCCTGCATCAGTCTTACTCAAACACGCTTTTCAACTAATGCATTGAGAACATTAAAGAAAGCAGAAAAGAGGGGCCCTACCCTTGGTCCAATCCTAAACCGAACCGTCTCCCTAACCCTAGCCCTCAACATAACCCTAACTCTAGGTCCAATCCTAACCCTAATCGTGTACCTAACCGTAGCCGTAAACATAACCCTAACCCTAGGTCCAGTCCTAACCCTAATCGTGTATCTAACCTTAGCCCTAAACATAAGCCTAACCCTACGTCCAATCCTAACACTAATCGTCTATCTAACCCTACCCCTCAACATAAACCTAACCCTAGCTCCAATCATATCCCAGTTCATCATCCGAACCCTAGCCCTCAACATAACCCTAACCCTAGCTCCAAACCTACCCTAATCGTCTCTCTAACCGTAGCCCTCAACATAACCCTAACCCTAGCTCCAATCCTATCCCTAATAGTCTACCTAACCCTAGCCTTCAACATAACCCTAACCCTAGGTCCAGTCCTAACCCTAATAGTATCTCTAACCCTAGCCCTCAACAAAACCCTAACCCTAGGTCCAATCCTATCCCTAATCGTTTATCTAAAACTAGCCCTAAACATAACCTTAACCCTAGGTCCAATAATATCCCTAATCGTCTCTCTGACCCTAGCCTTTAACATAACCCTAACCATAGGTCCAATCCTAACTGTAATCGTCTATCTAACCCTAGCCCTCAACATAACCCGAACCCTCGGTCCAATACTATCCCGAACCTTCTCTCTAACCCTAGCCCTAAACATAACCATAACCCTAGGTCCAATCATAAACCCTAATTGTCTACCTAGCCCTAGCCCTCAACATAACGCTAACCCTAGCTCCAATCCTAACCCTAACCGTCTCTCTAACCCTAGCCCTCAACATAACCCTAACCTGAGGTCCAATCCTAACCTGAACTGTCTCTCTAACCCTAGCCCTCAACCTAACCCTAACCCTAGGTCCAATCCTAACCCTAATCGTCTACCTAACCCTAGCCATCAACATAACCCTAACCCTAGCTCCAATCCTAACCCTAATCGTCTACCTAACACAAGTCCTCAACTTAACCCTAACCCTAGGTCCAATACTAACCCTTATGGTCTACCTAACCCTAGCCCTCAACATAACCCTAACCCTAGGTCAAATCCTAACCCTAATCTTCTACCTAACCCTAGACCTGAACGTAACCCTAACCCTAGCTCCAATCCTAACTTAATCGTCTCTCCAACACTAGCCCTCAACACAACCCTAACCCTAGGTCCAATCCTAACACTAATCATCTCTCTAACCGTAACCCTCAACATAACCCTAACCCTAGGACCAATCCAAACCCAATCTGTCTCTCTAATCCTCGCTCTCAACATAACCCTAACCCTCGATCCAATCCTAACCCGAACCGTCTCTTTAATCCTAGCCCTCAACATGACACTAACCCTAGGCCCAATCCAAACCCGAACATTCTCTCTAACCCTAGCCCTCAACATAACACTAACCCTAGGACCAATCCTAACCCTAATCGTATATCTAAACATAGCTCTAAACATAACCCTAAACCTAGGTCTAATTCTAACCATAATCGTCAACCTAACCCTAGCCCTCAACATAACCCAAACCCTAGGTCCAGTCCTAACCCTAATCGTATATCTAAACATAGCTCTAAACATAACCCTAAACCTAGGTCTAAATCTAACCATAATCGTCTATCTAACCCTAGCCCTCAACATAACCCTAACCCTAGCTCCAATCCTATCCGTAATCGTCAACCGAACCCTAGCGCTCAAAATAACCCTAACCCTAGCTCCAATCCTAACCCTAATCGTCTCTTTAAACCTAACCCTCAACATAACCTTAACCCTAGGTCCAATGCTGACCCTAATCGTCTCTCTAACCCTAGCCCTCAACATAACCCTAACCCTAGCTTCAATCCTAACGCTAATTGTCTCTCTAACCCTAGCCCTCAACATAACCCTAACCCTAGCTCCAATCTTAACCCTAGTCGTCTACCTAACCTTAGCCCTCAACACAACCATAACCCAAGGTGCAATCCTAACCCTAACCTTCTCTCTAACTGTAGCCCTAAACATAACCATAACCGTAGGTCCATTCAGAAACCATAATGTCTACCTAGCCCTTGCCCTCAACATAACCCTAACCCTAGCTCCAATCCTAACCCTAACCGTCTCTCTAACCCTAGTCCTCAATATAACCCTAACCCTAGGTCCAATCCTAACCCTAATCGTCTCTCTAACCCTAGCCCTCAACATAACCGTAACCCTAGCTCCAATCCTAACCCTAATCGTCGCTCTAAACCTAGCCCTCAACATAACCCTAACCCTAGCTTCAATCCTAACCCTAATCGTCTCTCTAACCCTAGCCCTCAACATAACCCTAACCCTAGCTCCAATCCTAACCCGAACGTTCTCTCTAACCGTAGTCCTAAACATAACCATAACCCTAGGTCCTTTCATAAACCCTAAGAGTATACCTAGCCTTAGCCATAAACATAACCCTAACCCTAGCTCCAATCCTAACCCTAACCGTCTCTCTAACCCTAGCCCTCAACATAACCCTAACCCTAGGTCCAATCTTAACCCTAATCTTCTATCTAACCCTAGCCCTGGACATAACTCTAACACTAGCTCCAATCCTATCCCTAATCGACAACCGAACCCTAATCGTCTCTCTAATCCTAGCCCTCAATATAACCTTAACCCTAGGACCAATCCAAACCCTACGTGTGTTTTCACTGCTGGAATACGTTTTGGGATGCATTGTTTCAAGCTCTTGCAAGCCTCATGTTGTTTCTTAGACACTGTGGAAAAACAAGGAGTATGTTTCCCAAATCACTTGTAATCCAGAGAAACGCACACTGCATCACTCTTGCTCACACACGCTCTTTTCTCCTAATGTGTTGAGAACATACAAGAAACCAGAAAGAAAGTGCATTTTGCAGTGATATTCAGACTGGTATGTTGAAAAGGACGTTTCTATTGGTTGCAGAGTGCAAAAGCACGATTGACTTCATGTTCTCGAGGACACGCTTACATTTCCAAGTGACCTGAAGAAGGACATTCACAAAAAGATGTGTTTGCGGGTCTGTGGTTAAAGGAGCTCTAAGTTGTGTATTCAGTGCTGGAGAGTGACACACTCTACGAAGGTTACACAGCATTTTGAGAGCAGCTACATCCTTCAAACTGAAACTGCTACAATGTGTGTAGCATGCAGGAAGAAGGCTTGTCATTTCAAAGAAAGAAGACGAAACCAAAATCTAGGTAGTAAAAGGAGCACACCAGTATGGGAGATGTGCATGTGGACAGTTTCAAGCAGGAGTTCTTTGTCGACACTTGGGAACAGCGCTGTGAAAAAATTTCGTAGGAAGCGGGATTTGGCCAAAGTTGAAAGACCTTCCAACCAGCCCTAAAGACAGTCAAACAATGAATGTTGCAATAAGCTCCTGCAGGAAAGGTGCTTCTATGACACAACCCCCGAGCAGGTAGCTACATTATGCACAGTACAAAATGCAAATGAATTCCAGGCTGAAAACTCTCCACAGAAGAATGAAATGCATGTGTTTCTCTCTGAAAGAACACTCAGCCACTATGCTTTTGCTTTCTCCTTCAAAGTCTTTGTACAAACGTGTGTTTTCACTATTGGAATACGTTGTGGGATGCATTGTTTCAATCTCTTGCAAGCCTCACGTTTTTTCATACACAATGTGGAAGAATGAGTATGTTTCCCAAATCACTTGAAACCCAGGAAAACGCACAGTGCATCACTCTTGCTCACACACGCTCTTTCTCCTAATGTGTTGATAACATTCAAGAAACCGAAAAGAAGGGCATTTTGCAGTGAAATTCAGACGGGTATGTTCAAAAGAACATTTCTATTGGTTGCAGTGCGCAAAAGCACGATTGACTTCATGTTCTCCATGACACCCTTACATTTCCAAGTGACCTGAAGTAGGAGTTTCACAAAGAGATGTGTTTGCGTGTGTGTGGTGAAAGTAGCTCTAAGTTGTGTATTCAGTGCTGGAGAGTGACACACTCTACGTAGGTTACAAAGCATTTTGAGAGCAGCAACATGCTTCAAACTGAAACTGCTACAGGTGTGTGTAGCATGCGGAAAGACGCCTTGTGATTTCAAAGAAGGAAGAGCAAACCAAAATCCAGGTAGTGAAACGAGCACACCAGTATGGGAGATGTGCATGTGGACAGTTTCAAGCAGCAGCTCTTTGTGGACACTTGGGAACAGGGCTGTGAAAAAATTTCGTAGGAAGCGGGATTTGGCCAAAGTTGAAAGACCTTCCAACCAGCCCTAAAGAACTTAGCCAAACAATGAATGTTGCAATAAGCTCCTGCAGGAAAGGTGCTTCTATGGCACAACCCCCGAGCAGGTAGCTACATTATGCACAGTAAAAACTGCAAATGAATTCCAGGCTGAAAACTCTCCACAGAAGAATGAAATGCATGTGTTTCTCTCTGAAAGAACACTCAGCCACTAGGCTTTTGCTTGCTCCTTCAAAGTCTCTGTAGAAACGTGTGTTTTCACTGTTGGAATACGTTGTGGGATGCATTGTTTCAATCTCTTGCAAGCCTCATGTTGTTTCTTAGACACTGTGGAAAAACAAGGAGTATGTTTCCCAAATCACTTGTAATCCAGAGAAACGCACACTGCATCACTCTTGCCAAAACACGCTCTTTCTCCTAATGTGTTGAGAACATTCAAGAAACCAGAAAAGAAGTGCATTTTGCAGTAAAATTCAGACGGGTATATTCAAAAGGACATTTCTATTGGTAGCAGTGTGCAAAAGAACGATTGACTTCATGTTCTCAATGACACCCTTACTTTTCCAAGTGACCTGAAGTAGGACTTTCACAAAAAGATGTCTTTGCGTGTCTGTGGTAAAAGTAGCTCTTAGTTGAGTATTAAGTGCTGGAGAGTGACACACTCTACGTAGGTTACACAGCATTTTGAGAGCAGCAACATGTTTCAAACTGAAACTGCTACAAGGTGTGTGTAGCATGCAGGAAGAAGGCTTGTCATTTCAAAGAAGGAAGAGGAAACCAAAATCCAGGTAGTGAACGAGCACACCAGTATGGGAGATGTGCATGTGGACAGTTTCAAGCAGCAGCTCTTTGTGGACACTTGGAGACAGCGCTGTGAAAAAATTTCGTACGAAGCAGGATTTGGCCAAAGTTGAAAGACCTTCCAAAACCAGCCCTAAAGACCTTAGCCAAACAATGAATGTTGCAATAAGCTCCTGCAGGAAAGGTGCTTCCATGACAAACCCCGGAGCAGGTAGCTACGTTCTGCACAGTACAAAATGAAAATGAATTCCAGGCTGAAAACTCTCCACAGAAGAATGAAATGCGTGTGTTTCCCTCTGAAAGAACACTCAGCCACTACGCTTTTGCTTGTTCCTTCAAAGTCTTTGCAGAAACGTGTGTTTTCCTTGCTGGACTATGTTGTGGGATCCATCGTTTCAATATCTTGCAAGCCTCATGTTGTTTCTTAGACAATGTGGAAAAACAGAGTATGTTTCCCAAATCTCTTGTAATCCAGAAAAAGGCACACTGCATCACTCTTGCTGAAACACGCTCTTTCTCCTAATGTTTTGATAACATTCAAGAAACCAGAAAACAAGTGCATTTTGCAGTGAAATTCAAACGGGTATGTTCAAAAGGACATTTCTATTGGTTGCAGAGAGCAAAAGCACGATTGCCTTCATGTTCTCCATGACACCCTTATATTTCCATTTGACCTGCAGTAGGACTTCCCCAAAAAGATGTGTTTGCCTGTCTGTGGTGAAAGGAGCTCTCCGTTGTGTATACAGTGCTGGAGAGTGACACACTCTACAGAGGTTACACTGCGTTTTGAGAGCAGCAACATGCTTCAAACTGAAACTGTTACAGGTGTGTGTAGCATGCAGAAAGAAGACTTGTCATTTCAAAGAAAGAAGAGTAAACCAAAATCCAGATAGTGTAACGAGCACACCAGTATGGGAGATGTGCATGTGGACAGTTTCAAGCAGCAGCTCTTTGTGGACACTTGGGAACAGTGCTGTGAAATAATTTCGTAGGAAGCGGGATTTGGCCAAAGTTGAAAGACCTTCCAAAACCAGCCCAAAAGAACTTAGCCAATCAATGAATGTTGCAATAAGCTCCTGCAGGAAAGGTGCTTCTATGACACAATCCCCGAGCAGGTAGCTATATTCTGCACAGTACAAAATGCAAATGAATTCCAGGGTGAAAACTCTCCACAGAAGAATGAAATGCACGTGTTTCTCTCTGAACGAACACTCAGCCACTAGGCTTTTGCTTGCTCCTTCAAAGTCTTTGCAGAAACGTGTGTTTTCACTGCTGGAATACGTTTTGGGATGCATCGTTTCAATATCTTGCAAGCCTCATGTTGTTTCTTAGACACTGTGGAAAAACAAGGAGTATGTTTCCCAAATCACTTGTAATCCAGAGACACGCACACTGCATCACTTTTGCTCAAACACGCTCTTTCTTCTAATGTATTGAGAACATTCAAGAAACCAGAAAAGAAGTGCATTTTGCAGTGAAATTCAGACGGGTATGTTCAAAAGGACATTTCTATTGGTTGCAGAGTGCAAAAGCAAGATTGACTTCATGTTGTGGAGGACACCCTTACATTTCCAAGTGACCTGTAGTAGGACTTTCACAAAAAGATGTCTTTGCGTGTCTGTGGTGAAATAGCTCTAAGTTGTGTATTCAGTGCTGGAGAGTGACACACTCTACACAGGTTAAACAGCATTCTTAGAGCACCAATGCTTATAATATAAACTGCTACAAGATGTGTGTAGCGTGTTGAATGAAGGCTTGTCATTTCAAAGAAAGAAGAGGAAACCAAATTCCAGGGAGTGAAAGGAGCATGCCAGTATGGGAGTTGTGCCTCTGGGCACTTTCAAGCAGCAGCTCTTTGTGGACACTTGGAAACAGCGCTGTGAAAAAATTTCGTACGAAGCGGGATTTTGCCAAAGTTGAAAGACCTTCCAAAAACATCCCTAAAGACCTTAGCCAAACAATGAATGTTGCAATAAGCTCCTGCAGGAAAGGTGCTTCTATGACACAACCCCCGAGCAGGTACCTACATTCTGCACAGTACAAAATGCAAATGAATTCCAAGCTGAAAACTCTCCACAGAAGAATGAAATGCATGTGTTTCTCCGTGAAAGAACACTCAGCCACTAGGCTTTTGCTTGCTCCTTCAAAGTCTTTGCAGAAACGTGTGTTTTCACTGCTGGAATACGTTTTGGGATGCATCGTTTCAATCTCTTCCAAGCCTCATGTTGTTTGTTAGACAATGTGGAAAAACAAGGAGTATGTTTCCCAAATCACTTGTAATCCAGAGAAACGCACACTGCATCACTCTTTCTCACACACGCTCTTTCTCCTAATGTGTTGAGAACATACAAGAAACCAGAAAAGAAGTGCATTTTGCAGTGAAATTCAGACGGGTATGTTCAAAAGGACATTTCTATTGGTTGCAGAGAGCAAAAGCACGATTGACTTCCTGTTCTCGATGACACGCTTACATTTCCAAGTGACCTGAAGTAGGACTTTCACAAAAAGATGTCTTTGCGTGTCTGTGGTGAAAGTAGCTCCAAGTTGTGTATTCAGTGCCGGAGAGTGACACACTCTACACAGGTTAAACAGCATTCTTAGAGCACCAAGATGCTTATAATATAAACTGCTACAAGATGTGTGTAGCGTGCTGAATGAAGGCTTGTCATTTCAAAGAAAGAAGAGGACACCAAATTCCAGGGAGTGAAAGGAGCACACCAGTATGGGAGATGTGCATGTGGACAGTTTCAAGCAGCAGCTCTTTGTGGACACTTGGGAAAAGCGCTGTGAAAAAATTTCGTACGAAGCGGGATTTGGCCAAAGTTGAAAGACCTTCCAAAACCAGCCCTAAAGACCTTAGCCAAACAATGAATGTTGCAATAAGCTCCTGCAGGAAAGGTGCTTCTATGACACAACCCCCAAGCAGGTAGCTACCTTCTGCACAGTACAAAATGCAAATGAATTCCTGGCTGGAAACTCACTCCAGAAGGAAGAAATGCGTGTGTTTCTCTCTGAAAGAACACTCAGCCACTATTCTTTTGCTTCCTCCTTCAAGGTCTTTGTAGAAACGTGTGTTTTCACTGCTGGAATACGTTGTGGGATGCATTGTTTTAATCTCTTGCAGGCCTCATGTTCTTTCTTACACAATGTGGAAAAACGCGGATTATGTTTCCCAAATCACTTGATCCAGGAAAACGCACCCTGCATCACTCTTCCTCAAACACGCTCTTTCACCTAATGCGTTGAGAACATTCTAGAAACCAGAACAGAAGGGCCTTTTGCAGTGAATTTCAGACTGGTGTGTACAAAAGGCCATTTATTTAGGTTGCAGAGTGCAAAAGCATGATTGACTTCATGTTCTCAATGAAACCCTTACATTTCCAAGTGACCTGAAGTAGGACTTTCACAAAAACATGTGTTTGCGTGTCTGTGGTGAAAGGAGCTCTAAGTTGTGTATTGAGTGCTGGAGTGTGACACACTCTACACAGGTTAAACAGCGTTCTTAGAGCACCAACATGCTTAAAATAGAAACTTCTACAAGATGTGTGTAGCATGCAGAAAGAAGGCTTGTCATTTCAAAGAAAGAAGAGGAAAACAAAATCCAGGTACTGAAACGAGGACAACAGTATGGGAGATGTGCATGTGGATAGTTCAAGCAGCAGCTCCTTCTGGACTCTTGGAAACAGCAATGTAAAAACATTTCGTTCGAAGCGGGATTTGGACAAAGATGAAAGACCTTCCAACAACAACCCTAAAGAACTTAGCCAAACAATGAATGTTGGAATAAGCTCCTGTAGGAAAGGTGCTTCTATGACACAACACCCGAGTAGGTAGCTACATTCTGCACAGTACAAAATGCATATGAATTCCAGGTTGAAAATTCACTCCAGAAGGAAGAAATGCGTGTGTTTCTCTCTGAAAGAACACTCAGCCACTATTCTTTTGCTTGCTCCTTCAAAGTCTTTGTAGAAACGTGTGTTTTCACTGCTGGAATACGTTGTGGGATGCATTGTTTCAATCTCTTGCAAGTCTCATGTTCTTTCTTAGACGATGTGGAAAAACAAGGAGTATGTTTCGCAAATCACTTGCAATCCAGAAAAACACACACTGCATCACTGTTGCCCAAACACGCTCTTTCTCCTAATGCGTTGAGAACATTCAAAAAGCAGAAAAGAAGGGCCATAACCCTTGGTCCAATCCTAAACGGAACCGTCCCCCTAACCCTAGCCCTCAACATAACCCTAACTCTAGGTCCAATCGTAACCCTAATCGTGTATCTAACTGTAGCCGTCAACATAACCCTAACCCTAGGTCCAGTCCTAACCCTAATCATCTCTCTAACCCTAAACCAAAACATAACCCTAACCCTAGGTACATTCCTAACACTAATCGTCTATCTAACCCTAGCCGTAAACATAACCCTAACCCTGGATCGAATCCTAACCCGAACCGTCTCTCTAACCCTAACCCTCAACATAACCCTAACCCTAGCTCCAATCCTAACCTTAATCGTCTACCTACACCTAGCCCTCAACATAACCCTAAACCTAGCTTCAATCTTAACCCTAATTGTCTCTGTAACCTAGCCATCAACATTACCCTAACCTTAGGTCCAATCCTAACCCTAATCGTCTATTTAACCCTAGCCCTAAACATAAACCTAACCATAGGTCAATTCCTAACCCGAGTCGTCTCTCTAAACCTAGCCCTCATCGTAACCCTAACCCTAGGTCCAATCCTAACCCTAATCGTCTAGCTAACCCTAGCCCTCAACATAACCTTAACCCTAGGTCCAATATTAACCCTAATCGTCTACCTAACCCTAGCCCTCAACATAACCCTAACCCTAGGTCCAATATTAATCCGTATCGTCTCTCTAACACTAGCCCTGAAAATAACCCAAACCCTAGGTCCAATCCTATCCCAAATAGTCTACCTAAACCTACCCCTCAACATAACCCTAACCCTAGGTCCAATCCAAACCCTAATAGTCTCTCTAACACTAGCCCTCAACACAACCCTAAACGTAGGCCCAGTCCTAACCCGAACAGTGTCTCTGAACCTAGCCCTCAACATAACCCTAACCCTAGGTCCAATCCTAACCCGAACCTTCTCTCTAAACCTAGCCCTCAACATAACCATAACCCTAAGGCCAATCCTAACCCTAATCGTCCACCTAACCCTAGCCCTCAATATAACCCTAACCCTAGATCCAATCGTAAATCGATCAGTCTCTCTAAACCTAGCCCTCAATATAACCCAAACACTATATCCAATCCTAACCCGAACCCTCTCTCTAAACCTAGCCCTCAAAATATCTCTAACCCTAGGTACAATCCTAACCCGAATCATCTCTCTAAACCTAGCCCTTAACATAACCCTAACCCTAGATCCAATACTAACCCTAATTGTCTACTTAACCCTAGCCCTCAACGTAACCCTAACCCTAGGTCCAAAACAAACCTTCATAGACTCTTTAACCGTAGCCCTCATCATAACCCTAGGTCCAATCCGAACCCTAATCGTTACCTAACCCTAGCGCTCAAAATAACCCTAACCCTAGTCCAATCCTAACCCTAATCGTATCTCAAACCCTAGCCCTCAACATAACCCTAACCCTAGGACCAATCCTAACCCGAACCGTCTCTCTAACCCTAGCCCTCAACCTAACCCGAACGGTAGGTCCAATCCTACCCCGAACCGTCTCTCTAACCCTAGCCCTCAACATAAACCTAACCCTAGGTGCAATCATAACCCTATACGTCTATATAACCCTAGCCCTCAACATAACCCAAACCCTAGGTCCAATCCTAACCTGAAGCGACTCTTTAACCGTAGCCCTCAACATAAACTTAACCCTAGTTCCAATCCTAACCCTAATCGTCTACCTAACCCTAGCCCTCAACATAACCATAACCCTAGGTCCAGTCCTAACCCTAATCGTGTATCTAACCCTAGCCCTCAACATAACAGTAACCGTAGGTCCAATTCTAACCCTAATCGACTGTCTAACCCTAGCCCTCAACATAACCCTAACCCTAGGTCCACTCCTAACCCTAATCGTGTATTTAACCCTAGCCCTCAACATAACCCTAAACCTAGGTCCAATCCTAACCCTAATCGACTCTCTAACCGTAGCCCTCAACATAACCCTAACCCTAGCTCCAATCCTAACCCTAATGGTCTACCTAACCCTAGCCCTCAACATACCTTAACCCTCGCTCCAATCCTAACCCTAATAGTCTCTCTAACCGTAGCCCTGAACACAACCCTAACCCTAGGTCCAATCCTAACCCTAATAGTCTCTCTAAACCTAGCCATCAATATAACTCTAAACGAGGTTCATTTCTAACCCGAACCTTCTCTCTAACCCTAGCCCTCATCATAACCCTAACCCTAGCCCAAATCCTAACCCTAATCGTCTCTCTAACCCTAGCCCTCAACATAACACTAACCCTAGGTCCAATCCTAACCCGAACCGTCTTTCTAACCCTAGCCCTCAACCTAACACAAACCCTAGGTCCAATTATAACCCGAACCATCTCTCTACCCCTAGCCCTCAACCTAATACTAACCCTAGGCCCAATCCTAACCTGAACAGTCTCTCTAACTCTAGCACTCCTCATAACCCTAACCCTAGGTCCAATCCTAACCCTAATCGTCTACCTAACCATAGCCCTCAACATAACCCTAACCATAGCTCCAATCCTAACCCTAATCGTCTGTCTAACCATAGCCCTCAACATAACGCCAACCCTAGCTCCAATCCTATCCCTAATCGTCTATCTAACCCTAGCCCTCACCATAACCCTAACCCTAGGACCAATCCTAGACCTAATCGTCTACCTAACCCTAGCCCTCAACATAACCCTAACCCTAGCTCCAATCGTAACCCTAATCGTCCACCTAAACCTAGCCCTCAACATAACCCTAACCGTAGCTCAAATCCTAACCATAATCGTCTCTAATCCTAGCCGTCAACATAACCAAAACCCTAGGTCCAGTCCTAACCCTAATCGTGTATCGAACCCTAGCCCTAAACATAACCCAAACCCTAGGTACAATAATAACCCGTATCGTCTCTCTAACCCTAGACCTCAATATAACCCTAACCCTAGGTCCAATCCTATCCCAAATAGTCTACCTAACCCTACCCCTCAAAATAACCCTAACCCTAGGAACAATCCTAACCCTAATCAACGCTCTAACCATAGCCGACAACATAACCCTAACCCTAGCTCCAATCCAAACCCTAATAGTCTCTCTAACACTAGCCCTCAACACAATCCTAACCCTAGCTCCAATCCTACCCCGAACCGTCTCTCTGAACCTAGCCCTCAACATAACACTAACCCTAGGTCCAATCCTAACCCGCAACTTCTCTCTAACCCTAGCCCTCAACATAACCATAACCCTAAGTCCAATCCTAACCCTAATCGTCCACCTAACCCTAGCCCACATTATAACCCTAACCCTAGGTCAAATCCTAAATCGATCCGTCTCTGTAAACCTAGCCCTCAACATAAACCTAAGCATAGGTGCAATCCTAACCCTAATCGTCTACCTAACCCTAGTCCTCAACATAAGCATAACCGTAGGTCTAATCCTAACGCAAACCGTCTCACTAAACCTAGTCCTCAACAAAACCCTAACCCTAGATCCACACCTAACCCTAATCGTCTACCTAACCCTAGCCCTCAACATAACCCTACCCTAAGTCCAATAATAACCCTAATCGTCTACCTAACCCTACCCCTCAACATAACACTAACCCTAGTTCCAATCCTAACACTAATCGTCTATCTAACCCTAGCCCTCAACCTAAACCTAACCCTAGGTCCAATCCTAACCCGAACCGTCTCTCTAACCCTAGCCCTCAACATAACCCTAACCCTAGGTCCAATCCTAACCCGAACCGTCTCTCTAACCCTAGCCCTCAACATAACCCTATCCCTAGGTCCAGTCCTAACACGAACCATCTCTCTAACCCTAGCACTCAACATAACCCTAACCCTAGGACCAGTACTAACCCGATTCGTCTCTCTAACCCTAACCCTCAACATTACCCTAACCCTAGGTCCAATTCTAACACGAACCCTCTCTATAATCCTAGCCCTCAACATAACCCTAACCCTAGGTCCAATTCTAACCCTAATAGTCTCTCTAACCCTAGCCCTAAACATAACCATAACCCTAAGTCTTATCCTAACCCTAATGGTCTACCTAACCCTAGCCCTCAATATAACCCTCACCCTAGGTCCAATCCTAACCCGAACCGTCTCTCTAAACCTAGCCCTCAACATAACCCTAACCCTAGGTTCAATCCTAAACCGAATCGACTCTCTAACCCTAGCCCTTAACATAATCCTAACCCTAGATCCAATAGTAACCCTAATTGTCTACATAACCCTGGCCCTCAACATAACCCTAACCCTAGGTCCAATCCTAACCATAATCGAATATCTAACCCTAGCCATAAACATAACCCTAACCCTAGCTTCAATCCTAACCCTAATCGTCTCTCTAACCCTAGCCCTCAACATAACCCAAACCCTACGTCTAATCCGAACCCTAATCGTCTATCTAACCTTAGCTCTAAACATAATCCTAACCCTAGGTCCAATAATAACCCTAATCGTCTCTCTAACCCGAGCCCGCAACATAACCCTAACCCTAGGTCCAATCCTAACCCGAACCGTATCTCTAACCCTAGCCCTCAACGTAACCCTAACCCTAGGTCTAATCCTAACCCGAACCGTCTCTCTAACCCTAGCCCTCAACATAACCCAAACCCTAGGTCCAATCCTAACCTGAAGCGACTCTCTAACCCTAGCCCTCAACATAACCCTAACCCTATGTACAATCCAAACACTAATCGTCTATCTAACCCTAGCCCTAAACATAACCTTAACCCTAGGTCCAATAATAACCCTAATCGTCTCTCTGACCCTAGCCCTCAACATAACCCTAACCCTAGCTCCAATCCTAACCCGAACTGTCTCTCTAACCCTAGCCCTCAACACAACCCTAACCCTAGGTCCAATCCTAACCCTAATCGTCAACCTAACCCTAGCCCTAAACATAACCCTAACCCTAGCTCCAATCCTAACCGTAATCGTCTCTCTAATCCTAGCCCTCAATATAACCTTAACCCTAGGAACAATCCAAACCCAATCTGTCTCTCTAACCCTCGCTCTCAACATAACCCTAACCCTCGGTCCAATCCTAACCAGAACCGTCTCTCTAATCCTAATCCTCAACATGACACTAACCCTAGGTCCAATCCTAACCCGAACATTCTCTCTAACCCTAGCCATCAACATAACCCTAAACCTAGGTCCAATCGTAACCCTAATCGTCTACCTAAACCTAGTCGTCAACATAACCCTAATCCTAGCTCCAATCTTAACCCTAATCATCTCTCTAACCCTAGCCGTCAACATAACCCTAACCCTAGGTACAATTCGAACAATAATCATCTGTCTAACACTAGCCCTCACCATAACCCTAACCCTAGGACCAATCCTAACCCTAATCGTCTACCTAACCCTAGCCCTCAACATAACCCTAACCCTAGGTCCAGTCCTAACCCTAATCTTGTATCTAACCCTAGCCCTCAACATAACCCTAACCCTAGCTCCAATCCTATCCGTAATCGTCAGCAGAACCCTAGACCGCAAAATAACACTAAACCTAGCTCCAATCCTAACCCTAATCGTCTCTCTAACCCTAACCCTCAACATAACCTTAACCCTTGGCCCAATCCTAACCCTAATCGTCTCTCTAACCCTAGCCCTCAACATAACGCTAACCCTAGCTTGAATCCTAACCCTAATCGTCTCTCTAACCCTAGCCCTCAACATAACCCTAACCCTAGCTCCAATCCTAACCCTAGTCGTCTACCTAACGTTAGCCCTCAACACAACCCTAACCCTAGGTGCAATCCTAACCCTATTCGTCTCTCTAAACCTAGCCCTCAACATAACCCTAACCCTCCGTCCAATCCTAACCCTAACGTTCTCTCTAACCCTAGCCCTAAACATAACCATAACCCAGGTCCATTCATAAACCCTAATTGTCTACCTAGCCCTTGCCCTCAACATAACCTTAACCGTAGCTCCAATCCTAACCCTAACCATCTCTCTAACCCTAGCCCTCAATATAACCCTAACCCTAGGTCCAATCCTAACCCGAACTGTCTCTCTAACCCTAGCCCTCAACCTAACCCTAACCCTAGGTCCAATCCTAACCCTAATCGTCTCTCTAACCCTAGCCCTCAACATAACCCTAACCCTAGGTCCAATCCTAACCCTAATCGTCTCTCTAACCCTAGCCCTCAACATAACACTAACCCTAGCTTCAATCCTAACACTAATCGTCTCTCTAACCCTAGCCCTCAACATAACCCTAACCCTAGCTTCAATCCTAACCCTAATCGTCTCTCTAACCCTAGCCCTCAACATAACCCTAACCCTAGCTCCAATCCTAACCCGAACCTTCTCTCTAACCTTCGCCCTAAACATAACCATAACCCTAGGTTCTTTCATAAACCCTAATAGTATACCTAGCACTAGCCCTAAATATAACCCTAACCCTAGCTCCAATTCTAACCCTAACCGTCTCTCTAAACCTAGCCCTCAACATAACCCTAACCCTAGGTCCAATCCTAACATGAACTGTCTCTCTAACCCTAGCACTCAACATAATCCTATCCCTAGGTCCAGTCCTAAACCTAATCGTGTATCTAACACTAGCCCTAAACATAACCCTAACCCTACCACCAAACCTAACCCTAATCGTCCAACTAACCCTAGCCCTCAACATAACCTTAACCCAGCTCCAATCCTAACCCTAATAGTCTCTCTACCCTAGCCCTCAACGCAACCCTAACCCTAGGTCCAATCCTAACCCTAATCGTGTATCTAACCCTAGCCCTAAACATAACCCTAACCCTATGTCCAATTCTAACCATAATCGTCTATCTAACCCTAGCCCTCAACTTAAACCGGAACCTAGCTCCAATCCTATCCCTAATCGTCAACCGAACCCTAGCCCTCAAAGTAACCCTAACCCTAGCTCCAATCTTAACCCTAATCGTCTCTCTAACCCTAACCCTCAACATAACCTCAACCCTAGGTCCAATCCTAACCCTAATCCTCTCTCTAACCCTAGCCCTCAACATAACCCTAACCCTAGCTTCAATCCTAACCCTAATTGTCTCTCTAACCCTAGCCCTCAACATAACCCTAACCCTAGCTCCAATCCTAACCCTAGTCGTCTACCTAACGTTAGCCCTCAACACAACCCTAACCCTAGGTGCAATACTAACCCTATTCGTCTCTCTAAACCTAGCCCTCAACATAACCCTAACCCTCCGTCCAATCCTAACCCTAACGTTCTCTCTAACCCTAGCCCTAAACATAACCATAACCCTAGGTCCATTCATAAACCCTAATTGTCTAGCTAGCCCTTGCCCTCAACATAACCCTAACCGTATCTCCAATCCTAACCCTAACCATCTCTCTAACCCTAGCCCTCAATATAACCCTAACCCTAGGTCCAATCCTAACCCGAACTGTCTCTCTAACCCTAGCCCTCAACCTAACCCTAACCCTAGGTCCAATCCTAACCCTAATCGTCTCTCTAACCCTAGTCCTCAACATAACCCTAACCCTAGGTCCAATCCTAACCCTAATCGTCTCTCTAACCCTAGCCCTCAACATAACCCTAACCCTAGGTCAAATCCTAACCCGAACCGTCTCTCTAACCCTAGCCCTCAACATATCCCTAACCGGAGGTCAAATCGTAACACGAACCGTCTCTCGAACCCTAACCCTCAACATAACCCTAACACTAGGTCCAATTCTAACCCGAACCGTCTCTCTAACCCTAGCCCACAACATAGCCCTAACCCTAGGTCCAATCCTAACCCTCATCCTGTATCTAACCCTAGCCCTAAACATGACCCTAACCCTATGTTCAATTCTAACCATAATCATCTATCTAACCCTAGCCCTCAACTTAACCCTAAACCTAGCTAAAATCCTATCCCTAATTGTCAACCGAACCCTAGCCCTCAAAATAACCCTAACCCTAGCTCCAATCTTAACCCTAATCGTCTCTCTAACCCTAACCCTCAACATAACCTCAACCCTAGGTCCAATCCTAACCCTAATCGTCTCTCTAACCCTAGCCCTCAACATAATCCTATCCCTAGGTCCAGTCCTAACCCTAATCGTGTATCTAAAACTAGCCCTAAACATAACCCTAACCCTAGCTCCAATCCTAACCCTAATCGTCCACCTAACACTAGCCCTCAACATAACCTTAACCCAGCTCCAATCCTAACCCTAATATTCTCTCTACCCTAGCCCTCAACACAACCCTAACCCTAGGTCCAATCCTAACCCTAATCGTCTACCTAAACCTAGCCCTAAACATAACCCTAACCTTAGGTCCAATCCTAACCCTAATTGTCTATCTAACCCTAGCCCTCAACATAACCCCAACCCTAGCTCCAATCCTAACCCTAATCGTCTACCTACCCTAGCCCTCAACATTACCCTAACCCTAGCTTAAATCCTAACCGTAATCGTCTCTCTAACCCTAGCCCTCAACATAACCCTAACCCTAGGTCCAATCCTAACCCGAACCTTCTCTCTAACCCTAGCCCTCAACCTAACCATAACCCTAGGTCCAATCCAAACCCTCATCCTCTATCTAACCCTAGCCCTAAACATAACCCTAACCCTAGGTCAAATCCTAACCCGAACCGTCTCTCTAACCCTAGCCCTCAACATATCCCTAACCCTAGGTCAAATCCTAACCCGAACCGTCTCTCTACCCTAGCCCTCAACATATCGCTAACCCTAGGTCAAATCCTAACCCGAACCGTCTCTCTAACCCTAGCCCTCAACATAACACTAACACTTGCTCCAATCCTATCCCTAATCGTCAACCGAATAATAGCCCTCAAAATAATCCTAAACCTAGCTCCAATCCTAACCCTAATCGTCTCTCTAACCCTAACCCTCAACATAACCGTAACCCTAGGTCCAATCCTAACACTAATCGTCTCTCTAACCCTAGCCCTCAACATAACCCTAACCCTAGCTTCAATCCTACCCTAATCGTCTCTCTAACCCTAGCCCTCAACATAACCCTAACCCTAGCTCCAGTCCTAACCCGAACCTTCTCTCTAATCTTAGCCCTAAACATAACCATAACCCTAGGTCCTTTCCTAAACCCTAATAGTATACCTAGCCCTAGCCCTCAACATAACCCTAACCCTAGCTCCAATCCTAACCCTAACCGTCTCTCTAACCCTAGCCCTCAACATAACCCTAACCCTAGCTCCAATCCTAACCCGTACTGTCTCTCTAACCCTAGCCCTCAACCTAACCCTAACCCTAGGTCCAATCCTAACCCGAACCGTCTCTCTAACGCTACCCCTCAACATAATCCTATCCCTAGGTCCTATCCTAACCCTAATCGTGTATCTAACCCTAGCCCTCAACATAACCTTAACCCTAGCTCCAATCCTAACCCTAATAGTCTGTCTTCCCTAGCCCTCAACACAACCCTAACCCTAGGTCCAATCCTAACCCTAATCGTCTACCTAAACCTAGCCCTAAACATAACCCTAACCTTAGGTCCAATCCTAACCCTAATTGTCTATCTAACCTTAGCCCTCAACATAACCCTAACCCTAGCTCCAATCCTAACCCTAATCGTCTACCTAACCCTAGCCCTCAACATAACCCTAACCCTAGCTCCAATCCTAACCCAAACCATCTCTCTAACCCTAGCCCTCAACCTAACCATAACCCTAGGTCCAGTCCTAAACTTCATCGTCTATCTAACCCTAGCCCTAAACATAACCCTAACCCTAGGTCAAATCCTAACCCGAACCGTCTCTCTAACACTAGCCCTCAACATATCCCTAACCCGAGGTCAAATCCTAACCCGAACCGTCTCTCTAACCCTAGCCCTCAACATAACCCTAACCCTAGGTCCAATTCTAACCCGAACCGTCTCTCTAACCCTAGCCCACAACATAACCCTAACCCTAGGTCCAATCCTAACCCTAATCGTGTATCTAACCCTAGCCCTAAACATAACCCTAACCCTATGTCCAATTCTAACCATAATCGTCTATCTAACCCTAGCCCTTAACTTAACCCTAAACCTAGCTCCAATGCTATCCCTAAACGTCAACCGAACCCTAGCCCTCAAAATAACCATAACCCTAACTCCAATCCTAACCCTAATCATCTCTCTAACCCTAACCCTCAACATAACCTCAACCCTAGGCCAATCCTAACCCTAATCGTCTCTCTAACCCTAGCCCTCAACATAACCCTAACCCTAGCTTCAATCCTAACGCTAATTGTCTCTCTAACCCTAGCCCTCAACATAACCCTAACCCTAGCTCCAATCTTAACCCTAGTCGTCTACCTAACCTTAGCCCTCAACACAACCATAACCCAAGGTGCAATCCTAACCCTAACCTTCTCTCTAACTGTAGCCCTAAACATAACCATAACCGTAGGTCCATTCAGAAACCATAATGTCTACCTAGCCCTTGCCCTCAACATAACCCTAACCCTAGCTCCAATCCTAACCCTAACCGTCTCTCTAACCCTAGTCCTCAATATAACCCTAACCCTAGGTCCAATCCTAACCCTAATCGTCTCTCTAACCCTAGCCCTCAACATAACCGTAACCCTAGCTCCAATCCTAACCCTAATCGTCGCTCTAAACCTAGCCCTCAACATAACCCTAACCCTAGCTTCAATCCTAACCCTAATCGTCTCTCTAACCCTAGCCCTCAACATAACCCTAACCCTAGCTCCAATCCTAACCCGAACGTTCTCTCTAACCGTAGTCCTAAACATAACCATAACCCTAGGTCCTTTCATAAACCCTAAGAGTATACCTAGCCTTAGCCATAAACATAACCCTAACCCTAGCTCCAATCCTAACCCTAACCGTCTCTCTAACCCTAGCCCTCAACATAACCCTAACCCTAGGTCCAATCTTAACCCTAATCTTCTATCTAACCCTAGCCCTGGACATAACTCTAACACTAGCTCCAATCCTATCCCTAATCGACAACCGAACCCTAATCGTCTCTCTAATCCTAGCCCTCAATATAACCTTAACCCTAGGACCAATCCAAACCCTACGTGTGTTTTCACTGCTGGAATACGTTTTGGGATGCATTGTTTCAAGCTCTTGCAAGCCTCATGTTGTTTCTTAGACACTGTGGAAAAACAAGGAGTATGTTTCCCAAATCACTTGTAATCCAGAGAAACGCACACTGCATCACTCTTGCTCACACACGCTCTTTTCTCCTAATGTGTTGAGAACATACAAGAAACCAGAAAGAAAGTGCATTTTGCAGTGAAATTCAGACTGGTATGTTGAAAAGGACGTTTCTATTGGTTGCAGAGTGCAAAAGCACGATTGACTTCATGTTCTCGAGGACACGCTTACATTTCCAAGTGACCTGAAGAAGGACATTCACAAAAAGATGTGTTTGCGGGTCTGTGGTTAAAGGAGCTCTAAGTTGTGTATTCAGTGCTGGAGAGTGACACACTCTACGAAGGTTACACAGCATTTTGAGAGCAGCTACATCCTTCAAACTGAAACTGCTACAATGTGTGTAGCATGCAGGAAGAAGGCTTGTCATTTCAAAGAAAGAAGACGAAACCAAAATCTAGGTAGTAAAAGGAGCACACCAGTATGGGAGATGTGCATGTGGACAGTTTCAAGCAGGAGTTCTTTGTCGACACTTGGGAACAGCGCTGTGAAAAAATTTCGTAGGAAGCGGGATTTGGCCAAAGTTGAAAGACCTTCCAACCAGCCCTAAAGACAGTCAAACAATGAATGTTGCAATAAGCTCCTGCAGGAAAGGTGCTTCTATGACACAACCCCCGAGCAGGTAGCTACATTATGCACAGTACAAAATGCAAATGAATTCCAGGCTGAAAACTCTCCACAGAAGAATGAAATGCATGTGTTTCTCTCTGAAAGAACACTCAGCCACTATGCTTTTGCTTTCTCCTTCAAAGTCTTTGTACAAACGTGTGTTTTCACTATTGGAATACGTTGTGGGATGCATTGTTTCAATCTCTTGCAAGCCTCACGTTTTTTCATACACAATGTGGAAGAATGAGTATGTTTCCCAAATCACTTGAAACCCAGGAAAACGCACAGTGCATCACTCTTGCTCACACACGCTCTTTCTCCTAATGTGTTGATAACATTCAAGAAACCGAAAAGAAGGGCATTTTGCAGTGAAATTCAGACGGGTATGTTCAAAAGAACATTTCTATTGGTTGCAGTGCGCAAAAGCACGATTGACTTCATGTTCTCCATGACACCCTTACATTTCCAAGTGACCTGAAGTAGGAGTTTCACAAAGAGATGTGTTTGCGTGTGTGTGGTGAAAGTAGCTCTAAGTTGTGTATTCAGTGCTGGAGAGTGACACACTCTACGTAGGTTACAAAGCATTTTGAGAGCAGCAACATGCTTCAAACTGAAACTGCTACAGGTGTGTGTAGCATGCGGAAAGACGCCTTGTGATTTCAAAGAAGGAAGAGCAAACCAAAATCCAGGTAGTGAAACGAGCACACCAGTATGGGAGATGTGCATGTGGACAGTTTCAAGCAGCAGCTCTTTGTGGACACTTGGGAACAGGGCTGTGAAAAAATTTCGTAGGAAGCGGGATTTGGCCAAAGTTGAAAGACCTTCCAACCAGCCCTAAAGAACTTAGCCAAACAATGAATGTTGCAATAAGCTCCTGCAGGAAAGGTGCTTCTATGGCACAACCCCCGAGCAGGTAGCTACATTATGCACAGTAAAAACTGCAAATGAATTCCAGGCTGAAAACTCTCCACAGAAGAATGAAATGCATGTGTTTCTCTCTGAAAGAACACTCAGCCACTAGGCTTTTGCTTGCTCCTTCAAAGTCTCTGTAGAAACGTGTGTTTTCACTGTTGGAATACGTTGTGGGATGCATTGTTTCAATCTCTTGCAAGCCTCATGTTGTTTCTTAGACACTGTGGAAAAACAAGGAGTATGTTTCCCAAATCACTTGTAATCCAGAGAAACGCACACTGCATCACTCTTGCCAAAACACGCTCTTTCTCCTAATGTGTTGAGAACATTCAAGAAACCAGAAAAGAAGTGCATTTTGCAGTAAAATTCAGACGGGTATATTCAAAAGGACATTTCTATTGGTAGCAGTGTGCAAAAGAACGATTGACTTCATGTTCTCGATGACACCCTTACTTTTCCAAGTGACCTGAAGTAGGACTTTCACAAAAAGATGTCTTTGCGTGTCTGTGGTAAAAGTAGCTCTTAGTTGAGTATTAAGTGCTGGAGAGTGACACACTCTACGTAGGTTACACAGCATTTTGAGAGCAGCAACATGTTTCAAACTGAAACTGCTACAAGGTGTGTGTAGCATGCAGGAAGAAGGCTTGTCATTTCAAAGAAGGAAGAGGAAACCAAAATCCAGGTAGTGAACGAGCACACCAGTATGGGAGATGTGCATGTGGACAGTTTCAAGCAGCAGCTCTTTGTGGACACTTGGAGACAGCGCTGTGAAAAAATTTCGTACGAAGCAGGATTTGGCCAAAGTTGAAAGACCTTCCAAAACCAGCCCTAAAGACCTTAGCCAAACAATGAATGTTGCAATAAGCTCCTGCAGGAAAGGTGCTTCCATGACAAACCCCGGAGCAGGTAGCTACGTTCTGCACAGTACAAAATGAAAATGAATTCCAGGCTGAAAACTCTCCACAGAAGAATGAAATGCGTGTGTTTCCCTCTGAAAGAACACTCAGCCACTACGCTTTTGCTTGTTCCTTCAAAGTCTTTGCAGAAACGTGTGTTTTCCTTGCTGGACTATGTTGTGGGATCCATCGTTTCAATATCTTGCAAGCCTCATGTTGTTTCTTAGACAATGTGGAAAAACAGAGTATGTTTCCCAAATCTCTTGTAATCCAGAAAAAGGCACACTGCATCACTCTTGCTGAAACACGCTCTTTCTCCTAATGTTTTGATAACATTCAAGAAACCAGAAAACAAGTGCATTTTGCAGTGAAATTCAAACGGGTATGTTCAAAAGGACATTTCTATTGGTTGCAGAGAGCAAAAGCACGATTGCCTTCATGTTCTCCATGACACCCTTATATTTCCATTTGACCTGCAGTAGGACTTCCCCAAAAAGATGTGTTTGCCTGTCTGTGGTGAAAGGAGCTCTCCGTTGTGTATACAGTGCTGGAGAGTGACACACTCTACAGAGGTTACACTGCGTTTTGAGAGCAGCAACATGCTTCAAACTGAAACTGTTACAGGTGTGTGTAGCATGCAGAAAGAAGACTTGTCATTTCAAAGAAAGAAGAGTAAACCAAAATCCAGATAGTGTAACGAGCACACCAGTATGGGAGATGTGCATGTGGACAGTTTCAAGCAGCAGCTCTTTGTGGACACTTGGGAACAGTGCTGTGAAATAATTTCGTAGGAAGCGGGATTTGGCCAAAGTTGAAAGACCTTCCAAAACCAGCCCAAAAGAACTTAGCCAATCAATGAATGTTGCAATAAGCTCCTGCAGGAAAGGTGCTTCTATGACACAACCCCCGAGCAGGTAGCTATATTCTGCACAGTACAAAATGCAAATGAATTCCAGGGTGAAAACTCTCCACAGAAGAATGAAATGCACGTGTTTCTCTCTGAACGAACACTCAGCCACTAGGCTTTTGCTTGCTCCTTCAAAGTCTTTGCAGAAACGTGTGTTTTCACTGCTGGAATACGTTTTGGGATGCATCGTTTCAATATCTTGCAAGCCTCATGTTGTTTCTTAGACACTGTGGAAAAACAAGGAGTATGTTTCCCAAATCACTTGTAATCCAGAGACACGCACACTGCATCACTTTTGCTCAAACACGCTCTTTCTTCTAATGTATTGAGAACATTCAAGAAACCAGAAAAGAAGTGCATTTTGCAGTGAAATTCAGACGGGTATGTTCAAAAGGACATTTCTATTGGTTGCAGAGTGCAAAAGCAAGATTGACTTCATGTTGTCGAGGACACCCTTACATTTCCAAGTGACCTGAAGTAGGACTTTCACAAAAAGATGTCTTTGCGTGTCTGTGGTGAAATAGCTCTAAGTTGTGTATTCAGTGCTGGAGAGTGACACACTCTACACAGGTTAAACAGCATTCTTAGAGCACCAATGCTTATAATATAAACTGCTACAAGATGTGTGTAGCGTGTTGAATGAAGGCTTGTCATTTCAAAGAAAGAAGAGGAAACCAAATTCCAGGGAGTGAAAGGAGCATGCCAGTATGGGAGTTGTGCCTCTGGGCACTTTCAAGCAGCAGCTCTTTGTGGACACTTGGAAACAGCGCTGTGAAAAAATTTCGTACGAAGCGGGATTTTGCCAAAGTTGAAAGACCTTCCAAAAACATCCCTAAAGACCTTAGCCAAACAATGAATGTTGCAATAAGCTCCTGCAGGAAAGGTGCTTCTATGACACAACCCCCGAGCAGGTACCTACATTCTGCACAGTACAAAATGCAAATGAACTCCAAGCTGAAAACTCTCCACAGAAGAATGAAATGCATGTGTTTCTCCGTGAAAGAACACTCAGCCACTAGGCTTTTGCTTGCTCCTTCAAAGTCTTTGCAGAAACGTGTGTTTTCACTGCTGGAATACGTTTTGGGATGCATCGTTTCAATCTCTTCCAAGCCTCATGTTGTTTGTTAGACAATGTGGAAAAACAAGGAGTATGTTTCCCAAATCACTTGTAATCCAGAGAAACGCACACTGCATCACTCTTTCTCACACACGCTCTTTCTCCTAATGTGTTGAGAACATACAAGAAACGAGAAAAGAAGTGCATTTTGCAGTGAAATTCAGACGGGTATGTTCAAAAGGACATTTCTATTGGTTGCAGAGAGCAAAAGCACGATTGACTTCCTGTTCTCGATGACACGCTTACATTTCCAAGTGACCTGAAGTAGGACTTTCACAAAAAGATGTCTTTGCGTGTCTGTGGTGAAAGTAGCTCCAAGTTGTGTATTCAGTGCCGGAGAGTGACACACTCTACACAGGTTAAACAGCATTCTTAGAGCACCAAGATGCTTATAATATAAACTGCTACAAGATGTGTGTAGCGTGCTGAATGAAGGCTTGTCATTTCAAAGAAAGAAGAGGACACCAAATTCCAGGGAGTGAAAGGAGCACACCAGTATGGGAGATGTGCATGTGGACAGTTTCAAGCAGCAGCTCTTTGTGGACACTTGGGAAAAGCGCTGTGAAAAAATTTCGTACGAAGCGGGATTTGGCCAAAGTTGAAAGACCTTCCAAAACCAGCCCTAAAGACCTTAGCCAAACAATGAATGTTGCAATAAGCTCCTGCAGGAAAGGTGCTTCTATGACACAACCCCCAAGCAGGTAGCTACCTTCTGCACAGTACAAAATGCAAATGAATTCCTGGCTGGAAACTCACTCCAGAAGGAAGAAATGCGTGTGTTTCTCTCTGAAAGAACACTCAGCCACTATTCTTTTGCTTGCTCCTTCAAGGTCTTTGTAGAAACGTGTGTTTTCACTGCTGGAATACGTTGTGGGATGCATTGTTTTAATCTCTTGCAGGCCTCATGTTCTTTCTTACACAATGTGGAAAAACGCGGATTATGTTTCCCAAATCACTTGATCCAGGAAAACGCACCCTGCATCACTCTTCCTCAAACACGCTCTTTCACCTAATGCGTTGAGAACATTCAAGAAACCAGAACAGAAGGGCCTTTTGCAGTGAATTTCAGACTGGTGTGTACAAAAGGCCATTTATTTAGGTTGCAGAGTGCAAAAGCATGATTGACTTCATGTTCTCAATGAAACCCTTACATTTCCAAGTGACCTGAAGTAGGACTTTCACAAAAACATGTGTTTGCGTGTCTGTGGTGAAAGGAGCTCTAAGTTGTGTATTGAGTGCTGGAGTGTGACACACTCTACACAGGTTAAACAGCGTTCTTAGAGCACCAACATGCTTAAAATAGAAACTTCTACAAGATGTGTGTAGCATGCAGAAAGAAGGCTTGTCATTTCAAAGAAAGAAGAGGAAAACAAAATCCAGGTACTGAAACGAGGACAACAGTATGGGAGATGTGCATGTGGATAGTTTCAAGCAGCAGCTCCTTCTGGACTCTTGGAAACAGCAATGTAAAAACATTTCGTTCGAAGCGGGATTTGGCCAAAGATGAAAGACCTTCCAACAACAACCCTAAAGAACTTAGCCAAACAATGAATGTTGGAATAAGCTCCTGTAGGAAAGGTGCTTCTATGACACAACACCCGAGTAGGTAGCTACATTCTGCACAGTACAAAATGCATATGAATTCCAGGTTGAAAATTCACTCCAGAAGGAAGAAATGCGTGTGTTTCTCTCTGAAAGAACACTCAGCCACTATTCTTTTGCTTGCTCCTTCAAAGTCTTTGTAGAAACGTGTGTTTTCACTGCTGGAATACGTTGTGGGATGCATTGTTTCAATCTCTTGCAAGTCTCATGTTCTTTCTTAGACGATGTGGAAAAACAAGGAGTATGTTTCGCAAATCACTTGCAATCCAGAAAAACACACACTGCATCACTGTTGCCCAAACACGCTCTTTCTCCTAATGCGTTGAGAACATTCAAAAAGCAGAAAAGAAGGGCCATAACCCTTGGTCCAATCCTAAACGGAACCGTCCCCCTAACCCTAGCCCTCAACATAACCCTAACTCTAGGTCCAATCGTAACCCTAATCGTGTATCTAACTGTAGCCGTCAACATAACCCTAACCCTAGGTCCAGTCCTAACCCTAATCATCTCTCTAACCCTAAACCAAAACATAACCCTAACCCTAGGTACATTCCTAACACTAATCGTCTATCTAACCCTAGCCGTAAACATAACCCTAACCCTGGATCGAATCCTAACCCGAACCGTCTCTCTAACCCTAACCCTCAACATAACCCTAACCCTAGCTCCAATCCTAACCTGAACCATCTGTCTAACCCTAGCCCTCAACATAAACTTAACCCTACATCCAATCCTAACCTTAATCGTCTACCTAACCCTAGCCCTCAACATAACACTAACCCTAGCTCCAATCCTAACCTTAATCGTCTACCTACACCTAGCCCTCAACATAACCCTAAACCTAGCTTCAATCTTAACCCTAATTGTCTCTGTAACCTAGCCATCAACATTACCCTAACCTTAGGTCCAATCCTAACCCTAATCGTCTATTTAACCCTAGCCCTAAACATAAACCTAACCATAGGTCAATTCCTAACCCGAGTCGTCTCTCTAAACCTAGCCCTCATCGTAACCCTAACCCTAGGTCCAATCCTAACCCTAATCGTCTAGCTAACCCTAGCCCTCAACATAACCTTAACCCTAGGTCCAATATTAACCCTAATCGTCTACCTAACCCTAGCCCTCAACATAACCCTAACCCTAGGTCCAATATTAATCCGTATCGTCTCTCTAACACTAGCCCTGAAAATAACCCAAACCCTAGGTCCAATCCTATCCCAAATAGTCTACCTAAACCTACCCCTCAACATAACCCTAACCCTAGGTCCAATCCAAACCCTAATAGTCTCTCTAACACTAGCCCTCAACACAACCCTAAACGTAGGCCCAGTCCTAACCCGAACAGTGTCTCTGAACCTAGCCCTCAACATAACCCTAACCCTAGGTCCAATCCTAACCCGAACCTTCTCTCTAAACCTAGCCCTCAACATAACCATAACCCTAAGGCCAATCCTAACCCTAATCGTCCACCTAACCCTAGCCCTCAATATAACCCTAACCCTAGATCCAATCGTAAATCGATCAGTCTCTCTAAACCTAGCCCTCAATATAACCCAAACACTATATCCAATCCTAACCCGAACCCTCTCTCTAAACCTAGCCCTCAAAATATCTCTAACCCTAGGTACAATCCTAACCCGAATCATCTCTCTAAACCTAGCCCTTAACATAACCCTAACCCTAGATCCAATACTAACCCTAATTGTCTACTTAACCCTAGCCCTCAACGTAACCCTAACCCTAGGTCCAAAACAAACCTTCATAGACTCTTTAACCGTAGCCCTCATCATAACCCTAGGTCCAATCCGAACCCTAATCGTTACCTAACCCTAGCGCTCAAAATAACCCTAACCCTAGTCCAATCCTAACCCTAATCGTATCTCAAACCCTAGCCCTCAACATAACCCTAACCCTAGGACCAATCCTAACCCGAACCGTCTCTCTAACCCTAGCCCTCAACCTAACCCGAACGGTAGGTCCAATCCTACCCCGAACCGTCTCTCTAACCCTAGCCCTCAACATAAACCTAACCCTAGGTGCAATCATAACCCTATACGTCTATATAACCCTAGCCCTCAACATAACCCAAACCCTAGGTCCAATCCTAACCTGAAGCGACTCTTTAACCGTAGCCCTCAACATAAACTTAACCCTAGTTCCAATCCTAACCCTAATCGTCTACCTAACCCTAGCCCTCAACATAACCATAACCCTAGGTCCAGTCCTAACCCTAATCGTGTATCTAACCCTAGCCCTCAACATAACAGTAACCGTAGGTCCAATTCTAACCCTAATCGACTGTCTAACCCTAGCCCTCAACATAACCCTAACCCTAGGTCCAGTCCTAACCCTAATCGTGTATTTAACCCTAGCCCTCAACATAACCCTAAACCTAGGTCCAATCCTAACCCTAATCGACTCTCTAACCGTAGCCCTCAACATAACCCTAACCCTAGCTCCAATCCTAACCCTAATGGTCTACCTAACCCTAGCCCTCAACATACCTTAACCCTCGCTCCAATCCTAACCCTAATAGTCTCTCTAACCGTAGCCCTGAACACAACCCTAACCCTAGGTCCAATCCTAACCCTAATAGTCTCTCTAAACCTAGCCATCAATATAACTCTAAACGAGGTTCATTTCTAACCCGAACCTTCTCTCTAACCCTAGCCCTCATCATAACCCTAACCCTAGCCCAAATCCTAACCCTAATCGTCTCTCTAACCCTAGCCCTCAACATAACACTAACCCTAGGTCCAATCCTAACCCGAACCGTCTTTCTAACCCTAGCCCTCAACCTAACACAAACCCTAGGTCCAATTATAACCCGAACCATCTCTCTACCCCTAGCCCTCAACCTAATACTAACCCTAGGCCCAATCCTAACCTGAACAGTCTCTCTAACTCTAGCACTCCTCATAACCCTAACCCTAGGTCCAATCCTTACCCTAATCGTCTACCTAACCATAGCCCTCAACATAACCCTAACCATAGCTCCAATCCTAACCCTAATCGTCTGTCTAACCATAGCCCTCAACATAACGCCAACCCTAGCTCCAATCCTAACCCTAATCGTCTATCTAACCCTAGCCCTCACCATAACCCTAACCCTAGGACCAATCCTAGACCTAATCGTCTACCTAACCCTAGCCCTCAACATAACCCTAACCCTAGCTCCAATCGTAACCCTAATCGTCCACCTAAACCTAGCCCTCAACATAACCCTAACCGTAGCTCAAATCCTAACCATAATCGTCTCTAATCCTAGCCGTCAACATAACCAAAACCCTAGGTCCAGTCCTATCCCTAATCGTGTATCGAACCCTAGCCCTAAACATAACCCAAACCCTAGGTACAATAATAACCCGTATCGTCTCTCTAACCCTAGACCTCAATATAACCCTAACCCTAGGTCCAATCCTATCCCAAATAGTCTACCTAACCCTACCCCTCAAAATAACCCTAACCCTAGGAACAATCCTAACCCTAATCAACGCTCTAACCATAGCCGACAACATAACCCTAACCCTAGCTCCAATCCAAACCCTAATAGTCTCTCTAACACTAGCCCTCAACACAATCCTAACCCTAGCTCCAATCCTACCCCGAACCGTCTCTCTGAACCTAGCCCTCAACATAACACTAACCCTAGGTCCAATCCTAACCCGCAACTTCTCTCTAACCCTAGCCCTCAACATAACCATAACCCTAAGTCCAATCCTAACCCTAATCGTCCACCTAACCCTAGCCCACATTATAACCCTAACCCTAGGTCAAATCCTAAATCGATCCGTCTCTGTAAACCTAGCCCTCAACATAAACCTAAGCATAGGTGCAATCCTAACCCTAATCGTCTACCTAACCCTAGTCCTCAACATAAGCATAACCGTAGGTCTAATCCTAACGCAAACCGTCTCACTAAACCTAGTCCTCAACAAAACCCTAACCCTAGATCCACACCTAACCCTAATCGTCTACCTAACCCTAGCCCTCAACATAACCCTACCCTAAGTCCAATAATAACCCTAATCGTCTACCTAACCCTACCCCTCAACATAACACTAACCCTAGTTCCAATCCTAACACTAATCGTCTATCTAACCCTAGCCCTCAACCTAAACCTAACCCTAGGTCCAATCCTAACCCGAACCGTCTCTCTAACCCTAGCCCTCAACATAACCCTATCCCTAGGTCCAGTCCTAACACGAACCATCTCTCTAACCCTAGCACTCAACATAACCCTAACCCTAGGACCAGTACTAACCCGATTCGTCTCTCTAACCCTAACCCTCAACATTACCCTAACCCTAGGTCCAATTCTAACACGAACCCTCTCTATAATCCTAGCCCTCAACATAACCCTAACCCTAGGTCCAATTCTAACCCTAATAGTCTCTCTAACCCTAGCCCTAACATAACCATAACCCTAAGTCTTATCCTAACCCTAATGGTCTACCTAACCCTAGCCCTCAATATAACCCTCACCCTAGGTCCAATCCTAACCCGAACCGTCTCTCTAAACCTAGCCCTCAACATAACCCTAACCCTAGGTTCAATCCTAAACCGAATCGACTCTCTAACCCTAGCCCTTAACATAATCCTAACCCTAGATCCAATAGTAACCCTAATTGTCTACATAACCCTGGCCCTCAACATAACCCTAACCCTAGGTCCAATCCTAACCATAATCGAATATCTAACCCTAGCCATAAACATAACCCTAACCCTAGCTTCAATCCTAACCCTAATCGTCTCTCTAACCCTAGCCCTCAACATAACCCAAACCCTACGTCTAATCCGAACCCTAATCGTCTATCTAACCTTAGCTCTAAACATAATCCTAACCCTAGGTCCAATAATAACCCTAATCGTCTCTCTAACCCGAGCCCGCAACATAACCCTAACCCTAGGTCCAATCCTAACCCGAACCGTATCTCTAACCCTAGCCCTCAACGTAACCCTAACCCTAGGTCTAATCCTAACCCGAACCGTCTCTCTAACCCTAGCCCTCAACATAACCCAAACCCTAGGTCCAATCCTAACCTGAAGCGACTCTCTAACCCTAGCCCTCAACATAACCCTAACCCTATGTACAATCCAAACACTAATCGTCTATCTAACCCTAGCCCTAAACATAACCTTAACCCTAGGTCCAATAATAACCCTAATCGTCTCTCTGACCCTAGCCCTCAACATAACCCTAACCCTAGCTCCAATCCTAACCCGAACTGTCTCTCTAACCCTAGCCCTCAACACAACCCTAACCCTAGGTCCAATCCTAACCCTAATCGTCAACCTAACCCTAGCCCTAAACATAACCCTAACCCTAGCTCCAATCCTAACCGTAATCGTCTCTCTAATCCTAGCCCTCAATATAACCTTAACCCTAGGAACAATCCAAACCCAATCTGTCTCTCTAACCCTCGCTCTCAACATAACCCTAACCCTCGGTCCAATCCTAACCAGAACCGTCTCTCTAATCCTAATCCTCAACATGACACTAACCCTAGGTCCAATCCTAACCCGAACATTCTCTCTAACCCTAGCCATCAACATAACCCTAAACCTAGGTCCAATCGTAACCCTAATCGTCTACCTAAACCTAGTCGTCAACATAACCCTAATCCTAGCTCCAATCTTAACCCTAATCATCTCTCTAACCCTAGCCGTCAACATAACCCTAACCCTAGGTACAATTCGAACAATAATCATCTGTCTAACACTAGCCCTCACCATAACCCTAACCCTAGGACCAATCCTAACCCTAATCGTCTACCTAACCCTAGCCCTCAACATAACCCTAACCCTAGGTCCAGTCCTAACCCTAATCTTGTATCTAACCCTAGCCCTCAACATAACCCTAACCCTAGCTCCAATCCTATCCGTAATCGTCAGCAGAACCCTAGACCGCAAAATAACACTAAACCTAGCTCCAATCCTAACCCTAATCGTCTCTCTAACCCTAACCCTCAACATAAACCTTAACCCTTGGCCCAATCCTAACCCTAATCGTCTCTCTAACCCTAGCCCTCAACATAACCCTAACCCTAGCTTGAATCCTAACCCTAATCGTCTCTCTAACCCTAGCCCTCAACATAACCCTAACCCTAGCTCCAATCCTAACCCTAGTCGTCTACCTAACGTTAGCCCTCAACACAACCCTAACCCTAGGTGCAATCCTAACCCTATTCGTCTCTCTAAACCTAGCCCTCAACATAACCCTAACCCTCCGTCCAATCCTAACCCTAACGTTCTCTCTAACCCTAGCCCTAAACATAACCATAACCCAGGTCCATTCATAAACCCTAATTGTCTACCTAGCCCTTGCCCTCAACATAACCTTAACCGTAGCTCCAATCCTAACCCTAACCATCTCTCTAACCCTAGCCCTCAATATAACCCTAACCCTAGGTCCAATCCTAACCCGAACTGTCTCTCTAACCCTAGCCCTCAACCTAACCCTAACCCTAGGTCCAATCCTAACCCTAATCGTCTCTCTAACCCTAGCCCTCAACATAACCCTAACCCTAGGTCCAATCCTAACCCTAATCGTCTCTCTAACCCTAGCCCTCAACATAACACTAACCCTAGCTTCAATCCTAACACTAATCGTCTCTCTAACCCTAGCCCTCAACATAACCCTAACCCTAGCTTCAATCCTAACCCTAATCGTCTCTCTAACCCTAGCCCTCAACATAACCCTAACCCTAGCTCCAATCCTAACCCGAACCTTCTCTCTAACCTTCGCCCTAAACATAACCATAACCCTAGGTTCTTTCATAAACCCTAATAGTATACCTAGCACTAGCCCTAAATATAACCCTAACCCTAGCTCCAATTCTAACCCTAACCGTCTCTCTAAACCTAGCCCTCAACATAACACTAACCCTAGGTCCAATCCTAACATGAACTGTCTCTCTAACCCTAGCACTCAACATAATCCTATCCCTAGGTCCAGTCCTAAACCTAATCGTGTATCTAACACTAGCCCTAAACATAACCCTAACCCTACCACCAAACCTAACCCTAATCGTCCAACTAACCCTAGCCCTCAACATAACCTTAACCCAGCTCCAACCCTAACCCTAATAGTCTCTCTACCCTAGCCCTCAACGCAAACCTAACCCTAGGTCAAATCCTAACCCTAATCGTGTATCTAACCCTAGCCCTAAACATAACCCTAACCCTATGTCCAATTCTAACCATAATCGTCTATCTAACCCTAGCCCTCAACTTAACCCTAAACCTAGCTCCAATCCTATCCCTAATCGTCAACCGAACCCTAGCCCTCAAAGTAACCCTAACCCTAGCTCCAATCTTAACCCTAATCGTCTCTCTAACCCTAACCCTCAACATAACCTCAACCCTAGGTCCAATCCTAACCCTAATCCTCTCTCTAACCCTAGCCCTCAACATAACCCTAACCCTAGCTTCAATCCTAACCCTAATTGTCTCTCTAACCCTAGCCCTCAACATAACCCTAACCCTAGCTCCAATCCTAACCCTAGTCGTCTACCTAACGTTAGCCCTCAACACAACCCTAACCCTAGGTGCAATACTAACCCTATTCGTCTCTCTAAACCTAGCCCTCAACATAACCCTAACCCTCCGTCCAATCCTAACCCTAACGTTCTCTCTAACCCTAGCCCTAAACATAACCATAACCCTAGGTCCATTCATAAACCCTAATTGTCTAGCTAGCCCTTGCCCTCAACATAACCCTAACCGTATCTCCAATCCTAACCCTAACCATCTCTCTAACCCTAGCCCTCAATATAACCCTAACCCTAGGTCCAATCCTAACCCGAACTGTCTCTCTAACCCTAGCCCTCAACCTAACCCTAACCCTAGGTCCAATCCTAACCCTAATCGTCTCTCTAACCCTAGTCCTCAACATAACCATAACCCTAGGTCCAATCCTAACCCTAATCGTCTCTCTAACCCTAGCCCTCAACATGACCCTAACCCTAGGTCAAATCCTAACCCGAACCGTCTCTCTAACCCTAGCCCTCAACATATCCCTAACCGGAGGTCAAATCGTAACACGAACCGTCTCTCGAACCCTAACCCTCAACATAACCCTAACACTAGGTCCAATTCTAACCCGAACCGTCTCTCTAACCCTAGCCCACAACATAGCCCTAACCCTAGGTCCAATCCTAACCCTCATCCTGTATCTAACCCTAGCCCTAAACATGACCCTAACCCTATGTTCAATTCTAACCATAATCATCTATCTAACCCTAGCCCTCAACTTAACCCTAAACCTAGCTAAAATCCTATCCCTAATTGTCAACCGAACCCTAGCCCTCAAAATAACCCTAACCCTAGCTCCAATCTTAACCCTAATCGTCTCTCTAACCCTAACCCTCAACATAACCTCAACCCTAGGTCCAATCCTAACCCTAATCGTCTCTCTAACCCTAGCCCTCAACATAATCCTATCCCTAGGTCCAGTCCTAACCCTAATCGTGTATCTAAAACTAGCCCTAAACATAACCCTAACCCTAGCTCCAATCCTAACCCTAATCGTCCACCTAACACTAGCCCTCAACATAACCTTAACCCAGCTCCAATCCTAACCCTAATATTCTCTCTACCCTAGCCCTCAACACAACCCTAACCCTAGGTCCAATCCTAACCCTAATCGTCTACCTAAACCTAGCCCTAAACATAACCCTAACCTTAGGTCCAATCCTAACCCTAATTGTCTATCTAACCCTAGCCCTCAACATAACCCCAACCCTAGCTCCAATCCTAACCCTAATCGTCTACCTACCCTAGCCCTCAACATTACCCTAACCCTAGCTTAAATCCTAACCGTAATCGTCTCTCTAACCCTAGCCCTCAACATAACCCTAACCCTAGGTCCAATCCTAACCCGAACCTTCTCTCTAACCCTAGCCCTCAACCTAACCATAACCCTAGGTCCAATCCAAACCCTCATCGTCTATCTAACCCTAGCCCTAAACATAACCCTAACCCTAGGTCAAATCCTAACCCGAACCGTCTCTCTAACCCTAGCCCTCAACATATCCCTAACCCTAGGTCAAATCCTAACCCGAACCGTCTCTCTACCCTAGCCCTCAACATATCGCTAACCCTAGGTCAAATCCTAACCCGAACCGTCTCTCTAACCCTAGCCCTCAACATAACACTAACACTTGCTCCAATCCTATCCCTAATCGTCAACCGAATCCTAGCCCTCAAAATAATCCTAAACCTAGCTCCAATCCTAACCCTAATCGTCTCTCTAACCCTAACCCTCAACATAACCGTAACCCTAGGTCCAATCCTAACACTAATCGTCTCTCTAACCCTAGCCCTCAACATAACCCTAACCCTAGCTTCAATCCTACCCTAATCGTCTCTCTAACCCTAGCCCTCAACATAACCCTAACCCTAGCTCCAGTCCTAACCCGAACCTTCTCTCTAATCTTAGCCCTAAACATAACCATAACCCTAGGTCCTTTCCTAAACCATAATAGTATACCTAGCCCTAGCCCTCAACATAACCCTAACCCTAGCTCCAATCCTAACCCTAACCGTCTCTCTAACCCTAGCCCTCAACATAACCCTAACCCTAGCTCCAATCCTAACCCGTACTGTCTCTCTAACCCTAGCCCTCAACCTAACCCTAACCCTAGGTCCAATCCTAACCCGAACCGTCTCTCTAACGCTACCCCTCAACATAATCCTATCCCTAGGTCCTATCCTAACCCTAATCGTGTATCTAACCCTAGCCCTCAACATAACCTTAACCCTAGCTCCAATCCTAACCCTAATAGTCTGTCTTCCCTAGCCCTCAACACAACCCTAACCCTAGGTCCAATCCTAACCCTAATCGTCTACCTAAACCTAGCCCTAAACATAACCCTAACCTTAGGTCCAATCCTAACCCTAATTGTCTATCTAACCTTAGCCCTCAACATAACCCTAACCCTAGCTCCAATCCTAACCCTAATCGTCTACCTAACCCTAGCCCTCAACATAACCCTAACCTTAGGTCCAATCCTAACCCAAACCATCTCTCTAACCCTAGCCCTCAACCTAACCATAACCCTAGGTCCAATCCTAAACTTCATCGTCTATCTAACCCTAGCCCTAAACATAACCCTAACCCTAGGTCAAATCCTAACCCGAACCGTCTCTCTAACACTAGCCCTCAACATATCCCTAACCCGAGGTCAAATCCTAACCCGAACCGTCTCTCTAACCCTAGCCCTCAACATAACCCTAACCCTAGGTCCAATTCTAACCCGAACCGTCTCTCTAACCCTAGCCCACAACATAACCCTAACCCTAGGTCCAATCCTAACCCTAATCGTGTATCTAACCCTAGCCCTAAACATAACCCTAACCCTATGTCCAATTCTAACCATAATCGTCTATCTAACCCTAGCCCTTAACTTAACCCTAAACCTAGCTCCAATGCTATCCCTAAACGTCAACCGAACCCTAGCCCTCAAAATAACCATAACCCTAACTCCAATCCTTACCCTAATCATCTCTCTAACCCTAACCCTCAACATAACCTCAACCCTAGGCCAATCCTAATCCTAATCGTCTCTCTAACCCTAGCCCTCAACATAACCCTAACCCTAGCTTCAATCCTAACGCTAATTGTCTCTCTAACCCTAGCCCTCAACATAACCCTAACCCTAGCTCCAATCTTAACCCTAGTGGTCTACCTAACCTTAGCCCTCAACACAACCATAACCCAAGGTGCAATCCTAACCCTAACCTTCTCTCTAACTGTAGCCCTAAACATAACCATAACCGTAGGTCCATTCAGAAACCATAATGTCTACCTAGCCCTTGCCCTCAACATAACCCTAACCCTAGCTCCAATCCTAACCCTAACCGTCTCTCTAACCCTAGTCCTCAATATAACCCTAACCCTAGGTCCAATCCTAACCCTAATCGTCTCTCTAACCCTAGCCCTCAACATAACCGTAACCCTAGGTCCAATCCTAACCCTAATCGTCGCTCTAAACCTAGCCCTCAACATAACCCTAACCCTAGCTTCAATCCTAACCCTAATCGTCTCTCTAACCGTAGCCCTCAACATAACCCTAACCCTAGCTCCAATCCTAACCCGAACGTTCTCTCTAACCGTAGTCCTAAACATAACCATAACCCTAGGTCCTTTCATAAACCCTAAGAGTATACCTAGCCTTAGCCATAAACATAACCCTAACCCTAGCTCCAATCCTAACCCTAACCGTCTCTCTAACCCTAGCCCTCAACATAACCCTAACCCTAGGTCCAATCTTAACCCTAATCTTCTATCTAACCCTAGCCCTGGACATAACTCTAACACTAGCTCCAATCCTATCCCTAATCGACAACCGAACCCTAATCGTCTCTCTAATCCTAGCCCTCAATATAACCTTAACCCTAGGACCAATCCAAACCCTACGTGTGTTTTCACTGCTGGAATACGTTTTGGGATGCATTGTTTCAAGCTCTTGCAAGCCTCATGTTGTTTCTTAGACACTGTGGAAAAACAAGGAGTATGTTTCCCAAATCACTTGTAATCCAGAGAAACGCACACTGCATCACTCTTGCTCACACACGCTCTTTTCTCCTAATGTGTTGAGAACATACAAGAAACCAGAAAGAAAGTGCATTTTGCAGTGAAATTCAGACTGGTATGTTGAAAAGGACGTTTCTATTGGTTGCAGAGTGCAAAAGCACGATTGACTTCATGTTCTCGAGGACACGCTTACATTTCCAAGTGACCTGAAGAAGGACATTCACAAAAAGATGTGTTTGCGGGTCTGTGGTTAAAGGAGCTCTAAGTTGTGTATTCAGTGCTGGAGAGTGACACACTCTACGAAGGTTACACAGCATTTTGAGAGCAGCTACATCCTTCAAACTGAAACTGCTACAATGTGTGTAGCATGCAGGAAGAAGGCTTGTCATTTCAAAGAAAGAAGACGAAACCAAAATCTAGGTAGTAAAAGGAGCACACCAGTATGGGAGATGTGCATGTGGACAGTTTCAAGCAGGAGTTCTTTGTCGACACTTGGGAACAGCGCTGTGAAAAAATTTCGTAGGAAGCGGGATTTGGCCAAAGTTGAAAGACCTTCCAACCAGCCCTAAAGACAGTCAAACAATGAATGTTGCAATAAGCTCCTGCAGGAAAGGTGCTTCTATGACACAACCCCCGAGCAGGTAGCTACATTATGCACAGTACAAAATGCAAATGAATTCCAGGCTGAAAACTCTCCACAGAAGAATGAAATGCATGTGTTTCTCTCTGAAAGAACACTCAGCCACTATGCTTTTGCTTTCTCCTTCAAAGTCTTTGTACAAACGTGTGTTTTCACTATTGGAATACGTTGTGGGATGCATTGTTTCAATCTCTTGCAAGCCTCACGTTTTTTCATACACAATGTGGAAGAATGAGTATGTTTCCCAAATCACTTGAAACCCAGGAAAACGCACAGTGCATCACTCTTGCTCACACACGCTCTTTCTCCTAATGTGTTGATAACATTCAAGAAACCGAAAAGAAGGGCATTTTGCAGTGAAATTCAGACGGGTATGTTCAAAAGAACATTTCTATTGGTTGCAGTGCGCAAAAGCACGATTGACTTCATGTTCTCCATGACACCCTTACATTTCCAAGTGACCTGAAGTAGGAGTTTCACAAAGAGATGTGTTTGCGTGTCTGTGGTGAAAGTAGCTCTAAGTTGTGTATTCAGTGCTGGAGAGTGACACACTCTACGTAGGTTACAAAGCATTTTGAGAGCAGCAACATGCTTCAAACTGAAACTGCTACAGGTGTGTGTAGCATGCGGAAAGACGCCTTGTGATTTCAAAGAAGGAAGAGCAAACCAAAATCCAGGTAGTGAAACGAGCACACCAGTATGGGAGATGTGCATGTGGACAGTTTCAAGCAGCAGCTCTTTGTGGACACTTGGGAACAGGGCTGTGAAAAAATTTCGTAGGAAGCGGGATTTGGCCAAAGTTGAAAGACCTTCCAACCAGCCCTAAAGAACTTAGCCAAACAATGAATGTTGCAATAAGCTCCTGCAGGAAAGGTGCTTCTATGGCACAACCCCCGAGCAGGTAGCTACATTATGCACAGTAAAAACTGCAAATGAATTCCAGGCTGAAAACTCTCCACAGAAGAATGAAATGCATGTGTTTCTCTCTGAAAGAACACTCAGCCACTAGGCTTTTGCTTGCTCCTTCAAAGTCTCTGTAGAAACGTGTGTTTTCACTGTTGGAATACGTTGTGGGATGCATTGTTTCAATCTCTTGCAAGCCTCATGTTGTTTCTTAGACACTGTGGAAAAACAAGGAGTATGTTTCCCAAATCACTTGTAATCCAGAGAAACGCACACTGCATCACTCTTGCCAAAACACGCTCTTTCTCCTAATGTGTTGAGAACATTCAAGAAACCAGAAAAGAAGTGCATTTTGCAGTAAAATTCAGACGGGTATGTTCAAAAGGACATTTCTATTGGTAGCAGTGTGCAAAAGAACGATTGACTTCATGTTCTCGATGACACCCTTACTTTCCCAAGAGACCTGAAGTAGGACTTTCACAAAAAGATGTCTTTGCGTGTCTGTGGTAAAAGTAGCTCTTAGTTGAGTATTAAGTGCTGGAGAGTGACACACTCTACGTAGGTTACACAGCATTTTGAGAGCAGCAACATGTTTCAAACTGAAACTGCTACAAGGTGTGTGTAGCATGCAGGAAGAAGGCTTGTCATTTCAAAGAAGGAAGAGGAAACCAAAATCCAGGTAGTGAACGAGCACACCAGTATGGGAGATGTGCATGTGGACAGTTTCAAGCAGCAGCTCTTTGTGGACACTTGGAGACAGCGCTGTGAAAAAATTTCGTACGAAGCAGGATTTGGCCAAAGTTGAAAGACCTTCCAAAACCAGCCCTAAAGACCTTAGCCAAACAATGAATGTTGCAATAAGCTCCTGCAGGAAAGGTGCTTCTATGACAAACCCCGGAGCAGGTAGCTACGTTCTGCACAGTACAAAATGAAAATGAATTCCAGGCTGAAAACTCTCCACAGAAGAATGAAATGCGTGTGTTTCCCTCTGAAAGAACACTCAGCCACTACGCTTTTGCTTGTTCCTTCAAAGTCTTTGCAGAAACGTGTGTTTTCCTTGCTGGACTATGTTGTGGGATCCATCGTTTCAATATCTTGCAAGCCTCATGTTGTTTCTTAGACAATGTGGAAAAACAGAGTATGTTTCCCAAATCTCTTGTAATCCAGAAAAAGGCACACTGCATCACTCTTGCTGAAACACGCTCTTTCTCCTAATGTTTTGATAACATTCAAGAAACCAGAAAACAAGTGCATTTTGCAGTGAAATTCAAACGGGTATGTTCAAAATGACATTTCTATTGGTTGCAGAGAGCAAAAGCACGATTGCCTTCATGTTCTCCATGACACCCTTATATTTCCATTTGACCTGCAGTAGGACTTCCCCAAAAAGATGTGTTTGCCTGTCTGTGGTGAAAGGAGCTCTCCGTTGTGTATACAGTGCTGGAGAGTGACACACTCTACAGAGGTTACACTGCGTTTTGAGAGCAGCAACATGCTTCAAACTGAAACTGTTACAGGTGTGTGTAGCATGCAGAAAGAAGACTTGTCATTTCAAAGAAAGAAGAGTAAACCAAAATCCAGATAGTGTAACGAGCACACCAGTATGGGAGATGTGCATGTGGACAGTTTCAAGCAGCAGCTCTTTGTGGACACTTGGGAACAGTGCTGTGAAATAATTTCGTAGGAAGCGGGATTTGGCCAAAGTTGAAAGACCTTCCAAAACCAGCCCAAAAGAACTTAGCCAATCAATGAATGTTGCAATAAGCTCCTGCAGGAAAGGTGCTTCTATGACACAACCCCCGAGCAGGTAGCTATATTCTGCACAGTACAAAATGCAAATGAATTCCAGGGTGAAAACTCTCCACAGAAGAATGAAATGCACGTGTTTCTCTCTGAACGAACACTCAGCCACTAGGCTTTTGCTTGCTCCTTCAAAGTCTTTGCAGAAACGTGTGTTTTCACTGCTGGAATACGTTTTGGGATGCATCGTTTCAATATCTTGCAAGCCTCATGTTGTTTCTTAGACACTGTGGAAAAACAAGGAGTATGTTTCCCAAATCACTTGTAATCCAGAGACACGCACACTGCATCACTTTTGCTCAAACACGCTCTTTCTTCTAATGTATTGAGAACATTCAAGAAACCAGAAAAGAAGTGCATTTTGCAGTGAAATTCAGACGGGTATGTTCAAAAGGACATTTCTATTGGTTGCAGAGTGCAAAAGCAAGATTGACTTCATGTTGTCGAGGACACCCTTACATTTCCAAGTGACCTGAAGTAGGACTTTCACAAAAAGATGTCTTTGCGTGTCTGTGGTGAAATAGCTCTAGGTTGTGTATTCAGTGCTGGAGAGTGACACACTCTACACAGGTTAAACAGCATTCTTAGAGCACCAATGCTTATAATATAAACTGCTACAAGATGTGTGTAGCGTGTTGAATGAAGGCTTGTCATTTCAAAGAAAGAAGAGGAAACCAAATTCCAGGGAGTGAAAGGAGCATGCCAGTATGGGAGTTGTGCCTCTGGGCACTTTCAAGCAGCAGCTCTTTGTGGACACTTGGAAACAGCGCTGTGAAAAAATTTCGTACGAAGCGGGATTTTGCCAAAGTTGAAAGACCTTCCAAAAACATCCCTAAAGACCTTAGCCAAACAATGAATGTTGCAATAAGCTCCTGCAGGAAAGGTGCTTCTATGACACAACCCCCGAGCAGGTACCTACATTCTGCACAGTACAAAATGCAAATGAATTCCAAGCTGAAAACTCTCCACAGAAGAATGAAATGCATGTGTTTCTCCGTGAAAGAACACTCAGCCACTAGGCTTTTGCTTGCTCCTTCAAAGTCTTTGCAGAAACGTGTGTTTTCACTGCTGGAATACGTTTTGGGATGCATCGTTTCAATCTCTTCCAAGCCTCATGTTGTTTGTTAGACAATGTGGAAAAACAAGGAGTATGTTTCCCAAATCACTTGTAATCCAGAGAAACGCACACTGCATCACTCTTTCTCACACACGCTCTTTCTCCTAATGTGTTGAGAACATACAAGAAACCAGAAAAGAAGTGCATTTTGCAGTGAAATTCAGACGGGTATGTTCAAAAGGACATTTCTATTGGTTGCAGAGAGCAAAAGCACGATTGACTTCCTGTTCTCGATGACACGCTTACATTTCCAAGTGACCTGAAGTAGGACTTTCACAAAAAGATGTCTTTGCGTGTCTGTGGTGAAAGTAGCTCCAAGTTGTGTATTCAGTGCCGGAGAGTGACACACTCTACACAGGTTAAACAGCATTCTTAGAGCACCAAGATGCTTATAATATAAACTGCTACAAGATGTGTGTAGCGTGCTGAATGAAGGCTTGTCATTTCAAAGAAAGAAGAGGACACCAAATTCCAGGGAGTGAAAGGAGCACACCAGTATGGGAGATGTGCATGTGGACAGTTTCAAGCAGCAGCTCTTTGTGGACACTTGGGAAAAGCGCTGTGAAAAAATTTCGTACGAAGCGGGATTTGGCCAAAGTTGAAAGACCTTCCAAAACCAGCCCTAAAGACCTTAGCCAAACAATGAATGTTGCAATAAGCTCCTGCAGGAAAGGTGCTTCTATGACACAACCCCCAAGCAGGTAGCTACCTTCTGCACAGTACAAAATGCAAATGAATTCCTGGCTGGAAACTCACTCCAGAAGGAAGAAATGCGTGTGTTTCTCTCTGAAAGAACACTCAGCCACTATTCTTTTGCTTGCTCCTTCAAAGTCTTTGTAGAAACGTGTGTTTTCACTGCTGGAATACGTTTTGGGATGCATTGTTTCAATCTCTTGCAAGCCTCACGTTCTTTCTTAGACGATGTGGAAAAACAAGGAGTATGTTTCCCAAATCACTAGTAATCCAGAAAAACACACAGTGCATCACTCTTGCCCAAACATGCTCTTTCTCCTAATGCGTTGAGAACATTCAAGAAAGCAGAAAGGAAGAGCATTTTGCAGTGAAATTCAGACTGGCATGTACAAAAAGCCATTTCTTTTGGTTGCAGGGTGTAAAAGCTTGATGGTCTTCATGTTCTCGATGAAACCCTTACATTTCCAAGTGACCTCAATTAGGACATTCCCCAAAAGATGTGTTTGCGTGTCTGTAGCGAAAGGAGCTCTAAGCTGTGTATTCATTGCTGGAGCGTGATACAGTCCACATAGGTTCAACAGCGTTTTAAGAGCACCACCATGCTCAAAGGTGAAACTGCTACAAGGTGTGTGTAGCATGCAGAAAGAAGGCTTGTCATTTCAAAGAAAGAAGAGGAAACCAAAATCCAGGTACTGAAACGAGCACACCAGTATGGGAGATGTGCATATGGACAGTTTCAAGCAGCCCCTCCTTCTGGACACTTGGAAACAGCAATGTAAAAACATTTCGTTCGAAGCTGGATTTGGCCAAAGTTGAAAGACCTTCCAACACCAACCCTAAAGAACTTAGTCAAACAATGAATGTTGCAATAAGCTCCTGTAGGAAAGGTGCTTCTATGACACAAACCCCGAGCAGGTAGCTACATTCTGCACAGTACAAAATGCATATGAATTCCTGGCAGAAAACTCACTCCAGAAGGAAGAAATGCGTGTGTTTCTCTCTGAAAGAACACTCAGCCACTATTCTTTTGCTTGCTCCTTCAAAGGCTTTGCAGAAACGTGTGTTTTCACTGGTGGAATACGTTTTGGGATGCATTGTTTCAATCTCTTCCAATCCTCAAGTTGTTTCTTAGAAAATGTGGAAAAACGCGGATTATGTTTCCCAAATCACTTGTAATCCAGAGAGATGCACACTGCATCACTCTTGCCATAACACGCTCTTTCTCCTAATGTGTTGAGAACATTCAAGAAACCAGAAAAGTGCATTTTGCAGTGAAATTCAGACGGGTATGTTCAAAAGGACATTTCTATTGGTTGCAGAGTGCAAAAGCACAATTGCCTTCATGTTCTCCATGACACCCTTATATTTCCAACTGACCTGCAGTAGGACTTTCCCAAAAAGATGTGTTTGCCTGTCTGTGGTGAAAGGAGCTCTAAGTTGTGTATTCAGTGCTGGAGAGTGACACACTCTACGTAGCTTACACAGCGTTTTGAGAGCAGCAACATGCTTCAAACTGAAACTGTTACAGGTGTGTGTAGCATGCAGAAAGAAGACTTGTCATTTCAAAGAAAGAAGAGTAAACCAAAATTCAGATAGTGTAACGAGCACATCAGTATGGGAGATGTGCATGTGGACAGTTTCAAGCAGCAGCTCTTTGTGGACACTTGGGAACAGTGCTGTGAAATAATTTCGTAGGAAGCGGGATTTGGCCAAAGTTGAAAGACCTTCCAAAACCAGCCCAAAAGAACTTAGCCAATCAGTGAATGTTGCAATAAGCTCCTCCAGGAAAGGTACTTCTATGACACAACCCCCGAGCAGGTAGCTATATTCTGTACAGTACAAAATGCAAATGAATTCCAGCCTGAAAACTCTCCACAGAAGAATGAAATGCATGTGTTTCTCTCTGAACGAACACTCAGCCACTAGGCTTTTGCTTGCTCCTTCAAAGTCTATGCAGAAACGTGTGTTTTCACTGCTGGAATACGTTTTGGGATGCATTGTTTCAATCTCTTGCAAGCCTCATGTTCTTTCTTACACAATGTGGAAAAACGCGGATTATGTTTCCCAAATCACTTAAAATCCAGGAAAACGCACCCTGCATCAGTCTTGCTCAAACACGCTTTTCACCTAATGCATTGAGAACATTCAAGAGAGCAGAAAAGAAGGGCCCTACCCTTGGTCCAATCCTAAACCGAACCGTCTCCCTAACCCTAGCCCTCAACATAACGCTAACCCTAGCTCCAATCCTAACCCTAACCGTCTCTCTAACCCTAGCCCTCAACATAACCATAAGTCGAGGTCCAATCCTAACCTGAACTGTCTCTCTAACCCTAGCCCTCAACCTAACCCGAAACCTAGGTCCAATCCTAACCCTAATCGTCCCTCTAACCCTAGCCATCCACATAACCATAACCCTAGGTCCTATCCTAACTCGAACCGTCTCTCTAACCCTAGACCTCAACATAACCCTATCCCTAGGTCCAGACCTTACCCTAATCGTGTATCTAACACTAGCCCTAAACATACCCTAATCCTAGGTCCAATCCTAACCCTAATCGTCTATCTAACCCTAGCCCTCAACATAACCCTAACCCTACGTCCAATCCTAACCCGAACCGTCTCTCTAACCCTAGCCGTCAACATAACCCTAACCCTACGTCCAATACTAACCCTAATGGTCTACCTAATCCTAGCCCTCAACATAATCCTAATCCTAGGTCCAATCCTAACCCTAATCGTCGAACTAACCCTAGCCATCAACATTACCCTAACCCTAGGTCCAATCCTAACCCTTATCGTCTATTTAACCCTAGCCCTAAACATAACCCTAACCCTAGGTCCAATCCTAACGCTAATCGTCTATCTAAACCTAGCCCTCAACATGACCTTAACCCTAGGTGCAATCCAAACCCTAAACGTCTACCTAACCCTAGCCCTCAACATAACACTAACCCTAGCTCCAATCCTAACCTTAATCGTCTACCTAACCCTAGCCCTCAACATAACCCTAACCCTAGGTCCAGTCCTAACCCTAATCGTGTATCTAACCCTAGCCCTAACATAACCCTAACCGTAGGTCCAATAATAACCCGTATCGTCTCTGTAACCCTAGCCCTCAACATAACCCTAACACTAGGTCCAATCCTATCTCAAATAGTCTACCTAACTCTACCCCTCAACATAACCCTAACCCTAGGTCCAATCCTAACCCTAATCAACTCTCTAACCGTAGCCCACAACATAACACTAACCCTAGCTCCAATCCAAAACCTAATAGTCTCTCTAACGCTAGCCCTCAACACAACCCTAACCCTAGCTCCAATCCTAACCGAATCGTCTACCTAACCCTAGACCTCAACATAATCCTTACCCTAGGTCCACTCCTAACCCTAATCGTCTCTCTAACCCTAGCCCTCAATATATCCTGAACCTTAGGACCAATCCAAACCCGATCCGTCCCATTAAACCTAGCCCTGAACATAACCCTAACCCTCGGTCCACTCCTAACCCTAATCGTCTCTCTAACCCTAGCCCTCAACATAACCCTAACTCTAGGTCCAATCCTAACGCGAACCGTCTCTCTAACCCTAGCCCTCAACATAACCCTAACCATAGGTCCATTCTTAACAGTAATCGTCTATCTAACCCTAGCCCTCAACATAAACTTAACCCTAGGGCCAATCATAACCTTAATCGTCTACCTAAACCTACCATTCAACATAACCCTAACCCTATGTTCCAGTCCTAACCCTAATAGTGTATCTAACCCTAGCCCTAAATATAACCCTAACTCTAGCTTCAATCCTAACCCGAATTGTCTCTCTAACCCTAGCCCTCAACATAACCCTAACCCTAGCTCCAATCCTAACCCTATTCGTCTCTCTAAACCTAGCCCTCAACATTACCCTAACCCTCGGTCCAATTCCTAACCCGAACCGTCTCTCTAACCCTAGCCCGCAACATAACCCTAACACTAGGTCCAATCCTAACCCTACTCGTCTACCTAACCTTAGTCCTCAACACAACCCTAACCCTAGGTCCAATCCTAACCCTATTCGTCTCTCTAAACCTAGCCCTCAACATAACCCTAACCCTCGGTCCAATTCCTAACCCGAACCGTCTCTCTAACCCTAGCCCGCAACATAACCCTAACGCTAGGTCCAATCCTAACCAGAACCTTCTCTCTAACCCGAGCCCTCAACATAAACCTAACCCTAGTTCCAATCGTAACCCTAATCGTCTACCTAACCCTAGGCGTCAACATAACCCTAACCCTAGCTCCAATCCTAACCCTAATCGTCTCTCTAACCCTTTCCGTCAACATAACCCTGACCCTAGGTCCAATCCTAACCCGAATCATCTATCTAACCCTAGCCCTCACCACAACCCTAACCCTAGGACCAATCCTAACCCTAATCGTCTATCTCACCCTAGCCATCAACATGACCCTTACCCTAGCTCCAATCCTAACCCTAATAGTCTCTCTACCCTAGCCCTCAACAAAACCCTAACCCTAGGTCCAATCCTAACCCTAATCGTCTACCTAACCCTAGCCCTAAACATAACCCTAACCTTAGGTCCAATCCTAACCCTAATCGTCTATCTAACCCTATCCCTCAACATAACCCTAACCCTAGCAACAATCCTAACCCTAATCGTCTACCTAACCCTAGCCCTTAACATAACCCTAACCCTACCTTTAATCCTAATCGTAATCGTCTCCGTAACCCTAGCCCTCAACACAACCCTAACCCTAGGTCCAATCCTAACCCTAATCTTCTACCTAAACCTAGCCCTAAACATAACCCTAACCTTAGGTCCAATCTTAACCCTAATTGTCTATCTAACCCTAGCCCTCAACATAACCCTTACCCTAGCTACAATCCTAACCCTAATCGTCTACCTAACCCTAGCCCTCAACATAACCCTAACCCTAGCTTAAATCCTAATCGTAATCGTCTCTCTAACCCTAGCCCTCAACATAACCCTAACCCTAGCTCCAATCCTAACCCGAACCATCTCTCTAACCCTAGCCCTCATCTAACCATAACCCTAGGTAAATACTAACCTTCATCGTCTATCTAACCCTAGCCCTAAACATAACCCTAACCCTAGGTCAAATCCTCACCCGAACAGTCTCTCTAACGCTAGCCCTCAACATATCCTTAACCCGAGGTCAAATCCTAACCCGAACCGTCTCTTGAACCCTAACCCTCAACATAACCCTAACACTAGGTCCAATTCTAACCCGAACCGTCTCTCTAACCCTAGCCCACAACATAACCCTAACCCTAGGTCCAATCCTAACCCTAATCGTGTATCTAACCCTAGCCCTAAACATAACCCTAACCGTATGTCCAATTCTAACCATAATCGTCTATCTAACCCTAGCCCTCAACTTAACCCTAAACCTAGCTAAAATCCTATCCCTAATCGTCAACCGAACCCTAGCCCTCAAAATAACCCTAACCCTAGCTCCAATCTTAACCCTAATCGTCTCTCTAACCCTAACCCTCAACATAACCTCAACCCTAGGTCCAATCCTAACCCTAATCATCTCTCTAACCCTAGCCCTCAACATAACCCTAACCCTAGCTTCAATCCTAACCCTAATTGTCTCTCTAACCCTAGCCCTCAACATAACCCTAACCCTAGCTCGAATCCTAACCCTAGTCGTCTACCTAACCTTAGCCCTCAACACAACTCTAACCCTAGGTGCAATCCTAACCCTATTCGTCTCTCTAAACCTAGCCCTCAACATAACCCTAACCCTCTGTCCAATCCTAACCCTAACCTTCTCTCTAACCCTAGCCCTAAACATAACCATAACCCTAGGTCCATTCATAAACCCTAATTGTCTACCTAGCCCTTGCCCTCAACATAACCCTAACCGTAGCTCCAATCCTAACCCTAACCATCTCTCTAACCCTATCCCGCAATATAACCCTAACCCTAGGTCCAATCCTAACCCGAACTGTCTCTCTAAATCTAGCCCTCAACCTAACCCTAACCCTAGGTCCAATCCTAACCCTAATCGTCTCTCTAACCTAGTCCTCAACATAACCCTAACCCTAGGTCCAATCCTAACCCTAATCGTCTCTCTAACCCTAGCCCTCAACATAACCCGAACCCTAGCTTCAATCCTAACCCTAATCGTCTCTCTAACACTAGCCCTCAACATAACCCTAACCCTAGCTCCAATCCTAACCCGAACCTTCTCTCTACCGTAGCCCTAAACATAACCATAAGCCTAGGTCCTTTCATAAACCCTAATAGTATACCTAGCCCTAGCCCTAAACATAACCCTAACCCTAGCTCCAATTCTAACCCTAACCGTCTCTCTAACCCTAGCCCTCAACATAACCCTAACCCTAGGTCCAATCCTAACATGAACTGTCCCTCTAAACCTAGCCCTCAACCTAACCCTAACCCTAAGTCCAATCCTAACCCGAACCGTCTCTCTAACCCTAGCCCTCAACATAATCCTATCCCTAGGTCCAGTCCTAACCCTAATCGTGTATCTAACACTAGCCCTAAACATAACCCTAACCATAGCTCCAATCCTAACCCTAATCGTCCACCTAACACTAGCCCTCAACATAACCTTAACCCAGCTCCAATCCTAACCCTAATATTCTCTCTACCCTAGCCCTCAACACAACCCTAACCCTAGCTCCAATCCTAACCCTAATCGTCTACCTACCCTAGCCCTCAACATTACCCTAAACCTAGCTTAAATCCTAACCGTAATCGTCTCTCTAACCCTAGCCCTCAACATAACCCTAACCCTAGGTCCAATCCTAACCCGAACCTTCTCTCTAAACCTAGCCCTCAACCTAACCATAACCCTAGGTCCAATACAAACCCTCATCGTCTATCTAACCCTAGCCCTAAACATAACCCTAACCCTAGGTCAAATCCTAACCCGAACCGTCTGTCTAACACTAGCCCTCAACATATCCCTAACCCTAGCTCAAATCCTAATCCGAACCGTCTCTCTAACCCTAGCCCTCAACATATCGCTAACCCTAGGTAAAATCCTAACCCGAACCGTCTCTCTAACCCTAGCCCTCAACATAACACTAACACTTGCTCCAATCCTATCCCTAATCGTCAACCGAACCCTAGCCCTCAAAATAATCCTAAACCTAGCTCCAATCCGAACCCTAATCGTCTCTCTAACCCTAGCCCTCAACATAACCCTAACCCTAGGTCCAGTCCTAACCCGAACCTTCTCTCTAATCTTAGCCCTAAACATAACCATAACCTTACGTCCTTTCATAAACCCTAATAGTATACCTAGCCCTAGCCCTCAACATAACCCTAACCCTAGCTCCAATCCTAACCCTAACCGTCTCCCTAACGCTAGCCATCAATATAACCCGAACCCTAGGTAGAATCCTAACCCGTACTGTCTCTCTAACCCTAGCCCTCAACCTAACCCTAACCCTAGGTCCGATCCTAACCCGAACCGTCTCTCTAACGCTACCCCTCAACATAATCCTATCCCTAGGTCCTATCCTAACCCTAATCATGTATCTAAACCTAGCGCTCAACATAACATTAACCCTAGCTCCAATCCTAACCCTAATAGTCTGTCTACCCTAGCCCTCAACATAACACTAACCCTAAGTCCAATCCTAACCCTAATCGTCTACCTAAACCTAGCCCTAAACATAACCCTAACCTTAGGTCCAATCCTAACCCTAATTGTCTATCTAACCCTAGCCCTCAACATAACCTTAACCCTAGCTCCAATCCTAACCCTAATCGTCTACCTACCTAGCCCTCAACATTACCCTAAACCTAGCTTAAATCCTAACCGTAATCGTCTCTCTAACCCTAGCCCTCAACATAACCCTAACCCTAGCTCCAATCCTAACCCGAACCATCTCTCTAACCCTAGCCCTCAACCTAACCATAACCCTAGGTCCAATCCTAACCTTCATCGTCTATCTAACCCTATCCCTAAACATAACCCTAACCCTAGGTCAAATCCTAACCCGAACCTTCTCTCTAACCCTAGCCCTCAACATAACCCTAACCCTAGGTCCAATCTTAACCCTAATCGTGTATCTAACCCTAGCCCTAAACATAACCCTAACCCTATGTCCAATTCTAACCATAATCGTCTCTCTAACCCTAGCCCTTAACTTAACCCTAAACCTAGCTCCAATCCTATCCCTAAACGTCAACCGAACCCTAGCCCTCAAAATAACCATAACCCTAACTCCAATCCTAACCCTAATCGTCTCTCTAACCCTAACCCTCAACATAACCTCAACCCTAGGTCCAATCCTAACCCTAATCGTCTCTCTAACCCTAGCCCTCAACATAACCCTAACCCTAGCTCCAATCTTAACCCTAGTCGTCTACCTAACCTTAGCCCTCAACACAACCATAACCCTAGGTGCAATCCTAACCCTAACCTTCTCTCTAACAGTAGCCCTAAACATAACCATAACCCTAGGTCCATTCATAAACCCTAATTGTCTACCTAGCCCTTGCCCTCAACATAACCCTAACCCTAGCTCCAATCCTAACCCTAACCTTCTCCCTAACCCTAGTCCTCAATATAACCCTAACCCTAGGTCCAATCCTAACCCGAACTGTCTCTCTAACCCTAGCCCTCAACCTAACCCTAACCCTAGGTCCAATCCTAACCCTAATCGTCTCTCTAACCCTAGCCCTCAACCTAACCCTAACCCTAGGTCCAATCCTAACCCTAATCTTCTCTCTAACCCTAGCCCTCAACATAACCCTAACCCTAGCTTCAATCCTAACCCTAATCGTCTCTCTAACCCTAGCCCTCAACATAACCCTAACCCTAGCTCCAATCCTAACCCGAACGTTCTCTCTAACCCTAGCCCTCAACATAACCCTAACCCTAGGTCCAATCCTAACCCCAACTGTCTCTCTAACCCTAGCCCTCAACCTAACCCTAACCCTAGGTCGAATCCTAACCCGAACCGTCTCTCTAACCCTAGCCCTCAACATAATCCTATCCCTAGGTCCAGTCCTAACCCTAATCGTGTATCTAACACTAGCCCTAAACATACCCCTAACCCTAGCTCCAATCCTAACCCTAATAGTCTCTCTACCCTAGCCCTTAACACAACCCTAACCCTAGGTCCAATCCTAACCCTAATCGTCTACCTAAACCTAGCCCTAAACATAACCCTAACCTTAGGTCCAATCCTAACCCTAATTGTCTACCTAACCCTAGCCCTCAACATAACCCTAACCCTAGCTTAAATCCTAACCGTAATCGTCTCTCTAACCCTAGCCCTCAACATAACCCTAACCATAGCTCCAATCCTAACCTGAACCATCTCTCTAACCCTAGCCCTCAACCTAACCATAACCCTAGGTCCAATCCTAAACTTCATCGTCTATCTAACCCTAGCCCTAAACATAACCCTAACCCTAGGTCAAATCCTAACCCAAACCGTCTCTCTAACGCTAGCCCTCAACATATCTCTAACCCGAGGTCAAATCGTAACCCGAACCGTCTCTCGAACCCTAACCCTCAACATAACCCTAACACTAGGTCCAATTCTAACCCGAACCGTCTCCCTAACCCTAGCCCACAACATAACCCTAACCCTAGGTCCAATCCTAACCATAATCGTGTATCTAACCCTAGCCCTAAACATAACCCTAACCCTATGTCCTATTCTAACCATAACCGTCTATCTAACCCTAGCCCTCAACTTAACCCTAAACCTAGCTCCAATCCTATCCCTAATCGTCAACCGAACCCTAGCCTTCAAAATAACCCTAACCCTAGCTCCAATCTTAACCCTAATCGTCTCTCTAACACTAACCCTTAACATAACCTCAACCCTAGGTCCAATCCTAACCCTAATCGTCTCTCTAACCCTAGCCCTCAACATAACCCTAACCCTAGCTTCAATCCTACCCCTAATTGTCTCTCTAACCCTAGCCCTCAACATAACCCTAACCCTAGGTGCAATCCTAACCCTATTCGTCTCTCTAAACCTAGCCCTCAACATAACCCTAACCCTCCGTCCAATCCTAACCCTAACCTTCTCTCTAACCCTAGCCCTAAACATAACCATAACTCTAGGTCCATTCATAAACCCTAATGTCTATCTAGCCCTTGCCCTCAACATAACCCTAACCGTAGCTCCAATCCTAACCCTAACCATCTCTCTAACCCTAGCTCTCAATATAAACCTAACCCTAGGTCCAATCCTAACCTGAACTGTCCCTCTAACCCTAGCCCTCAACATAACCCTAACCCTAGGTCCAATTCTAACCCTAACCGTCTCTCTAACCCTAGCCCACAACATAACCCTAAACCTAGGTCCAATCCTAACCATAATCGTCTATCTAACCCTAGCCCTCAACATAACCCTAAACCTAGCTCCAATCCTATCCCTAATCGTCAACCGAACCCTAGCCCTCAAAATAACCCTAACCCTAGCGCCAATCCTAACCCTAGTCGTCTACCTAACCTTAGCCCTCAACACAACCCTAACCCTAGGTGAAATCCTAACCCTATTCGTCTCTCTAAACCTAGCCCTCAACATAACCCTAAACCTCGGTCCAATCCTAAACCTAACCTTCTCTCTAACCCTAGCCCTCAACCTAACCATAATCCTAGGTCCAATCCTAACCCTAATCGTCTCTCTAACCCTAGCCCTCACATAACCCTAACCCGAGCTCCAATCCTTACCCTAAACGTCTCTCTAACCCTAGCCCTCAACATAACCTTAACCCTAGATCCAATCCTAACCCGAACTGTCTCTCTAACCCTAGCCCTCAACCTAACACTAACCCTAGGTCCAATCCTACCCTAATCGTCTCTCTAACCCTAGCCCTCAACATAACCCTAACCCTAGGTGCAAATCTAACCCGAACCTTCTCTCTAACCCTAGCCCTCAACAAAACCCTAACCCTATGGTCCAGTCCTAACCATAATAGTGTATCTAACCCTAGGCCTAAACATAACCCTAACCCTAGGTCCAATCTTAACCCTAATCTTCTATCTAACCCTAGCCCTGAACATAACTCTTACACTAGCTCCAATCCTATCCCTAATCGACAACCGAACCCTAATCGTCTTTCTAATCCTAGCCCTCAATATAACCTTAACCCTAGGACCAATCCAAACACCACGTGTGTTTTCACTGCTGGAATACGTTTTGGGATGCATTGTTTCAAGCTCTTGCAAGCCTCATGTTGTTTCTTAGACAATGTGGAAAAACAAGGAGTATGTGTCCCAAATCACTTGTAATCCAAAGAAACGCACACTGCATCACTCTTGCTCACACACGCTCTTTTCTCCTAATGTGTTGAGAACATACAAGAAACCAGAGAAGAAGTGCATTTTGCAGTGAAATTCAGACTGGTATGTTGAAAAGGACATTTCTATTGGTTGCAGAGTGCAAAAGCACGATTGACTTCATGCTCTCGAGGACACGCTTACATTTCCAAGTGACCTGAAGAAGGACTTTCACAAAAAGATGTGTTTGCGGGTCTGTGGTTAAAGGAGCTCTAAGTTGTGTATTCAGTGCTGGAGAGTGACACACTCTACGTAGGTTACACAGCATTTTGAGAGCAGCAACATCCTTCAAACTGAAACTGCTACAATGTGTGTAGCATGCAGGAAGAAGGCTTGTCATTTCAAAGAAAGAAGACGAAACCAAAATCTAGGTAGTAAAAGGAGCACACCAGTATGGGAGATGTGCATGTGGACAGTTTCAAGCAGGAGTTCTTTGTCGACACTTGGGAACAGCGCTGTGAAAAAATTTCGTAGGAAGCGGGATTTGGCCAAAGTTGAAAGACCTTCCAACCAGCCCTAAAGAACTTAGCCAAACAATGAATGTTGCAATAAGCTCCTGCAGGAAAGGTGCTTCTATGACACAACCCCCGAGCAGGTAGCTACATTATGCACAGTACAAAATGCAAATGAATTCCAGGCTGAAAACTCTCCACAGAAGAATGAAATGCATGTGTTTCTCTCTGAAAGGACACTCAGCCACTATGCTTTTGCTTTCTCCTTCAAAGTCTTTGTACAAACGTGTGTTTTCACTGTTGGAATACGTTGTGGGATGCATTGTTTCAATCTATTGCAAGCCTCATGTTGTTTCATAAACAATGTGGAAGAATGAGTATGTTTCCCAAATCACTTGAAACCGAGGAAAACGCACACTGCATCACTCTTGCCAAAACACGCTCTTTCTCCTAATGTGTTGAGAACATTCAGGAAACCAGAAAAGAAGTGCATTTTGCAGTAAAATTCAGACGGGTATGTTCAAAAGGACATATCTATTGGTAGCAGAGTGCAAAAGCACGATTGACTTCATGTTCTCGATGACACCCTTACTTTTCCAAGTGACCTGAAGTAGGACTTTCACAAAAAGATGTCTTTGCGTGTCTGTGGTGAAAGTAGCTCTTAGTTGAGTATTAAGTGCTGGAGAGTGACACACTCTACGTAGGTTACACAGCGTTTTGAGAGCAGCAACATGTTTCAAACTGAAACTGCTACAAGGTGTGTGTAGCATGCAGGAAGAAGGCTTGTCATTTCAAAGAAGGAAGAGGAAACCAAAATCCAGGTAGTGAACGAGCACACCAGTATGGGAGATGTGCATGTGGACAGTTTCAAGCAGCAGCTCTTTGTGGACACTTGGGAACAGCGCTGTGAAAAAATTTCGTACGAAGCAGGATTTGGCCAAAGTTGAAAGACCTTCCAACAACAACCCTAAAGACCTTAGCCAAACAATGAATGTTGCAATAAGCTCCTGCAGGAAAGGTGCTTCTATGAAAAACCCCGGAGCAGGTAGCTACATTCTGCACAGTACAAAATGCAAATGAATTCCAGGCTGAAAACTCTCCACAGAAGAATGAAATGCGTGTGTTTCCCTCTGAAAGAACACTCAGCCACTACGCTTTTGCTTGTTCCTTCAAAGTCTTCGCAGAAACGTTTGTTTTCCTTGCTGGAATATGTTGTGGGATCCATCGTATCAATATCTTGCAAACCTCATGTTGTTTCTTAGACAATGTGGAAAAACAGAGTATGTTTCCCAAATCTCTTGTAATCCAGAAAAAGGGACACTGCTTCACTCTTGCTGAAACACGCTCTTTCTCCTAATGTTTTGAGAACATTCAAGAAACCAGAAAACAAGTGCATTTTGCAGTGAAATTCAAACGGGTATGTTCAAAAGGACATTTCTATTGGTTGCAGAGAGCAAAAGCACGATTGCCTTCATGTTCTCCATGACACCCTTATATTTCCAACTGACCTGCAGTAGGACTTTCCCAAAAAGATGTGTTTGCGTGTCTGTGGTGAAAGGAGCTCTCCGTTGTGTATACAGTGCTGGAGAGTGACACACTCTACATAGGTTACACTGCGTTTTGAGAGCAGCAACATGCTTCAAACTGAAACTGTTACAGGTGTGTGTAGCATGCAGAAAGAAGACTTGTCATTTCAAAGAAAGAAGAGTAAACCAAAATCCAGATAGTGTAACGAGCACACCAGTATGGGAGATGTGCATGTGGACAGTTTCAAGCAGCAGCTCTTTGTGGACACTTGGGAACAGTGCTGTGAAATAATTTCGTAGGAAGCGGGATTTGGCCAAAGTTGAAAGACCTTCCAAAACCAGCCCAAAAGAACTTAGCCAATCAATGAATGTTGCAATAAGCTCCTGCAGGAAAGGTGCTTCTATGACACAACCCCCGAGCAGGTAGCTATATTCTGCACAGTACAAAATGCAAATGAATTCCAGGGTGAAAACTCTCCACAGAAGAATGAAATGCACGTGTTTCTCTCTGAACGAACACTCAGCCACTAGGCTTTTGCTTGCTCCTTCAAAGTCTTTGCAGAAACGTGTGTTTTCACTGCTGGAATACGTTTTGGGATGCATCGTTTCAATATCTTGCAAGCCTCATGTTGTTTCTTAGACACTGTGGAAAAACAAGGAGTATGTTTCCCAAATCACTTGTAATCCAGAGACACGCACACTGCATCACCTTTCCTCAAACACGCTCTTTCTTCTAATGTATTGAGAACATTCAAGAAACCAGAAAAGAAGTGCATTTTGCAGTGAAATTCAGACGGGTATGTTCAAAAGGACATTTCTATTGGTTGCAGAGTGCAAAAGCATGATTGACTTCATGTTCTCGATGACACCCTTACATTTCCAAGTGACCTGAAGTAGGACTTTCACAAAAAGATGTCTTTGCGTGTCTGTGGTGAAATAGCTCTAAGTTGTGTATTCAGTGCTGGAGAGTGACACACTCTACACAGGTTAAACAGCATTCTTAGGGCACCAATGCTTATAATATAAACTGCTACAGGATGTGTGTAGCGTGCTGAATGAAGGCTTGTCATTTCAAAGAAAGAAGAGGAAACCAAATTCCAGGGAGTGAAAGGAGCATGCCAGTATGGGAGTTGTGCCTCTGGACACTTTCAAGCAGCAGCTCTTTGTGGACACTTGGGAACAGGGCTGTGAAAAAATTTCGTAGGAAGCGGGATTTGGCCAAAGTTGAAAGACCTTCCAACCAGCCCTAAAGAACTTAGCCAAACAATCAATGTTGCAATAAGCTCCTGCAGGAAAGGTGCTTCTATGGCACAACCCCCGAGCAGGTAGCTACATTATGCACAGTAAAAAATGCAAATGAATTCCAGGGTGAAAACTCTCCACAGAAGAATGAAATGCATGTGTTTCTCTCTGAAAGAACACTCAGCCACTAGGCTTTTGCTTGCTCCTTCAAAGTCTTTGTAGAAACGTGTGTTTTCACTGTTGGAATACGTTGTGGGATGCATTGTTTCAATCTCTTGCAAGCCTCATGTTGTTTCTTAGACACTGTGGAAAAACAAGGAGTATGTTTCCCAAATCACTTGTAATCCAGAGAAACGCACACTGCATCACTCTTGCCAAAACACGCTCTTTCTCCTAATGTGTTGAGAACATTCAAGAAACCAGAAAAGAAGTGCATTTTGCAGTAAAATTCAGACGGGTATGTTCAAAAGGACATATCTATTGGTAGCAGAGTGCAAAAGCACGATTGACTTCATGTTCTCGATGACACCCTTACTTTTCCAAGTGACCTGAAGTAGGACTTTCACAAAAAGATGTCTTTGCGTGTCTGTGGTGAAAGTAGCTCTTAGTTGAGTATTAAGTGCTGGAGAGTGACACACTCTACGTAGGTTACACAGCGTTTTGAGAGCAGCAACATGTTTCAAACTGAAACTGCTACAAGGTGTGTGTAGCATGCAGGAAGAAGGCTTGTCATTTCAAAGAAGGAAGAGGAAACCAAAATCCAGGTAGTGAACGAGCACACCAGTATGGGAGATGTGCATGTGGACAGTTTCAAGCAGCAGCTCTTTGTGGACACTTGGGAACAGCGCTGTGAAAAAATTTCGTACGAAGCAGGATTTGGCCAAAGTTGAAAGACCTTCCAAAACCAGCCCTAAAGACCTTAGCCAAACAATGAATGTTGCAATAAGCTCCTGCAGGAAAGGTGCTTCTATGACAAACCCCGGAGCAGGTAGCTACATTCTGCACAGTACAAAGTGCAAATGGATTCCAGGGTGAAAACTCTCCACAGAAGAATGAAATGCGTGTGTTTCCCTCTGAAAGAACACTCAGCCACTACGCTTTTGCTTGTTCCTTCAAAGTCTTCGCAGAAACGTTTGTTTTCCTTGCTGGAATATGTTGTGGGATCCATCGTTTCAATATCTTGCAAACCTCATGTTGTTTCTTAGACAATGTGGAAAAACAGAGTATGTTTCCCAAATCTCTTGTAATCCAGAAAAAGGGACACTGCATCACTCTTGCTGAAACACGCTCTTTCTCCTAATGTTTTGAGAACATTCAAGAAACCAGAAAACAAGTGCATTTTGCAGTGAAATTCAAACGGGTATGTTCAAAAGGACATTTCTATTGGTTGCAGAGAGCAAAAGCACGATTGCCTTCATGTTCTCCATGACACCCTTATATTTCCAACTGACCTGCAGTAGGACTTTCCCAAAAAGATGTGTTTGCGTGTCTGTGGTGAAAGGAGCTCTCCGTTGTGTATACAGTGCTGGAGAGTGACACACTCTACATAGGTTACACTGCGTTTTGAGAGCAGCAACATGCTTCAAACTGAAACTGTTACAGGTGTGTGTAGCATGCAGAAAGAAGACTTGTCATTTCAAAGAAAGAAGAGTAAACCAAAATCCAGATAGTGTAACGAGCACACCAGTATGGGAGATGTGCATGTGGACAGTTTCAAGCAGCAGCTCTTTGTGGACACTTGGGAACAGTGCTGTGAAATAATTTCGTAGGAAGCGGGATTTGGCCAAAGTTGAAAGACCTTCCAAAACCAGCCCAAAAGAACTTAGCCAATCAATGAATGTTGCAATAAGCTCCTGCAGGAAAGGTGCTTCTATGACACAACCCCCGAGCAGGTAGCTATATTCTGCACAGTACAAAATGCAAATGAATTCCAGGGTGAAAACTCTCCACAGAAGAATGAAATGCACGTGTTTCTCTCTGAACGAACACTCAGCCACTAGGCTTTTGCTTGCTCCTTCAAAGTCTTTACAGAAACGTGTGTTTTCACTGCTGGAATACGTTTTGGGATGCCTCGTTTCAATATCTTGCAAGCCTCATGTTGTTTCTTAGACACTGTGGAAAAACAAGGAGTATGTTTCCCAAATCACTTGTAATCCAGAGACACGCACACTGCATCACTTTTGCTCAAACACGCTCTTTCTTCTAATGTATTGAGAACATTCAAGAAACCAGAAAAGAAGTGCATTTTGCAGTGAAATTCAGACGGGTATGTTCAAAAGGACATTTCTATTGGTTGCAGAGTGCAAAAGCATGATTGACTTCATGTTCTCGATGACACCCTTACATTTCCAAGTGACCTGAAGTAGGACTTTCACAAAAAGATGTCTTTGCGTGTCTGTGGTGAAATAGCTCTAAGTTGTGTATTCAGTGCTGGAGAGTGACACACTCTACACAGGTTAAACAGCATTCTTAGGGCACCAATGCTTATAATATAAACTGCTACAAGATGTGTGTAGCGTGCTGAATGAAGGCTTGTCATTTCAAAGAAAGATGAGGAAACCAAATTCCAGGGAGTGAAAGGAGCATGCTAGTATGGGAGTTGTGCCTCTGGACACTTTCAAGCAGCAGCTCTTTGTGGACACTTGGGAACAGGGCTGTGAAAAAATTTCGTAGGAAGCGGGATTTGGCCAAAGTTGAAAGACCTTCCAACCAGCCCTAAAGAACTTAGCCAAACAATCAATGTTGCAATAAGCTCCTGCAGGAAAGGTGCTTCTATGGCACAACCCCCGAGCAGGTAGCTACATTATGCACAGTAAAAAATGCAAATGAATTCCAGGGTGAAAACTCTCCACAGAAGAATGAAATGCATGTGTTTCTCTCTGAAAGAACACTCAGCCACTAGGCTTTTGCTTGCTCCTTCAAAGTCTTTGTAGAAACGTGTGTTTTCACTGTTGGAATACGTTGTGGGATGCATTGTTTCAATCTCTTGCAAGCCTCATGTTGTTTCTTAGACACTGTGGAAAAACAAGGAGTATGTTTCCCAAATCACTTGTAATCCAGAGAAACGCACACTGCATCACTCTTGCCAAAACACGCTCTTTCTCCTAATGTGTTGAGAACATTCAAGAAACCAGAAAAGAAGTGCATTTTGCAGTAAAATTCAGACGGGTATGTTCAAAAGGACATATCTATTGGTAGCAGAGTGCAAAAGCACGATTGACTTCATGTTCTCGATGACACCCTTACTTTTCCAAGTGACCTGAAGTAGGACTTTCACAAAAAGATGTCTTTGCGTGTCTGTGGTGAAAGTAGCTCTTAGTTGAGTATTAAGTGCTGGAGAGTGACACACTCTATGTAGGTTACACAGCGTTTTGAGAGCAGCAACATGTTTCAAACTGAAACTGCTACAAGGTGTGTGTAGCATGCAGGAAGAAGGCTTGTCATTTCAAAGAAGGAAGAGGAAACCAAAATCCAGGTAGTGAACGAGCACACCAGTATGGGAGATGTGCATGTGGACAGTTTCAAGCAGCAGCTCTTTGTGGACACTTGGGAACAGCGCTGTGAAAAAATTTCGTACGAAGCAGGATTTGGCCAAAGTTGAAAGACCTTCCAACAACAACCCTAAAGACCTTAGCCAAACAATGAATGTTGCAATAAGCTCCTGCAGGAAAGGTGCTTCTATGAAAAACCCCGGAGCAGGTAGCTACATTCTGCACAGTACAAAATGCAAATGAATTCCAGGCTGAAAACTCTCCACAGAAGAATGAAATGCGTGTGTTTCCCTCTGAAAGAACACTCAGCCACTACGCTTTTGCTTGTTCCTTCAAAGTCTTCGCAGAAACGTTTGTTTTCCTTGCTGGAATATGTTGTGGGATCCATCGTATCAATATCTTGCAAACCTCATGTTGTTTCTTAGACAATGTGGAAAAACAGAGTATGTTTCCCAAATCTCTTGTAATCCAGAAAAAGGGACACTGCTTCACTCTTGCTGAAACACGCTCTTTCTCCTAATGTTTTGAGAACATTCAAGAAACCAGAAAACAAGTGCATTTTGCAGTGAAATTCAAACGGGTATGTTCAAAAGGACATTTCTATTGGTTGCAGAGAGCAAAAGCACGATTGCCTTCATGTTCTCCATGACACCCTTATATTTCCAACTGACCTGCAGTAGGACTTTCCCAAAAAGATGTGTTTGCGTGTCTGTGGTGAAAGGAGCTCTCCGTTGTGTATACAGTGCTGGAGAGTGACACACTCTACATAGGTTACACTGCGTTTTGAGAGCAGCAACATGCTTCAAACTGAAACTGTTACAGGTGTGTGTAGCATGCAGAAAGAAGACTTGTCATTTCAAAGAAAGAAGAGTAAACCAAAATCCAGATAGTGTAACGAGCACACCAGTATGGGAGATGTGCATGTGGACAGTTTCAAACAGCAGCTCTTTGTGGACACTTGGGAACAGTGCTGTGAAATAATTTCGTAGGAAGCGGGATTTGGCCAAAGTTGAAAGACCTTCCAAAACCAGCCCAAAAGAACTTAGCCAATCAATGAATGTTGCAATAAGCTCCTGCAGGAAAGGTGCTTCTATGACACAACCCCCGAGCAGGTAGCTATATTCTGCACAGTACAAAATGCAAATGAATTCCAGGGTGAAAACTCTCCACAGAAGAATGAAATGCACGTGTTTCTCTCTGAACGAACACTCAGCCACTAGGCTTTTGCTTGCTCCTTCAAAGTCTTTGCAGAAACGTGTGTTTTCACTGCTGGAATACGTTTTGGGATGCCTCGTTTCAATATCTTGCAAGCCTCATGTTGTTTCTTAGACACTGTGGAAAAACAAGGAGTATGTTTCCCAAATCACTTGTAATCCAGAGACACGCACACTGCATCACCTTTCCTCAAACACGCTCTTTCTTCTAATGTATTGAGAACATTCAAGAAACCAGAAAAGAAGTGCATTTTGCAGTGAAATTCAGACGGGTATGTTCAAAAGGACATTTCTATTGGTTGCAGAGTGCAAAAGCATGATTGACTTCATGTTCTCGATGACACCCTTACATTTCCAAGTGACCTGAAGTAGGACTTTCACAAAAAGATGTCTTTGCGTGTCTGTGGTGAAATAGCTCTAAGTTGTGTATTCAGTGCTGGAGAGTGACACACTCTACACAGGTTAAACAGCATTCTTAGGGCACCAATGCTTATAATATAAACTGCTACAGGATGTGTGTAGCGTGCTGAATGAAGGCTTGTCATTTCAAAGAAAGAAGAGGAAACCAAATTCCAGGGAGTGAAAGGAGCATGCCAGTATGGGAGTTGTGCCTCTGGACACTTTCAAGCAGCAGCTCTTTGTGGACACTTGGGAACAGGGCTGTGAAAAAATTTCGTAGGAAGCGGGATTTGGCCAAAGTTGAAAGACCTTCCAACCAGCCCTAAAGAACTTAGCCAAACAATCAATGTTGCAATAAGCTCCTGCAGGAAAGGTGCTTCTATGGCACAACCCCCGAGCAGGTAGCTACATTATGCACAGTAAAAAATGCAAATGAATTCCAGGGTGAAAACTCTCCACAGAAGAATGAAATGCATGTGTTTCTCTCTGAAAGAACACTCAGCCACTAGGCTTTTGCTTGCTCCTTCAAAGTCTTTGTAGAAACGTGTGTTTTCACTGTTGGAATACGTTGTGGGATGCATTGTTTCAATCTCTTGCAAGCCTCATGTTGTTTCTTAGACACTGTGGAAAAACAAGGAGTATGTTTCCCAAATCACTTGTAATCCAGAGAAACGCACACTGCATCACTCTTGCCAAAACACGCTCTTTCTCCTAATGTGTTGAGAACATTCAAGAAACCAGAAAAGAAGTGCATTTTGCAGTAAAATTCAGACGGGTATGTTCAAAAGGACATATCTATTGGTAGCAGAGTGCAAAAGCACGATTGACTTCATGTTCTCGATGACACCCTTACTTTTCCAAGTGACCTGAAGTAGGACTTTCACAAAAAGATGTCTTTGCGTGTCTGTGGTGAAAGTAGCTCTTAGTTGAGTATTAAGTGCTGGAGAGTGACACACTCTACGTAGGTTACACAGCGTTTTGAGAGCAGCAACATGTTTCAAACTGAAACTGCTACAAGGTGTGTGTAGCATGCAGGAAGAAGGCTTGTCATTTCAAAGAAGGAAGAGGAAACCAAAATCCAGGTAGTGAACGAGCACACCAGTATGGGAGATGTGCATGTGGACAGTTTCAAGCAGCAGCTCTTTGTGGACACTTGGGAACAGCGCTGTGAAAAAATTTCGTACGAAGCAGGATTTGGCCAAAGTTGAAAGACCTTCCAAAACCAGCCCTAAAGACCTTAGCCAAACAATGAATGTTGCAATAAGCTCCTGCAGGAAAGGTGCTTCTATGACAAACCCCGGAGCAGGTAGCTACATTCTGCACAGTACAAAGTGCAAATGGATTCCAGGGTGAAAACTCTCCACAGAAGAATGAAATGCGTGTGTTTCCCTCTGAAAGAACACTCAGCCACTACGCTTTTGCTTGTTCCTTCAAAGTCTTCGCAGAAACGTTTGTTTTCCTTGCTGGAATATGTTGTGGGATCCATCGTTTCAATATCTTGCAAACCTCATGTTGTTTCTTAGACAATGTGGAAAAACAGAGTATGTTTCCCAAATCTCTTGTAATCCAGAAAAAGGGACACTGCATCACTCTTGCTGAAACACGCTCTTTCTCCTAATGTTTTGAGAACATTCAAGAAACCAGAAAACAAGTGCATTTTGCAGTGAAATTCAAACGGGTATGTTCAAAAGGACATTTCTATTGGTTGCAGAGAGCAAAAGCACGATTGCCTTCATGTTCTCCATGACACCCTTATATTTCCAACTGACCTGCAGTAGGACTTTCCCAAAAAGATGTGTTTGCGTGTCTGTGGTGAAAGGAGCTCTCCGTTGTGTATACAGTGCTGGAGAGTGACACACTCTACATAGGTTACACTGCGTTTTGAGAGCAGCAACATGCTTCAAACTGAAACTGTTACAGGTGTGTGTAGCATGCAGAAAGAAGACTTGTCATTTCAAAGAAAGAAGAGTAAACCAAAATCCAGATAGTGTAACGAGCACACCAGTATGGGAGATGTGCATGTGGACAGTTTCAAGCAGCAGCTCTTTGTGGACACTTGGGAACAGTGCTGTGAAATAATTTCGTAGGAAGCGGGATTTGGCCAAAGTTGAAAGACCTTCCAAAACCAGCCCAAAAGAACTTAGCCAATCAATGAATGTTGCAATAAGCTCCTGCAGGAAAGGTGCTTCTATGACACAACCCCCGAGCAGGTAGCTATATTCTGCACAGTACAAAATGCAAATGAATTCCAGGGTGAAAACTCTCCACAGAAGAATGAAATGCACGTGTTTCTCTCTGAACGAACACTCAGCCACTAGGCTTTTGCTTGCTCCTTCAAAGTCTTTGCAGAAACGTGTGTTTTCACTGCTGGAATACGTTTTGGGATGCCTCGTTTCAATATCTTGCAAGCCTCATGTTGTTTCTTAGACACTGTGGAAAAACAAGGAGTATGTTTCCCAAATCACTTGTAATCCAGAGACACGCACACTGCATCACTTTTGCTCAAACACGCTCTTTCTTCTAATGTATTGAGAACATTCAAGAAACCAGAAAAGAAGTGCATTTTGCAGTGAAATTCAGACGGGTATGTTCAAAAGGACATTTCTATTGGTTGCAGAGTGCAAAAGCATGATTGACTTCATGTTCTCGATGACACCCTTACATTTCCAAGTGACCTGAAGTAGGACTTTCACAAAAAGATGTCTTTGCGTGTCTGTGGTGAAATAGCTCTAAGTTGTGTATTCAGTGCTGGAGAGTGACACACTCTACACAGGTTAAACAGCATTCTTAGGGCACCAATGCTTATAATATAAACTGCTACAAGATGTGTGTAGCGTGCTGAATGAAGGCTTGTCATTTCAAAGAAAGATGAGGAAACCAAATTCCAGGGAGTGAAAGGAGCATGCTAGTATGGGAGTTGTGCCTCTGGACACTTTCAAGCAGCAGCTCTTTGTGGACACTTGGGAACAGGGCTGTGAAAAAATTTCGTAGGAAGCGGGATTTGGCCAAAGTTGAAAGACCTTCCAACCAGCCCTAAAGAACTTAGCCAAACAATCAATGTTGCAATAAGCTCCTGCAGGAAAGGTGCTTCTATGGCACAACCCCCGAGCAGGTAGCTACATTATGCACAGTAAAAAATGCAAATGAATTCCAGGGTGAAAACTCTCCACAGAAGAATGAAATGCATGTGTTTCTCTCTGAAAGAACACTCAGCCACTAGGCTTTTGCTTGCTCCTTCAAAGTCTTTGTAGAAACGTGTGTTTTCACTGTTGGAATACGTTGTGGGATGCATTGTTTCAATCTCTTGCAAGCCTCATGTTGTTTCTTAGACACTGTGGAAAAACAAGGAGTATGTTTCCCAAATCACTTGTAATCCAGAGAAACGCACACTGCATCACTCTTGCCAAAACACGCTCTTTCTCCTAATGTGTTGAGAACATTCAAGAAACCAGAAAAGAAGTGCATTTTGCAGTAAAATTCAGACGGGTATGTTCAAAAGGACATATCTATTGGTAGCAGAGTGCAAAAGCACGATTGACTTCATGTTCTCGATGACACCCTTACTTTTCCAAGTGACCTGAAGTAGGACTTTCACAAAAAGATGTCTTTGCGTGTCTGTGGTGAAAGTAGCTCTTAGTTGAGTATTAAGTGCTGGAGAGTGACACACTCTACGTAGGTTACACAGCGTTTTGAGAGCAGCAACATGTTTCAAACTGAAACTGCTACAAGGTGTGTGTAGCATGCAGGAAGAAGGCTTGTCATTTCAAAGAAGGAAGAGGAAACCAAAATCCAGGTAGTGAACGAGCACACCAGTATGGGAGATGTGCATGTGGACAGTTTCAAGCAGCAGCTCTTTGTGGACACTTGGGAACAGCGCTGTGAAAAAATTTCGTACGAAGCAGGATTTGGCCAAAGTTGAAAGACCTTCCAAAACCAGCCCTAAAGACCTTAGCCAAACAATGAATGTTGCAATAAGCTCCTGCAGGAAAGGTGCTTCTATGACAAACCCCGGAGCAGGTAGCTACATTCTGCACAGTACAAAATGCAAATGAATTCCAGGCTGAAAACTCTCCACAGAAGAATGAAATGCGTGTGTTTCCCTCTGAAAGAACACTCAGCCACTACGCTTTTGCTTGTTCCTTCAAAGTCTTCGCAGAAACGTTTGTTTTCCTTGCTGGAATATGTTGTGGGATCCATCGTTTCAATATCTTGCAAACCTCATGTTGTTTCTTAGACAATGTGGAAAAACAGAGTATGTTTCCCAAATCTCTTGTAATCCAGAAAAAGGGACACTGCATCACTCTAGCTGGAACACGCTCTTTCTCCTAATGTTTTGAGAACATTCAAGACACCAAAAAACAAGTGCATTTTGCAGTGAAATTCAGACGGCTATGTTCAAAAGGACATTTCTATTGGTTGCAGAGTGCAAAAGCATGATTGACTTCATGTTCTCGAGGACACCCTTACATTTCCAAGTGACCTGAAGTAGGACTTTCACAAAAAGATGTCTTTGCGTGTCTGTGGTGAAAGTAGCTCTAAGTTGTGTATTCAGTGCTGGAGAGTGACACACTCTACACAGGTTAAACAGCATTCTTAGAGCACCAATGCTTATAATATAAACTGCTACAAGATGTGTGTAGCGTGCTGAATGAAGGCTTGTCATTTCAAAGAAAGAAGAGGAAACCAAATTCCAGGGAGTGAAAGGAGCATGCCAGTATGGGAGTTGTGCCTCTGGACACTTTCAAGCAGCAGCTCTTTGTGGACACTTGAGAACAGCGCTGTGAAAAAATTTCGTACGAAGCGGGATTTGGCCAAAGTTGAAAGACCTTCCAAAAACATCCCTAAAGACCTTAGCCAAACAATGAATGTTGCAATAAGCTCCTGCAGGAAAGGTGCTTCTATGACACAACCCCCGAGCAGGTACCTACATTCTGCACAGTACAAAATGCAAATGAATTCCAGGCTGAAAACTCTCCACAGAAGAATGAAATGCATGTGTTTCTCCGTGAAAGAACACTCAGCCACTAGGCTTTTGCTTGCTCCTTCAAAGTCTTTGCAGAAACGTGTGTTTTCACTGCTGGAATACGTTTTGGGATGCATCGTTTCAATCTCTTCCAAGCCTCATGTTGTTTGTTAGACAATGTGGAAAAACAAGGAGTATGTTTCCCAAATCACTTGTAATCCAGAGAAACGCACACTGCATCGCTCTTGCTCACACACGCTCTTTCTCCTAATGTGTTGAGAACATACAAGAAACCAGAAAAGAAGTGCATTTTGCAGTGAAATTCAGACGGGTATGTTCAAAAGGACATTTCTATTGGTTGGAGAGAGCAAAAGCACGATTGACTTCCTGTTCTCGATGACACGCTTACATTTGCAAGTGACCTGAAGTAGGACTTTCACAAAAAGATGTCTTTGCGTGTCTGTGGTGAAAGTAGCTCTAAGTTGTGTATTCAGTGCTGGAGAGTGACACACTCTACACAGGTTAAACAGCATTCTTAGAGCACCAAGATGCTTATAATATAAACTGCTACAAGATGTGTGTAGCGTGCTAAATGAAGGCTTGTCATTTCAAAGAAAGAAGAGGACACCAAATTCCTGGGAGTGAAAGGAGCACACCAGTATGGGAGATGTGCATGTGAAGAGTTTCAAGCAGCAGCTCTTTGTGGACACTTGGGAACAGCGCTGTGAAAAAATTTCGTACGAAGCGGGATTTGGCCAAAGTTGAAAGACCTTGCAAAAACATCCCTAAAGACCTTAGCCCAACAATGAATGTTGCAATAAGCTCCTGCAGGAAAGGTGCTTCTATGACACAACCCCCAAGCAGGTAGCTACCTTCTGCACAGTACAAAATGCAAATGAATTCCTGGCTGGAAACTCACTCCAGAAGGAAGAAATGCGTGTGTTTCTCTCTGAAAGAACACTCAGCCACTATTCTTTTGCTTGCTCCTTCAAAGTCTTTGTAGAAACGTGTGTTTTCACTGCTGGAATACGTTTTGGGATGCATTGTTTCAACCTCTTGCAAGCCTCACGTTCTTTCTTTGACGATGTGGAAAAACAAGGAGTATGTTTCCCAAATCACTTGTAATCCAGAGAAACGCACACTGCATCACTCTTGCTCACACACGCTCTTTCTCCTAATGTGTTGAGAACATACAAGAAACCAGAAAAGAAGTGCATTTTGCAGTGAAATTCAGACGGGTATGTTCAAAAGGACATTTCTATTGGTTGCAGAGAGCAAAAGCACGATTGACTTCCTGTTCTCGATGACACTCTTACATTTGCAAGTGACCTGAAGTAGGACTTTCACAAAAAGATGTCTTTGCGTGTCTGTGGTGAAAGTAGCTCTAAGTTGTGTATTCAGTGCTGGAGCGTGATACAGTCCACATAGGTTCAACAGCGTTTTAAGAGCACCAACATGCTCAAAGGTGAAACTGCTACAAGGTGTGTGTAGCCTGCAGAAAGAAGGCTTGTCATTTCAAAGAAAGAAGAGGAAACCAAAATCCAGGTACTGAAACGAGCACACCAGTATGGGAGATGTGCATATGGACAGTTTCAAGCAGCCCCTCCTTCTGGACACTTGGAAACAACAATGTAAAAACATTTCGTTCGAAGCGGGGTTTGGCCAAAGTTGAAAGACCTTCCAACACCAACCCTAAAGAACTTAGTCAAACAATGAATGTTGCAATAAGCTCCTGTAGGAAACGTGCTTCTATGACACAACCCCCGAGCAGGTAGCTACGTTCTGCACAGTACAAAATGCATATGAATTCCTGGCAGAAAACTCACTCCAGAAGGAAGAAATGCGTGTGTTTCTCTCTGAAAAACACTCAGCCACTATTCTTTTGCTTGCTCCTTCAAAGGCTTTGCAGAAACGTGTGTTTTCACTGGTGGAATACGTTTTGGGATGCATTGTTTCAATCTCTTCCAATCCTCATGTTGTTTCTTAGAAAATGTGGAAAAACGCGGATTATGTTTCCCAAATCACTTATAATCCAGAGAAATGCACACTGCATCACTCTTGCCATAACACGCTCTTTCTCCTAATGTGTTGAGAACATTCAAGAAACCAGAAAAGAAGTGCATTTTGCAGTGAAATTCAGACGGGTATGTTCAAAAGGACATTTCTATTGGTTGCAGAGTGCAAAAGCACAATTGCCTTCATGTTCTCCATGACACCCTTATATTTCCAACTGACCTGCAGTAGGACTTTCCCAAAAAGATGTGTTTGCGTGTCTGTGGTGAAAGGAGCTCTCAGTTGTGTATTCAGTGCTGGAGAGTGACACACTCTACGTAGCTTACTCAGCGTTTTGAGAGCAGCAACATGCTTCAAACTGAAACTGTTACAGGTGTGTGTAGCATGCAGAAAGAAGACTTGTCATTTCAAAAAAAGAAGAGTAAACCAAAATCCAGATAGTATAACGAGCACATCAGTATGGGAGATGTGCATGTGACCAGTTTCAAGAAGCAGCTCTTTGTGGACACTTGGGAACAGTGCTGTGAAATAATTTCGTACGAAGCGGGATTTGGCCAAAGTGGAAAGACCTTCCAAAACCAGCCTTAAAGAACTTAGCCAATCAATGAATGTTGCAATAAGCTCCTGCAGGAAAGGTACTTCTATGACACAACCCCCGAGAAGGTAGCTATATTCTGCACAGTACAAAATGCAAATGAATTCCAGGCTGAAAACTCTCCACAGAAGAATGAAATGCATGTGTTTCTCTCTGAACGAACACTCAGCCACTAGGCTTTTGCTTGCTCCTTCAAAGGCTTTGCAGAAACGTGTGTTTTCACTGCTGGAATACGTTTTGGGATGCATCGTTTCAATATCTTGCAAGCCTCATGTTGTTTCTTAGACACTGTGGAAAAACAAGGAGTATGTTTCCCAAATCACTTGTAATCCAGAGAAACGCACACTGCATCACTCTTGCTCAAACACGCTCTTTCTTCTAATGTATTGAGAACATTCAAGAAAGCAGAAAAGAAGGGCCTTTTGCAGTGAATTTCACACTGGTATGTACAAAAAGCCATTTATTTCGGTTACAGAGTGCCAAAGCATGATTGACTTCATGTTCTCAATGAAACCCTTACATTTCCAAGTGACCTGAAGTAGGACTTTCACAGAAACATGTGTTTGCGTGTCTGTGGTGAAAGGAGCTCTCAGTTGTGTATTCAGTGCTGGAGAGTGACACACTCTACACAGGTTAGACAGCATTCTTATAACACCAACATGCTTAAAATAGAAACTGCTACAAGATGTGTGTAGCATGCTGAATGAAGGCTTGTCATTTCAAAGAAAGAAGAGGAAACCAAATTCCAGGTAGTGAAACGAACATGTCGGTATGGGAGATGTGCATGTGGACAGTTTCAAGCAGCAACTCCTTCTGGACACTTGGAAACAGCGCTGTGAAAAAATTTCGTAGGAAGCGGGATTTGGCCAAAGTTGAAAGAACTTCCAAAATGAACCCTAAAGGACTTAGCCAAACAATGAATGTTGCAATAAGCTCCTGCAGGAAAGGTGCTTCAATGACACAACTCCCGAGCAAGTAGCTACATTCTGCAAAGTACAAAATGCATATGAATTCCTGGCTGGAAACTCACTCCAGAAGGAAGAAATGCGTGTGTTTCTCTCTGAAACAACACTCAGCCACTATTCTTTTGCTTGCTCCTTCAAAGTCTTTGTAGAAACGTGTGTTTTCCCTGCTGGAATATGTTTTCGGATGCAGTGTTTCAATCTCTTGTAAGCCTCATGTTCTTTCTTAGACGATGTGGAAAAACAAGGAGTATGTTTCCCAAATCCCTAGCAATCCAGAAAAACACACAGTGCATCCTCTTGCCCAAACATGCTCTTTCTCCTAATGCGTTGAGACCATTCAAGAAAGCAGAAAGGAAGAGCATTTTGCAGTGAAATTCAGACTGGCATGTACAAAAAGCCATTTCATTCGGTTGCAGGGTGTAAAAGCATGATTGACTTCATGTTCTCGATGAAACCCTTACATTTCCAAGTGACCTGAAGTAGGACTTTCACAAAAACATGCTTTTGCGTGTCAGTGGTGAAAGAAATTCTAAGTTGTGTATTCAGTGCTGCAGAGTGACACACTCTAACCAGGTTAGACAGCGTTCTTAGAGCACCAACATGCTTAAAATTGAAACTGCTACAAGATGTGTTTAGCATGCTGAATGAAGGCCTTGTCATTTCAAAGAAAGAAGAGGAAACCAAATTCCAGGCAGTGAAACGAGCATGCCAGTATGGGAAATGTGTATGTGGACAGTTTCAAGCAGCAGTTCTTTGTGGACACTTGGAAACAGCGCTGTGAAAAAATTTCTTACGAAGCAGGATTTGGCCAAAGTTGAAAGACTTTCCAAAACCTACCCTAAAGGACTTAGCCCAACAATGAATGTTGCAATAAGCTCCTGCAGGAAAGGTGCTTCAATGACACAACTCCCGAGCAGGTAGCTACATTCTGGACAGTACAAAATGCATATGAATTCCTGGCTGGAAACTCACTCCAGAAGGAAGAAATGCGCATGTTTTCTCTGAAAGAACACTCAGCCACTATTGTTTTGCTTGCTCCTTCAAAGTCTTTGTAGAAACGTGTGTTTTCACTGCTGGAATACGTTTTGGGATGCATTGTTTCAATCTCTTGCAAGCCTCATGTTCTTTCCTACACAATGTGGACAAACGCGGATTATGTTTCCCAAATCACTTAAAATCCAGGAAAACGCACCCTACATCAGTCTTGCTCAAACACGCTTTTCACCTAATGCATTGAGAACATTCAAGAAAGCAGAAAAGAAGGGCCCTACCCTTGGTCCAATCCTAAACCGAACCGTCTCCCTAACCCTAGCCCTCAACATAACCCTAACTCTAGGTCCAATCCTAACCCTAATCGTGTACCTAACCGTAGCCGTCAACATAACCCTAACCCTAGGTCCAGTCCTAACCCTAATCGTGTATCTAACCTTAGCCCTAAACATAAGCCTAACCCTAGGTCCAATCCTAACCCTAATCGTCTATCTAACCCTACCCCTCAACATAAACCTAACCCTAGCTCCAATCATATCCCAGTTCATCATCCGAATCCTAGCCCTCAACATAACCCTAACCCTAGCTCCAAACCTACCCTAATCGTCTCTCTAACCGTAGCCCTCAACATAACCCTAACCCTAGCTCCAATCCTAACCCTAATAGTCTACCTAACCCTAGCCTTCAACATAACCCTAACCCTAGGTCCAGTCGTAACCCTAATAGTATCTCTAACCCTAGCCCTCAACAAAACCCTAACCCTAGGTCCAATCCTATCCCTAATCGTTTATCTAAAACTAGCCCTAAACATAACCTTAACCCTAGGTCCAATAATATCCCTAATCGTCTCTCTGACCCTAGCCTTTAACATAACCCTAACCCTAGGTCCAATCCTAACTGTAATCGTCTATGTAAACCTAGCCCTCAACATAACCCGAACCCTCGGGCCAATACTAACCCGAACCTTCTCTCTAACCCTAGCCCTAAACATAACCATAACCCTAGGTCCATTCATAAACCCTAATTGTCTACCTAGCCCTAGCCCTCAACATAACGCTAACCCTAGCTCCAATCCTAACCCTAACCGTCTCTCTAACCCTAGCCCTCAACATAACCCTAACCCGAGGTCCAATCCTAACCTGAACTTTCTCTCTAACCCTAGCCCTCAACCTAACCCTAACCCTAGGTCCAATCCTAACCCTAATCGTCCCTCTAACCCTAGCCCTCCACATAACCATAACCCTAGGTCCAATCCTAACCTGAACCGTCTCTCTAACCCTAGCCCTCAACATAACCCTATCCCTAGGTCCAGACCTTACCCTAATCGTGTATCTAAAACTAGCCCTCAACATAATCCTAATCCTAGGTCCAATCCTAACCCTAATCGTCTACCTAACCCTAGCCATCAACATAACCCTAACCCTAGCTCCAATCTTAACCCTAATCGTCTACCTAACACTAGTCCTCAACATAACCCTAACCCTAGGTCCAATACTAACCCTTATGGTCTACCTAACCCTAGCCCTCAACATAACCCTAACCCTAGGTCAAATCCTAACCGTAATCTTCTACCTAACCCTAGACCTCAACGTAACCCTAACCCTAGCTCCAATCCTAACTTAATCGTCTCTCTAACACTAGCCCTCAACACAACCCTAACCCTAGGTCCAATCCTAACCCTAATCGTCTCTCTAACCGTAGCCCACAACATAACCCTAACCCTAGGATAAATCCAAACCCAATCTGTCTCTCTAATCCTCGCTCTCAACATAACCCTAACCCTCGATCCAATCCTAACCCGAACCGTCTCTTTAATCCTAGCCCTCAACATGACACTAACCCTAGGCCCAATCCTAACCCGAACATTCTCTCTAACCCTAGCCCTCAACATAACCCTAACCCTAGGACCAATCCTAACCCCAATCGTCAACCTAAACCTAGCCCTCAACATAACCCTAACCCTACGTGCAATACTAACCCTAATGGTCTACCTAAACCTAGCCCTCAACATAATCCTAATCCTAGGTCCAATCCTAACCCTAATCGTCTACCTAACCCTAGCCATCAACATAACCCTAACCCTAGCTCCAATCCTAACCCTAATCGTCTACCTAACACTAGTCCTCAACATAACCCTAACCCTAGGTCCAATACTAACCCTTATGGTCTACCTAACCCTAGCCCTCAACATAACCCTAACCCTAGGGCAAATCCTAACCCTAATCTTCTACCTAACCCTAGACCTCAACGTAACCCTAACCCTAGCTCCAATCCTAACTTAATCGTCTCTCTAACACTAGCCCTAAACACAACCCTAACCCTAGGTCCAATCCTAACCCTAATCGTCTCTCTAACCGTAGCCCACAACATAACCCTAACCCTAGGACCAATCCAAACCCAATCTGTCTCTCTAATCCTCGCTCTCAACATAACCCTAACCCTCGATCCAATCCTAACCCGAACCGTCTCTTTAATCCTAGCCCTCAACATGACACTAACCCTAGGCCCAATCCTAACCCGAACATTCTCTCTAACCCTAGCCCTCAACATAACCCTAACCCTAGGACCAATCCTAACCCTAATCGTCAACCTAAACCTAGCCCTCAACATAACCCAAACCCTAGGTCCAGTCCTAACCCTAATCGTATATCTAAACCTAGCTCTAAACATAACCCTAAACCTAGGACTAATTCTAACCATAATCGTCTATCTAACCCTAGCCCTCAACATAACCCTAACCCTAGCTCCAATCCTATCCGTAATCGTCAACCGAACCCTAGCGCTCAAAATAACCCTAACCCTAGCTCCAATCCTAACCCTAATCGTCTCTCTAAACCTAGCCCTCAACATAACCTTAACCCTAGGTCCAATGCTAACCCTAATCGTCTCTCTAACCCTAGCCCTCAACATAACCCGAACCCTAGCTCCAATCCTAACCCTAGTCGTTTACCTAACCTTAGCCCTCAACACAACCCTAACCCTAGGTGCAATCCTAACCCTATTCGTCTCTCTAAACCTAGCCCTCAACATAACCCTAACTCTCGGTCCAATCCTAACCCGAACCTTCTCTCTAACCCTAGCCCTAAAAATAACCATAAACCTAGGTCCATTCATAAAACCTAATTGTCTACCGAGCCTTAGCCCTCAACATAACCTTAACCCTAGCTCCAATCCTAAACCTAACCGTCTCTCTAACCCTAGCCCTCAACATAACCCTAAACCTAGGTCCAATCATAACCCTAATCGTCTACCTAAACCTAGCCGTCAACAAAACCCTAACCCTAGCTCCAATCTTAACCCTAATCGTCTCGGTAACCCTAGCCGTCAACATAACCCTAACCGTAGGTCCAATAATAACCCTAATCGTCTACCTAACCCTAGTCCTCAACATACCCCTAACCCTAGGTCCAGTCCTAACCCTAATCGTCTCTCTAACCGTAGCCCTCAACATAACCCTAACCCTAGCTTCCATCCTAACCCTAATCGTTTCTCTAACTCTAGCCCTCAACATATCCCTAACCCTAGCTCCAATCCTAACCCTAGTCGTCTACCTAACCTTAGCCCTCAACATAGCCCTAACCCTAGGTCCAATCCTAACCTGAAGCGACTCTTTAACCCTAGCCCTCAACATAGCCCTAAACCTAGCTCCAATCCTAACCCTAATCGTCTATGTAACCCTAGCCCTCAACATTACACTAACCCTAGGTCCAATCCTAACCCTAATGGTCTATTTAACCCTAGCCCTGAACATAACCCTAACCCTAGGTCAAATCCTAACCCGAACCATCTCTCTAAACCTACCCCTCAACATAACCCTAACCCTAGGTCCAATCCTAATCCTAATCGTGTACCTAACCCTAGCCCTCAAATTAACCATAACCCTAGGTCCAATCCTAACCCTAATCATCTACCTAACCCTAGCCCTCAACGTAACCCTAACCCTAGCTCCAATCCTAACCCTAATCGTCTACCTAACCCTAGCCCTCAACATAACCCTAACCCTACGTACACTCCTAACACTAATCGTCTATCTAATCCTAGCTCTAAACATAACCCTAACCCTAGGTCCAATAATAACCCTAATCGTCTCTCTAACCCGAGCCCGCAACATGATCCCAACCCTTGTTCCAATCCTAACCCTAATCGTCTACCTAACCCTGCCCTCAACACAACCCTAACCCTAGGTCCAATCCTAACCTAATCGTCTCTCTATGCCTAGCCCTCAACATAACCCTAACCCTAGGTCTAATCCTAACCCGAACCTTCTCTCTAACCCTGGCCCTCAACATAACCCTAACCCTAGGTCCAATCCTAACCTGAAGCGACTCTCTAACCCTAGCCCTCAACATAACCTTAACCCTCGCTCCAATCCTAACCCTAATAGTCTCTCTAACCGTAGCCCTCAACACAACCCTAACCCTAGCTCAAATCCTAACCCTAATCGTCTCTCTAACCCTAGCCCTCAACATAACCCTAACCCTAGATCCAATCCTAACCCGAACCGTCTTTCTAACTCTAGCCCTCAACCTAACCCAAACCCTAGGTCCAATTTTAACCCGAACCATCTCTCTACCCCTAGCCCTCAACATAACACTAACGCTAAGTCCAATCCTAACCTGAACAGTATCTCTAACTCTAGCACTCCTCATAACCCTAACCCTAGGTCAAATCCTAACCCTAATGTTCTACCTAACCCTAGACCTCAACGTAACCCTAACCCTAGCTCCAATCCTAACTTAATCGTCTCTCTAACCCTAGTCCTCAACACAACACTAACCCTAGGTCCAATCCTAACCCTAATCGTCCACCTAACCCTAGCCCTCAACATAACCCTAACCGTAGCTCCAATCCTAACCCTAATAGTCTCCCTAACCCTAGCCCTCAACACAACCCTAACCCTAGGTCCAATCCTAACCCTAATCGTCTCTCTAACCCTAGCCCTCAACATAACCCTAACCCTCGATCCAATCCTAACCCGAACCGTCTCTCTAATCCTAGCCCTCAACATGACACTAACCCTAGGTCCAATCCTAACCCGAACATTCTCTCTAACCCAAGCCCTCAACATAACCCTAACCCTAGGACCAATCCTAACCCTAATCGTCTACCTAACCCTAGCCCTCAACATAACCCTAACCCTAGGTCCAGTCCTAACCCTAATCGTCTACCTAACCCTAGCCCTCAACATAACCCTAACCCTAGGTCCAGTCCTAACCCTAATCGTCTACCTAACCCTAGCCCTCAACATAACCCTAAACCTAGGTCCAATCCTAACCCTAATCGTCTACCTAAACCGAGCCGTCAACATAACCCTAACCCTAGCTCCAATCTTAACCCTAATCGTCTCAGTAACCCTAGCAGTCAACATAACCCTAACCGTAGGTCCAATCTTAACCATAATCATCTATGTGTCCCTAGCCCTCACCATAACCCTAACCCTAGGACCAATCCTAACCCTAATGGTCTACCTAACCCTAGTCCTCAACATAACCCTAAACCCTGGTCCAGTCCTAACCCTAATCGTGTATCTAACCCTAGCCCTAAACATAACCCTAACCCTAGGTCCTATTCTAACCATAATCGTCTAACTAACCCTAGCCCTCAACATAACCCTAACCCTAGCTCCAATCCGATCCCTAATCGTCAACTGAACCCTAGCGCTCAAAATATCCCTAACCCTAGCTCCATTCCTAACCCTAATCGTCTGTCTAACCCTAACCCTCAACATAACCTTAACCCTAGGTCCAATCCTAACCCTAATCGTCTGTCTAACCCTAGCCCTCAACATAACCCTAACCCTAGCTCCAATCCTAACCCTAGTCGTCTACCTTACCTTAGCCCTCAACATAGCCCTAACCCTAGGTCCAATCCTAACCTGAAGCGACTCTTTAACCCTAGCCCTCAACATAAACTTAACCCTCGGTACAATCCTAACCCTAATCGTCTACCTAAACATAGCCCTCAACATATCCCTAAATCTACCTCCAATCCTAACCCTAATCGTCTATCTAACCCTAGCCCTCAACATTACACTAACCCTAGGTCCAATCCTAACCCTAATGGTCTATTTAACCCAGGCCCTGAACATAACCCTAACCCTAGGTCAAATCCTAACCCGCACCGTCTCTCTAAACCTAGCCCTCAACATAACCCTATCCCTAGCTCCAATCCTAACCTGAACCGTCTGTCTAACCCTAGCCCTCAACATAAACTTAACCCTACATCCAATACTAACCCTAATGGTATACGTAAACCTAGCCCTCAACATAACCCTAACCCTAGCTCAAATCCTGACCCTAATCGTCTACCTAACCCTAGACCTCAACATAACCATAACCCTAAGTCCAATCCTAACCCTAATCGTCCACCTAACCCTAGCCCTCAATATAACCCTAACCCTAGGTCCAATCCTAAATCTATCCATCTCTCTAAACCTACCCTCAATATAACCCTAACCCTAGATCCAATCCTAACCCGAACGCTCTCTCTAAACCTAGCCCTCAACATAACCCTAACCCTAGGTTCAATCCTAACCCGAATCGTCTCTATAACCCTAGCCCTTAACATAACCCTAACCCTAGGTCCAATACTAACCCTAATTGTCTACCTAACCCTAGTCCTCAACATAGCCCTAACCCTAGGTCCAAACCTAACCTTAATCGACTCTCTAACCGTAGCCTTCATCATAACCCTAAACCTAGGTCCAATCCTAAACCTAATCGTCTACCTAACCCTAGCCCTCAACATAAACCTAACCCTAGGTCCAATCCTAACCCGAACCGTCTCTCTAACCATAGCCCTCAACCTAACCCTAACCCTAGCTCCAATCCTAACCCGAACCATCTCTCTAACCCTAGCCCTCAACATAAACCTAACCCTGGTGCAATCCTAACCTTATACCTCTATCTAACCCTAGCCCTCAACATAACCATAACCCTAGGTCTAATCCTAACCCGAACCGTCTCTCTAACCCTAGCACTCAACATAACCCTAACCCTAGGTCCAATGCTAACCCGAATCGTCTCTCTAAGCATAGCCCTCAACATAACCCTAACCCTAGGTCCAATACTAACCCTAATGGTCTAACTAACCCTAGCCCTCAACATAACCCTAACCCTATCTCAAATCCTCACCCTAATAGTCTACCTAACGCTAGACCTCAACATAACCCTAACCCTAGGTCAAATCCTAACCCTAATCGTCTCTGTAACCCTAGCCCTCAACATAACCCTAACCCTAGGTCCAATACTAACCCGAACCGTCTCTCTAACCCTAGCCCTCAACACAACCCTAACCCTAGGTCCAATCCTAACCCTAATCATCTACCTAACCCTAGCCTTCATCATAACCCTAACCGTAGGTCCAATACTAACCCTAATCATCTCTCAAACCCTAGCACTCAACATAACCCTAACCCTAGGTCCAATACTAACCCCAATCGTTTCTCTAACCCTAACCATCAACATAACCCTAACCCTAGGTACAATCCTAACACTAATCGTCTATCTATCCCTAGCCCTAAACATGAGCCTAACCCTAGGTCCAATCCTAAACCGAACCGTCTCTCTAACCCTAGCCCTCAAAATAACCCTACCCTAGCTCCAATCCTAACCTGAACCGTCTGTCTCACCCTAGCCCTCAACATAAACTTAACCCTACATCCAATACTAACCCTAATGGTCTACCTAACCCTAGCCCTCAACATAACCCTAACCCTAGCTAAAACCCTAACCCTAATCGTCTACCTAACCCTAGACCTCAACATAACCATAACCCTAAGTCCAATCCTAACCCTAATCGTCCACCTAACCCTAGCCCTCAATATAACCCTAACCCTAGGACCAATCCTAAATCGATCCGTCTCTCTAAACCTAGCCCTCAATATAACCCTAACCCTAGATCCAATCCTAACCCGAACCCTCTCTCTAAACCTAGCCCTCAAAATAACCCTAACCCTAGGTTCAATCCTAACCCGAATCGTCTCTCTAACCCTAGCCCTTAACATAACCCTAACCCTAGGTCCAATACTAACCCTAATTCTCTACCTAAACCTAGCCCTCAACATAGCCCTAACCCTAGGTCCAAACCTAACCTTAATCGACTCTCTAACCGTAGCCCTCATCATAACCCTAACCCTAGGTCCAATCCTAACCCTAATCGTCTACCTAACCCTAGCCCTCAACAAAACCCTAACCCTAGGTCCAATCCTAACCCTAATCGTCTCTCTAACCCTAGCCCTCAACATAATCCTAAGCCTAGGTCAAATCCTAACCCGAACCCTCTTTCTAACCCTAGCCCTCAACCTAACCCTAACCCTAGGTCCAATCCTAACCCTAATCGTCCACCTAACCCTAGGCCTCAACATAACCCTAACCCTAGGTTCAATCCTAACCCGAACCGTCTCTCTAACCCTAGCCCTCAACCTAACACTAACCCTAAGTCCAGTCCTGACCCTAATCGTCCACCTAACCCTAGCCCTCAACATAACCCTAACCCTAGGTCCAGTCCTAACCCTAATCGTGTATCTAACCCTAGCCCTCAATATAACCCTAACCCTAGATCCAATCCTAACCCGAACCCTCTCTCTAAACCTAGCCCTCAACATAACCCTAACCCTAGGTTCAATCCTAACCCGAATCGTCTCTCTAACCCTAGCCCTTAACATAACCCTAACCCTAGGTCCAATACTAACCCTAATTCTCTACCTAACCCTAGCCCTCAACATAGCCCTAACCCTAGGTCCAAACCTAACCTTAATCGACTCTCTAACTGTAGCCCTCATCATAACGCTAACCCTAGGTCCAATCCTAACCCTAATCGTCTACCTAACCCTAGCCCTCAACATAACCCTAACCCTAGGTCCAAAGCTAACCCTAATCGTCTCTCTAACCCTAGCCCTCAACATAACCCTAACCCTAGGTCAAATCCTAAAACGAACCCTCTTTCTAACCCTAGCCCTCAACCTAACCCTAACCCTAGGTCCAATCCTAACCCTAATGGTCTATTTAACCCTAGCCCTGAACATAACCCTAACCCTAGGTCAAATCCTAACCCGAACCATCTCTCTAAACCTAGCCCTCAACATAACCCTAACCCTAGGTCCAATCCTAATCCTAATCGTGTACCTAACCCTAGCCCTCAAATTAACCATAACCCTAGGTCCAATCCTAACCCTAATCATCTACCTAACCCTAGCCCTCAACGTAACCCTAACCCTAGCTCCAATCCTAACCCTAATCGTCTACCTAACCCTAGCCCTCAACATAACCCTAACCCTACGTACACTCCTAACACTAATCGTCTATCTAATCCTAGCTCTAAACATAACCCTAACCCTAGGTCCAATAATAACCCTAATCGTCTCTCTAACCTGAGCCCGCAACATGATCCCAACCCTTGTTCCAATCCTAACCCTAATCGTCTACCTAACCCTGCCCTCAACACAACCCTAACCCTAGGTCCAATCCTAACCTAATCGTCTCTCTATGCCTAGCCCTCAACATAACCCTAACCCTAGGTCTAATCCTAACCCGAACCTTCTCTCTAACCCTGGCCCTCAACATAACCCTAACCCTAGGTCCAATCCTAAACCTAATCGTCTATCTAACCCTAGCCCTCAACATAACCCTAACCCTAGGTCCAATCCTAACCTGAAGCGACTCTCTAACCCTAGCCCTCAACATAACCTTAACCCTCGCTCCAATCCTAACCCTAATAGTCTCTCTAACCGTAGCCCTCAACACAACCCTAACCCTAGCTCAAATCCTAACCCTAATCGTCTCTCTAACCCTAGCCCTCAACATAACCCTAACCCTAGATCCAATCCTAACCCGAACCGTCTTTCTAACTCTAGCCCTCAACCTAACCCAAACCCTAGGTCCAATTTTAACCCGAACCATCTCTCTACCCCTAGCCCTCAACATAACACTAACGCTAAGTCCAATCCTAACCTGAACAGTATCTCTAACTCTAGCACTCCTCATAACCCTAACCCTAGGTCAAATCCTAACCCTAATGTTCTACCTAACCCTAGACCTCAACGTAACCCTAACCCTAGCTCCAATCCTAACTTAATCGTCTCTCTAACCCTAGTCCTCAACACAACACTAACCCTAGGTCCAATCCTAACCCTAATCGTCCACCTAACCCTAGCCCTCAACATAACCCTAACCGTAGCTCCAATCCTAACCCTAATAGTCTCCCTAACCCTAGCCCTCAACACAACCCTAACCCTAGGTCCAATCCTAACCCGAACCGTCTCTCTAATCCTAGCCCTCAACATGACACTAACCCTAGGTCCAATCCTAACCCGAACATTCTCTCTAACCCAAGCCCTCAACATAACCCTAACCCTCGGACCAATCCTAACCCTAATCGTCTACCTAACCCTAGCCCTCAACATAACCCTAACCCTAGGTCCAGTCCTAACCCTAATCGTCTACCTAACCCTAGCCCTCAACATAACCCTAACCCTAGGTCCAGTCCTAACCCTAATCGTCTACCTAACCCTAGCCCTCAACATAACCCTAAACCTAGGTCCAATCCTAACCCTAATCGTCTACCTAAACCGAGCCGTCAACATAACCCTAACCCTAGCTCCAATCTTAACCCTAATCGTCTCAGTAACCCTAGCAGTCAACATAACCCTAACCGTAGGTCCAATCTTAACCATAATCATCTATGTGTCCCTAGCCCTCACCATAACCCTAACCCTAGGACCAATCCTAACCCTAATGGTCTACCTAACCCTAGTCCTCAACATAACCCTAAACCCTGGTCCAGTCCTAACCCTAATCGTGTATCTAACCCTAGCCCTAAACATAACCCTAACCCTAGGTCCTATTCTAACCATAATCGTCTAACTAACCCTAGCCCTCAACATAACCCTAACCCTAGCTCCAATCCGATCCCTAATCGTCAACTGAACCCTAGCGCTCAAAATATCCCTAACCCTAGCTCCATTCCTAACCCTAATCGTCTGTCTAACCCTAACCCTCAACATAACCTTAACCCTAGGTCCAATCCTAACCCTAATCGTCTGTCTAACCCTAGCCCTCAACATAACCCTAACCCTAGCTCCAATCCTAACCCTAGTCGTCTACCTTACCTTAGCCCTCAACATAGCCCTAACCCTAGGTCCAATCCTAACCTGAAGCGACTCTTTAACCCTAGCCCTCAACATAAACTTAACCCTCGGTACAATCCTAACCCTAATCGTCTACCTAAACATAGCCCTCAACATATCCCTAAATCTACCTCCAATCCTAACCCTAATCGTCTATGTAACCCTAGCCCTCAACATTACACTAACCCTAGGTCCAATCCTAACCCTAATGGTCTATTTAACCCAGGCCCTGAACATAACCCTAACCCTAGGTCAAATCCTAACCCGCACCGTCTCTCTAAACCTAGCCCTCAACATAACCCTATCCCTAGCTCCAATCCTAACCTGAACCGTCTGTCTAACCCTAGCCCTCAACATAAACTTAACCCTACATCCAATACTAACCCTAATGGTATACGTAAACCTAGCCCTCAACATAACCCTAACCCTAGCTCAAATCCTGACCCTAATCGTCTACCTAACCCTAGACCTCAACATAACCATAACCCTAAGTCCAATCCTAACCCTAATCGTCCACCTAACCCTAGCCCTCAATATAACCCTAACCCTAGGTCCAATCCTAAATCTATCCATCTCTCTAAACCTAGCCCTCAATATAACCCTAACCCTAGATCCAATCCTAACCCGAACCCTCTCTCTAAACCTAGCCCTCAACATAACCCTAACCCTAGGTTCAATCCTAACCCGAATCGTCTCTATAACCCTAGCCCTTAACATAACCCTAACCCTAGGTCCAATACTAACCTTAATTGTCTACCTAACCCTAGTCCTCAACATAGCCCTAACCCTAGGTCCAAACCTAACCTTAATCGACTCTCTAACCGTAGCCTTCATCATAACCCTAAACCTAGGTCCAATCCTAAACCTAATCGTCTACCTAACCCTAGCCCTCAACATAAACCTAACCCTAGGTCCAATCCTAACCCGAACCGTCTCTCTAACCATAGCCCTCAACCTAACCCTAACCCTAGCTCCAATCCTAACCCGAACCATCTCTCTAACCCTAGCCCTCAACATAAACCTAACCCTGGTGCAATCCTAACCTTATACCTCTATCTAACCCTAGCCCTCAACATAACCATAACCCTAGGTCTAATCCTAACCCGAACCGTCTCTCTAACCCTAGCACTCAACATAACCCTAACCCTAGGTCCAATGCTAACCCGAATCGTCTCTCTAAGCATAGCCCTCAACATAACCCTAACCCTAGGTCCAATACTAACCCTAATGGTCTAACTAACCCTAGCCCTCAACATAACCCTAACCCTATCTCAAATCCTCACCCTAATAGTCTACCTAACGCTAGACCTCAACATAACCCTAACCCTAGGTCCAATCCTAACCCTAATCGTCTCTGTAACCCTAGCCCTCAACATAACCCTAACCCTAGGTCCAATACTAACCCGAACCGTCTCTCTAACCCTAGCCCTCAACACAACCCTAACCCTAGGTCCAATCCTAACCCTAATCATCTACCTAACCCTAGCCTTCATCATAACCCTAACCGTAGGTCGAATCCTAACCCTAATCATCTCTCAAACCCTAGCACTCAACATAACCCTAACCCTAGGTCCAATACTAACCCCAATCGTTTCTCTAACCCTAACCATCAACATAACCCTAACCCTAGGTACAATCCTAACACTAATCGTCTATCTATCCCTAGCCCTAAACATGAGCCTAACCCTAGGTCCAATCCTAAACCGAACCGTCTCTCTAACCCTAGCCCTCAAAATAACCCTACCCTAGCTCCAATCCTAACCTGAACCGTCTGTCTCACCCTAGCCCTCAACATAAACTTAACCCTACATCCAATACTAACCCTAATGGTCTACCTAACCCTAGCCCTCAACATAACCCTAACCCTAGCTAAAACCCTAACCCTAATCGTCTACCTAACCCTAGACCTCAACATAACCATAACCCTAAGTCCAATCCTAACCCTAATCGTCCACGTAACCCTAGCCCTCAATATAACCCTAACCCTAGGACCAATCCTAAATCGATCCGTCTCTCTAAACCTAGCCCTCAATATAACCCTAACCCTAGATCCAATCCTAACCCGAACCCTCTCTCTAAACCTAGCCCTCAAAATAACCCTAACCCTAGGTTCAATCCTAACCCGAATCGTCTCTCTAACCCTAGCCCTTAACATAACCCTAACCCTAGGTCCAATACTAACCCTAATTCTCTACCTAAACCTAGCCCTCAACATAGCCCTAACCCTAGGTCCAAACCTAACCTTAATCGACTCTCTAACCGTAGCCCTCATCATAACCCTAACCCTAGGTCCAATCCTAACCCTAATCGTCTACCTAACCCTAGCCCTCAACAAAACCCTAACCCTAGGTCCAATCCTAACCCTAATCGTCTCTCTAACCCTAGCCCTCAACATAATCCTAAGCCTAGGTCAAATCCTAACCCGAACCCTCTTTCTAACCCTAGCCCTCAACCTAACCCTAACCCTAGGTCCAATCCTAACCCTAATCGTCCACCTAACCCTAGGCCTCAACATAACCCTAACCCTAGGTTCAATCCTAACCCGAACCGTCTCTCTAACCCTAGCCCTCAACCTAACACTAACCCTAAGTCCAGTCCTGACCCTAATCGTCCACCTAACCCTAGCCCTCAACATAACCCTAACCCTAGGTCCAGTCCTAACCCTAATCGTGTATCTAACCCTAGCCCTCAATATAACCCTAACCCTAGATCCAATCCTAACCTGAACCCTCTCTCTAAACCTAGCCCTCAACATAACCCTAACCCTAGGTTCAATCCTAACCCGAATCGTCTCTCTAACCCTAGCCCTTAACATAACCCTAACCCTAGGTCCAATACTAACCCTAATTCTCTACCTAACCCTAGCCCTCAACATAGCCCTAACCCTAGGTCCAAACCTAACCTTAATCGACTCTCTAACTGTAGCCCTCATCATAACCCTAACCCTAGGTCCAATCCTAACCCTAATCGTCTACCTAACCCTAGCCCTCAACATAACCCTAACCCTAGGTCCAAAGCTAACCCTAATCGTCTCTCTAACCCTAGCCCTCAACATAACCCTAACCCTAGGTCAAATCCTAAAACGAACCCTCTTTCTAACCCTAGCCCTCAACCTAACCCTAACCCTAGGTCCAATCCTAACCCTAATCGTCCACCTAACCCTAGCCCTCAACATAACCCTAACCCTAGGTTCAATCCTAACCCGAACCGTCTCTCTAACCCTAGCCCTCAACCTAACCCTAACCCTAATTCCAATCCTAACCCTAATCGTCCACCTAACCCTAGCCCTCAACATAACCCTAACCTTAGGTGAAGTCCTAACCCTAATCGTGTATCTAACCCTAGCCGTCAATATAACCCTAACCCTAGATCCAATCCTAACCCGAACCCTCTCTCTAAACCTAGTTCTCAACATAACCCTAACCCTAGGTTCAATCCTAACCCGAATCGTCTCTCTAACCCTAGCCCTTAACATAACCCTAACCCTAGGTCCAATACTAACCCTAATTCTCTACCTAACCCTAGCCCTCAAAATAGCCCTAACCCTAGGTCCAAACCTAACCTTAATCGAATCTCTAACCCTATCCCTCAACCTAACCCTAACCCTAGGTCCAATCCTAACCCTAATCGTCTTTCTAACCCTAGCCCTCAACATAAACCTAACCCTAGGTGCAATCCTAACCCTACACATCTATCTAACCCTAGCCCTCTACATAACCATTACCCTAGGTCTAATCCTAACCCGAACCGTCTCTCTAACACTAGCACTCAACATAACCCTAACCCTAGGTCCAATCCTAAACTGAATCGTCTCTCTAAGCCTAGCCCTCAACATAACCCTAACCCTAGGTCCAATACTAACCCTAATCATGTACCTAACCCTAGACCTCAACATAACGCTAACCCTAGAGCCAATCCTAAACCCTAATCATCTACCTAACCCTAGCCCTCAACATAACCCTAACCTTAGGTCCACTCCTAACCCTAATCGTCTACCTAACGCTAGACCTCAACATAACCCCATCCCTAGGTCCAATCCTAACCCTAATTGACTTCCTAACCCTAGCCCTCAACTTCACCCTAACCCTAGCTCCAATACTAACCCTAATCGTCTCTCTAACCCTAGCCCTCAACTTAACCCTAACTCAGGTAGAATCCTAAACCTTATCTTCTCTCTAACCCTAGCCCTCAACATAACCCTAACCCTAAGTCCAATCCTAACCCTAATCGTCTTCCTAACCCTAGCCCTCAACATATCCCTAACCTCAGCTCCAATCCTAACCCTAATCGTCTCTCTAACCCTCCCCTCAACCTAACCCTAACCCAGTTACAATCCTAAACCTGATCGTCTCTCTAACCCTAGCCCTCAACAGAACCCTAACCCTAGGTCCAATCCTAACCCTAAATATCTATCTAACCCTAGCCTTCAACATAACCCCATCCCTAGGTCCAATCCTAACCCTAATCATGTACCTAACCCTAGCCGTCAACATAACGATAACCCTAGAGCCAATCCTAACCCTAATCGTCTACCTAACCCTAGCCCTCAACATAACCCTAACCCTAGGTCCACTCCTAACCCTAATCGTCTACCTAACCCTAGCCCTCAACATAACCTAACCCTAGGTCCAATAATAACCCTAATCGTCTACCTAACCCTAGCCCTCAACTTAACCCTAAACCTAGGTCCAATCCTAACACTAATCGTCTATCTAACCTTAGCTCTAAACAAAACCCTAACCCTTGTTCCAGTAAAAACCCTAATCGTTTCTCGAACCCTAGCTGTCAACATAACCCTAACCCTAGGTCCAATCCTATCCCTAATCGTCTACCTAACCCTAGCCCTCAACATAACCCTAACCCTAGGTCCAATACTAACCCTAATTTTCTACCTAACCCTAGCCCTCAACATAACCCTAACCCTAGGTGCAAACCTAACCTTAATCGACTCTCTAACCGTAGCCCTCATCAAAACCCTAACCCTAGGTCCAATCCTTACCCTAATCATCTACCTAACCCTAGCACTCAACATAACCCTAACCCTAGGTCCACTCCTAACCCTAATCGTCTACCTAACCCTAGCCCTCAACATAACCTAACCCTAGGTCCAATAATAACCCTAATCGTCTACCTAACCCTAGCCTCAACATAACCCTAACCCTAGGTCCAATCCTAACAATAATCGTCTATCTAACCCTAGCCCTAAACAAAACCCTAACCCTAGGTCCAGTAATAACACTAATCGTTTCTCGAACCCTAGCCCTCAACATAACCCTAACCCTAGGTCCAATCCTATCCCTAATCGTCTACCTAACCCTAGCCCTCAACATCACGCTAACCCTAGCTACAATCCTAACCCTAATCGTCTCTCTAACCCTACCCTCAACATAACCCTAACCCTAGCTCCAATCCTCACCCGAATAGTCTCCCTAACCCCTACCGCTCAACAGAACCCTAAACCTAGGTCCAATTCTAACTCGAACCGTCTCTCTAATCCTAGCCCTCAACATATCCCTAACCCTAGGTCCAATCATAACCCTAATCGTCTACCTAAACCGAGCCCTCAATATAACCCTAACCCTCGGTCCAATCCTAACCCTAATCGTCTCTCTAACCCTAGCCCTCAACATAACCCAAACCCTAGGTCTAATCCGAAGCCTAATTTTCTATCTAACCCTAGCCCTCACCACAACCCTAACCCTAGCTCCAATCCTAACCCTAATCGTCCACCTAACCCTAGCCCTCAACATAACCCTAACCCTAGCTCCAAACCTAACCCTAATAGTCTCTCTAGTCCTAGCCCTCAACACAACCCTATCCCTGGGTCCAATCCTAACCCTAATCGTCTATCTAACCCTAGCCCTCAACATAACCCTTACCCTAGGTCCAATCCTAACCCGAACCATCTCTCTAACCCTAGCCCTCAACCTAACCCTAACCTTAGGTCCAATCCTAACCCGAACCGTCTCTCTAACCGTAGCCCTCAAAGTAACCCTAACCCTAGGTTCAATCTTAACCCTAATCGTCTCTCTAACCCTAGCACTCAACATAACCCTAACCCTAGGTCCAATACTAACCCGAATCGTCTCTCTAACCCTAACCCTCAACATAAGCCTAACCCTAGGTACAATCCTAACCCTAATCGTCTCTCTAACCCTATCCCTCAACATAACCCTAACTCAGGTACAATCCTAAACCTAATCTTCTCTATAACCCTAGCCCTCAACATAACCCTAACCCTAAGTCCAATCCTAACCCTAATCGTCTTCCTAACCCTAGCCCTCAACATAACCCCAACCCTAGCTCCAATCCTAACCCTAATCGTCTTCCTAACTCTAGCCCTCAAATTAACCCTAACCCTAGCTCCAATCCTAACCCTAATCGTCTCTCTAACCCTATCCCTCAACATAACCCTAACTCAGGTACAATCCTAAACCTAATCTTCTCTATAACCCTAGCCCTCAACATAACCCTAACCCTAAGTCCAATCCTAACCCTAATCGTCTCTCTAACCCTAGCCCTCAACATAACCCTAACCCAGGTACAATCCTAAACCTAATCGTCTCTCTAACCCTAGTCCTCAACATAAACATAACCCTAGGTCCAATGCTATCCCTAATCGTCTATCTAACCCTAGCCTTCAACATAGCCCTATCCCTAGGTCCAATCCTAACCCTAATCATGTACCTAACCCTAGACCTCAACATAACGCTAACCCTAGAGCCAATCCTAACCCTAATCATCTACCTAACCCTAGCCCTCAACATAACCCTAACCCTAGGTCCACTCCTAACCCTAATCGTCTACCTAACCCTAGCCCTCAACATAGCCTTAACCCTAGTTCCAATAATAACCCTAATCGTCTACCTAACCCTAGCCCTCAACATAATCGTAACCCTAGCTCCAATCCTAAACCTAATCGTCTCTCTAACCCTAGCCCTCAATATAACCCTAACCCTAGGTCCAATCCTAAACCGACCCGTCTCTCTAAACCTAGCCCTCAACAAAACCCTAACCCTAGATCCAATCCTAACCCGAACCGTCTCTCTAAACCTAGTCCTCAACATAACCCTAACCCTACATCCAATCCTAACCCGAACCGTCTCTCTAACCCTAGCCCTCAACATAACCCTAACCCGAGGTCCAAACCTAACCAGAACCGTCTCTCTAACCCTAGCCCTCAACATAACCCTAACCCTAGGTCCAGTCCTAACCCGAACCATCTCTCTAACCCTAGCACTCAACAAACCCTAACCCTAGGACCAATACTAACCCTAATAGTCTCTCTAACCCTAACCCTCAACATAAACCTAACCCTAGGTACAATCCTAACACTAATGGTCTAACTAACCGTAGCCCTAAACATAACCCTAACCCTAGGTCCAATCCTAATCCGAACCGTCTCTCTATCCCTAGCCCTCAACATAACCCTAACCCTAGGTCTAATCCTAACCCGAACCGTCTCTCTAACCCTATACCTCAACATAACCCTAACCCTATGTCCAATCCTAACCCTAATCGTCTTCCTAACCCTAGCCTCAAATTAACCCTAACCCTAGCTCCAATCCTAACCCTAATCGTCTCTCTAACCCTAGCCCTCAGCATAACCCTAACTCAGGTACAATCCTAAACCTAATTGTCTCTCTAACCCTATCACTCAACATAACCCTGACCCTAAGTCCAATCCTAACCCTAATCGTCTTCCTAACCCTAGCCCTCAACATAACCCTAACCCTAGCTCCAAGTCTAACCCTAATCGTCTCTTTAACCCTAGCCCTAAACATAACCCTAACCCTAGGTCCGATAATAACCCTAATCATCTCTTTAAACCTAGCCCTCAACATAACCCTATCCCTAGGTCCAATCCTATCCCTAGTCGTCTACCTAACCCTACCCCTCAACATAACCTTAACCCTAGGTACAAATCCTAACCCTAATCGTCTACCTAACCCTAGACCTCAACGTAACCCTAACCCTAGCTCCAATCCTAACCTAATCGTCTCTCTAACCCTAGCCCTCAACACAACCCTAACCCTAGCTCAAATCCTAACCCTAATCGTCTCTCTAACCCTAGCCCTAAACATAACCCTAACCCTAGGTCCAATCCCAACCCAAATCGTCTCTCTCTCAGCGTAGCCCTCAACATAACCCTAACCCTAGCTCCAATCCTAACCCTAATCGTCTTCCTAACTCTAGCCCTCAAATTAACCCTAACCCTAGCTCCAATCCTAACCCTAATCGTCTCTCTAACCCTAGCCCTCAACATAACCCTAACTCAGGTACAATCCTAAACCTAATCTTCTCTATAACCCTAGCCCTCAACATAACCCTAACCCTAAGTCCAATCCTAACCCTAATCGTCTCTCTAACGCTAGCCCTCAACATAACCCTAACCCAGGTACAATCCTAAACCTAATCGTCTCTCTAACCCTAGTCCTCAACATAAACATAACCCTAGGTCCAATGCTAACCCTAATCGTCTATCTAACCCTAGCCTTCAACATAACCCTATCCCTAGGTCCAATCCTAACCCTAATCAGGTACCTAACCCTAGACCTCAACATAACGCTAACTCTAGAGCCAATCCTAACCCTAATCATCTACCTAACCCTAGCCCTCAACATAACCCTAACCCTAGGTCCACTCCTAACCCTAATCGTCTACCTAACCCTAGCCCTCAACATAACCCTAACCCTAGTTCCAATAATAACCCTAATCGTCTACCTAACCCTAGCCCTCAACATAATCGTAACCCTAGCTCCAATCCTAAACCTAATCGTCTCTCTAACCCTAGCCCTCAATATAACCCTAACCCTAGGTCCAATCCTAAACCGACCCGTCTCTCTAAACCTAGCCCTCAACATAACCCTAACCCTAGATCCAATCCTAACCCGAACCGTCTCTCTAACCCTAGCCCTCAACATAACCCTAACCCTAGGTCCAATCCTAACCGAACCGTCTCTCTAACCCTAGCCCTCAACATAACCCTAACCCTAGGTCCAGTCCTAACCCGAACCATCTCTCTAACCCTAGCACTCAACAAACCCTAACCCTAGGACCAATACTAACCCGAATAGTCTCTCTAACCCTAACCCTCAACATAACCCTAACCCTAGGTACAATCCTAACACTAATGGTCTATCTAACCCTAGCCCTCAACATAACCCTAACCCTAGCTCCAATCCTAACCCTAATCGTCCACCTAACCCTATCCCTCAACATAACCCTAACCCTAGCTCCAATCTTAACCCTAATAGTCTCTCTAACACAAGCCCTCAACATAACCCTAACCCTATGTCCAATCCTAACCCAAATCGTCTCTCTAACCCTAGCCCTCAAGCTAACCCTAACCCTAGGTCCAATCCTAACCCGAACCGTCTCTTTAAACCTAGTCCTCAACATAACCCTAACCCTAGGTCCAATCCTAACACGAACCGTCTCTCTAAACCTGGCCCTCAACATAAACCTAACCCTAGCTCAAATCCTAACCCTAATCGTCTACCTAAGCCTAGACCTCAACGTAACCCTAACCCTAGCTCCAATCCTACCCCGAATCGTCTCTCTAACCCTAACCCTCAACAGAACCCTAACCCTAGGTCCAATCCTAACTTCAATGGTCTATCTAACCCTAGCCCTAAACATAGCCCTAACCTAGGTCCAATCCTAACCTGAACCGTCTCTCTAACCCTAGCCCTCAACATAACCCTAACCCTAGCTCCAATCCTAACCTGAACCGTCTGTCTAACCCTATCCCTCAACATAAACTTAACCCTACATCCAATACTAACCCTAATGGTCTACCTAACCCTAGCCCTCAACATAACCCTAACCCTAGCTCAAATCCTAACCCTAATCGTCTACCTAACCCTAGACCTCAACATAACCATAACCCTAAGTCCAATCCTAACCCTAATCGTCCACCTAACCCTAGCCCTCAATATAACCCTAACCCTAGGTCCAATCCTAAATCGATCCGTCTCTCTAAACCTAGCCCTCAATATAACCCTAACCCTAGATCCAATCCTAACCCGAACCCTCTCTCTAAACCTAGCCCTCAACATAACCCTAACCCTAGGTTCAATCCTAACCCGAATCGTCTCTCTAACCCTACCCCTTAACATAACCCTAACCCTAGGTCCAATACTAACCCTGATTCTCTACCTAACCCTAGCCCTCAACATAGCCCTAACCCTAGGTCCAAACCTAACCTGAATCGACTCTCACCGTAGCCCTCATCATAACCCTAACCCTAGGTCCAATCCTAACCCTAATCGTCTACCTAACCCTAGCCCTCAACATAACCCTAACCCTGGGTCCAATCCTAACCCTAATCGTCTCTCTAACCCTAGCCCTCAACATAACCCTAACCCTAGGTCAAATCCTAACCCGAACCCTCTTTCTAACCCTAGCCCTCAACCTAACCCTAACCCTAGGTCCAATCCTTACCCTAATCGTCTACCTAACCCTAGCCCTCAACATAACCCTATCCCTAGGTTTAATCCTAAACCGAACCGTCTCTCTAACCCTAGCCCTCAACCTAACCCTAACCCTAAGTCCAATCTTAACCCTAATCGTCCACCTAACCCTAGCCCTCAACATAACCCTAACGCTAGGTCCAGTCCTAACCCTAATTGTGTATCTAACCCTAGCCCTCAATATAACCCTAACCCTAGATCCAATCCTAACCCTAATCGTCTCTCTAACCCTAGCCCTCAACATAAACCTAACCCTAGGTGCAATCCTAACCCTATACGTCTATCTAACCCTAGCCCTCAACATAACCATTACCCTAGGTCTAATCCTAACCCGAACCGTCTCTCTAACCCTAGCACTCAACATAACCCTAACCCTAAGTCCAATCCTAACCAGAATCGTCTCTCTAAGCCTAGCCCTCAACATAACCCTAACCCTAGGTCCAATACTAACCCTAATGGTCTACCTAACCCTAGCCCTCAACATAACCCTAACCCAGGTACAATCCTAAACCTAATCGTCTCTCTAACCCTAGTCCTCAACATAAACATAACCCTAGGTCCAATGCTATCCCTAATCGTCTATCTAACCCTAGCCTTCAACATAACCCTATCCCTAGGTCCAATCCTAACCCTAATCATGTACCTAACCCTAGCCCTCAACATAACCCTAACCCTAGGTCCACTCCTAACCCTAATCGTCTACCTAACCCTAGCCCTCAACATAACCTTAACCCTAGTTCCAATAATAACCCTAATCGTCTACCTAACCCTAGCCCTCAACATAATCGCAACCCTAGCTCCAATCCTAAACCTAATCGTCTCTCTAACCCTAGCCCTCAATATAACCCTAACCCTAGGTCCAATCCTAAACCCACCCGTCTCTCTAAACCTAGCCCTCAACAAAACCCTAACCCTAGATCCAATCCTAACCCGAACCGTCTCTCTAAACCTAGTCGTCAACATAACCCTAACCCTAGATCCAATCCTAACCCGAACCGTCTCTCTAACCCTAGCCCTCAACATAACCCTAACCCTAGGTCCAGTCCTAACCCGAACCATCTCTCTAACCCTAGCACTCAACAAACCCTAACCCTAGGACCAATACTAAACCGAATAGTCTCTCTAACCCTAACCCTCAACATAACCCTAACCCTAGGTACAATCCTAACACTAATGGTCTATCTAACCCTAGCCCTAAATATAACCCTAACCCTAGGTCCAATCCTAACCCGAACCGTCTCTCTATCCCTAGCCCTCAACATAACCCTAACCCTAGGTCTAATCCTAACCCGAACCGTCTCTCTAACCCTATACCTCAACATAACCCTAACCCTAGGTCCAATCCTAACCCTAATCGTCTTCCTAACCCTAGCCTCAAATTAACCCTAACCCTAGCTCCAATCCTAACCCTAATCGTCTCTCTAACCCTAGCCCTCAGCATAACCCTAACTCAGGTACAATCCTAAACCTAATTGTCTCTCTAACCCTATCACTCAACATAACCCTGACCCTAAGTCCAATCCTAACCCTAATCGTCTTCCTAACCCTAGCCCTCAACATAACCCTAACCCTAGCTCCAAGTCTAACCCTAATCGTCTCTTTAACCCTAGCCCTAAACATAACCCTAACCCTAGGTCCAATAATAACCCTAATCATCTCTTTAAACCTAGCCCTCAACATAACCCTATCCCTAGGTCCAATCCTATCCCTAGTCGTCTACCTAACCCTACCCCTCAACATAACCTTAACCCTAGGTACAAATCCTAACCCTAATCGTCTACCTAACCCTAGACCTCAACGTAACCCTAACCCTAGCTCCAATCCTAACCTAATCGTCTCTCTAACCCTAGCCCTCAACACAACCCTAACCCTAGCTCAAATCCTAACCCTAACCGTCTCTCTAACCCTAGCCCTCAACATAACCCTAACCCTAGGTCCAATCCCAACCCAAATCGTCTCTCTCTCAGCGTAGCCCTCAACATAACCCTAACCCGAGGTCCAATACTAACCCTAATGGTCTACCTAACCCTAGCCCTCAACATAACCCTAACCCTAGCTCCAATCCTAACCCTAATCGTCTTCCTAACTCCAGCCCTCAAATTAACCCTAACCCTAGCTCCAATCCTAACCCTAATCGTCTCTCTAACCCTAGCCCTCAACATAACCCTAACTCAGGTACAATCCTAAACCTAATCTTCTCTATAACCCTAGCCCTCAACATAACCCTAATCCTAAGTCCAATCCTAACCCTAATCGTCTCTCTAATGCTAGCCCTCAACATAACCCTAACGCAGGTACAATCCTAAACCTTATCGTCTCTCTAACCCTAGTCCTCAACATAAACATAACCCTAGGTCCAATGCTAACCCTAATCGTCTATCTAACCCTAGCCTTCAACATAACCCTATCCCTAGGTCCAATCCTAACCCTAATCATGTACCTAACCCTAGATCTCAACATAACGCTAACCCTAGAGCCAATCCTAACCCTAATCATCTACCTAACCCTAGCCCTCAACATAACCCTAACCCTAGGTCCACTCCTAACCCTAATCGTCTACCTAACCCTAGCCCTCAACATAACCCTAACCCTAGTTCCAATAATAACCCTAATCGTCTACCTAACCCTAGCCCTCAACATAATCGTAACCCTAGCTCCAATCCTAAACCTAATCGTCTCTCTAAACCTAGCCCTCAACAAAACCCTAACCCTAGATCCAATCCTAACCCGAACCGTCTCTCTAAACCTAGCCCTCAACATAACCCTAACCCTAGATCCAATCCTAACCCGAACCGTCTCTCTAACCCTAGCCCTCAACATAACCCTAACCCTAGGTCCAATCCTAACCCGAACCGTCTCTCTAACCCTAGCCCTCAACCTAACCCTAACCCTAGATCCAATCCTAACCCGAACCGTCTCTCTAACCCTAGCCCTCAACATAACCCTAACCCTAGGTCCAATATTAACCCTAATCGTCTACCTAACCCTAGCCCTCAACATAACCCAAACCCTAGGTCCAGTCCTAACCCTAATCGTGTATCTAACCCTAGCCCTAAACATAACCCTAACCCTAGGTACAATAATAACCCGTATCGTCTCTCTAACCCTAGACCTCAACATAAACATAACCCTAGGTCCAATCCTATCCCAAATAGTCTACCTAACCCTACCCCTCAACATAACCCTAACCCTAGGTCCAATCCTAACCCTAATCAACGCTCTAACCGTAGCCGACAACATAACCCTAACCCTAGCTCCAATCCAAACCCTAATAGTCTCTCTAACACTAGCCCTCAACACAACCCTAACCCTAGGTCCAATCCTAACCCGAACCGTCTCTCTGTACCTAGCCCTCAACATAACCCTAACCCTAGGTCCAATCCTAACCCGAACTTTCTCTCTAACCCTAGCCCTCAACATAACCATAACCCTAAGTCCAATCCTAACCCTAATCATCCACCTAACCCTAGCCCTCAATATAACCCTAACCCTAGGTCCAATCCTAAATCGATCCGTCTCTCTAAACCTAGCCCTCAATATAACCCTAACCCTAGATCCAATCCTAACCCGAACCCTCTCCCTAAATCTAGCCCTCCACATAACCCTATCCCTAGGTTCAATCCTAACCCGAATCGTCTCTCTAACCCTAGCCCTTAACATAACCCTAACCCTAGGTCCAATACTAAGCCTAATTGTCTACCTAACCCTAGCCCTCAACATAACCCTAACCCTAGGTCCAAACCTAACCTTAATCGACTCTCTAACCGTAGCCCTCATCATAACCCTAACCCTAGGTCCAATCCTAACCCTAATCGTCTACCTAACCCTAGCCCTCGACATAACCCTAACCCTAGGTCCAATCCTAACCCT